>NC_084469.1:99385047-99706865 GCF_027409185.1 Cynocephalus volans
TAAAACACTGCTAAGTGCCTCCCCCCCCCCCCAGCCAACTCTCTGGACTGCCTTTCCACTAAGGACTCCCCTCGAATGGCCTACCTCAGGGCCCCCTTGGCTTGATTGGTGCTAACGGCCCCCTTCTGCTAAGAGCCTGCCAGGCCTGCCCCAAGTGCTTCCTTGGCCTGCCCCAGCATTAAGGGGCCCCCTGACTGGCCTGCCCAAGGGACCAATTCTACTGGTCTTCCCCTATGGGTCCCAGAGGCTGGACTACTGGTGAGGGCACCCTGCTGCTTTCTTTCTTTCTTTCTTTTTTCTTCTTGTTTTCTTACATATTTATTTTTGGCTTTTCTTTTATGTTTATTTTTTTTTCTTTTTCTCTCTTTTAGTATTTTTCCTGTTTTTATTTTTTTTGGTGTTGTTTGTTGTTTTGCATTTTTTGATTTTTGTATATTTCTGTACATTTTTGTACAGTTTTTAGGGGGTTTCTTCTTTTGGATTTTTATTTATTTATTTATTTATTGTTAGGGTTTTCTTCTATGTGGATTTTTTTTTGCTGGGTTTTCTTTTTGTGGGAGTTTACTTCTTGGGGAGTTTTTGGTTTTCTTCTTTTGGGGTGTTTTCTTTTTGGGGGTTCTCTTTTGGAGTTTTCCTTTTGTTGTGGTTTTCCTCTTTGGGGGTTTCTTCTTTTGGGCGTTTTGGGGGGTTTTCTTGTTTTCCTGGGGGGTTTTCTTCTTTCTATTGGAGTTTTTTCTATTTGGGTGTTTTTTTCTTTTATGGGGTTTTTCTTTTTGCTAGGGTTTCCTTCTTTGGGGGTTCTCTTTCTGGGGTGCATGGTTTCTTCTTTTTGTTGAGGTTTTCTTCTTTTCTGGAAGTTTTTCTTCTTTTCAGAGGTTTTTCTTCTTTGTAGAGACTTTTCTTTTTTGTGGGGGGTGTTTCTTCTTTTTGTTAGTGTTTTGTTCTTTTCATTGGGATTTTCTTCTTTGGGGGCTTCCTATTGCTGGCACTTTCTTCTTTTTACTGGGGTTTTTCTTCTTGTGGGATTCTTCTTTTATTGTGGGTTTTTTTTCGCTTTGTTGCTGTTTTCTTCTTTTGGGGGTGTTTCTACTTTTCCAGTTTTCTTTTGGACGGTTTCTTTTCTGAGAGGTTATCTTCTTATCAGTGGGGTTTTATTTTTGTTGGGGTTTCCTTCATGTGGGGTGGTTTCTGCTTTTTGTTGGGGTTTTCTTATTTTGGGGGGATTTTTCTTCCTTCTGTTGGGGTTCTCTTCTTTTTGTTGCGGTTGTCTTCTTTTGGGTTTTGTTTTTTTCTTCTTTTGGGCAGTTTTTCTTTATGTTTGGGTTTTATTCTTTTTGTAAAGCTTTTCTTCCTTTTTGGGGGGTGTTTTCTTCCGTGTGTTTTTTTTCTGGGTTGTGTGTTTTCTTCTTTTTGGTGTTTTCTGGGTGTCTTCTTTCGAGTATTTTCTGCATGTCATCTTCTTTTGGGTGTCCTCTTCTTTTCGGTGTTTTCTCGGTGTTTTCTTCTTTTGGGGGTTTTCTGGGTGCTATCATCTTTAGGATGTTCTCCGGGTGTTGTCTTTCTTTGGGTGTTCTCTGGATGTTGTCTTCTTTTGAGTATTTTCAGGGTGTTGTCTTCTTCTTTTCGGTGTTTTCTGGGTGCTGTCTTCTTTTTTTGTTTTTTTCCTTTTCTTTTTAAAGTTTTTTTTCATTTTTTCCTTTTTTTGTTTTTTTTTTGATTTTTTTTTTTTTTAAAGAACAGGGGTCTTAACATGATAAAAGGGTGACTGGGAAGGAGTGGCAGGGACAGGGTGGCAGAGACAGGGTGGCAGGGAAAGGGTGGAAGGAAGAGGGTGGCAGAGACATGGTGGCAAGGACAGGGTAGCAGGAACTGGGAGGGGGCAGAGCCCTGGGCCCCACATCTCAGATGTCCATGATGTTACTGTCACAATACTTTTCTGCTCGATAAAACAATGGAAAGCAGAGATTGTTGCTGAAGCCTTGGTTCTCCTGGCATTTCTGTATGTTCTGCGGCAGCTGTGTGGTCAGAAGGAAGAGAGCAACGAATAGTCACAGGACTGCAGTGCATGACTGGGGTCACCTGTCCCCCAGGCTGGAGCTGCCTCTGTGCTGGCTCTGGAACCCCCCCTCAGAGGCTGGTGCCTGTCTCCTAGCCCTTCCTGAATGGGGCAGGGATTCCCATGTCCTTTAGGTCTCCCAGCTTCTCACGAAGCTGGCCCAACTTCTCAGCCAGCTCCATCTTCACGTGCTGCCCTGAATGCAGTGCACTGGGGACCTCCATGTTCTAATTGGTCTGGATGGAGAGAAGCAGTCGGTGGCCACCTGATGCAGCCGGAGACCCACGGCACAGGGAAGGGGCACGGCACAGGCACACAGCGGGCCCTCCCTGTACCATTTCGTGTGAGGTATCCAGCACCCCATTTTAGAGGTGGGGGAACAAAGGCCCAGGGGGTGAGTGCGGAGGACACGCAGGCAGAATGGGTGACATGCCAGCCCAATGACGCGAGCCTGCAGCTCAGCTTGAAGTGTGCACCTGCCCAGAGCACAGGGGCATAAGCCGTGTAAGGAGTGGCTGCAGGAGGGACAGGCTGCCACCCTCCTCTCTACCCCACAACCATAAAACCAACCCCCTGGGCTGCAGCCACTCACTTGGTTTGGCAGGAGCTTGGACGTTTCAGCCGTTTTCACCTGGACCTGTAAGGCCGCCTTCTCCATTTCAAGGACGCGAATCTTGCCCTTCAGCTGGTCCTGCTGGTACTTGAGGACTTCATAGTTGTTCCTGTGGCCAGAGGTGGTGGAGAATGTAAAGAACGAGGAAAAGAAAGGACGACTTTTGTCATCAATGCACTGACTTTGCCACAAAACCAGAGGACTATGGCATGGGAAGGGGACACCTGGACTCTCAAGTGCCTGTCCACAGAGAGGACATGAATTGCCTGAGGCCACACACGAGTCACTGGCACAGCTGGGGCCACAGCTTGGCTCTGCACGTGTCCAAACCTGTGCGTCCCCCTCATCGTGATCACCTCTACCCTCCCACCTCCCACCACAACACCCATGCTGAGGCCCCCCCAGACCTGCCACCCACCGTCCCCCTCCTACTTGTTGTCCTCCAGCTGAAGGAAGAGGGCGTCTCGCTCGCTCTTGAGGTTGCGGTAGGACTGCAAATACAGAAAGGCAAAGTCAGGATTCGGCAGGGAGAAGATGGAGTCGGGGCACATGAACACTGACACCTACAGCAACCGTTCAGCGGTGACCTTTCCTCCCCCTGAATCACACTTGACACCTTTTTCAAGGCATTTCCAAGCCCACGTTCTCAGTTGCTTTTCCTAAGACCTCAGTAAGGGTGGAAGAGGCAGGGAAAGAGATCTGATTGACAGCTGGCCGACGGAGGCCCAGGGATAGCCTGTCACGTTGCCATTGTTAGGACTGTCATCACCATGGTCTGACTCTGTATTGCGTGCGGCACCAGGCACCGTGCTAACAATCCATCGAATCCTCACAACCACCACAGGAGGGAGTTACTATCGTTAGCTCCATTTTGTAGATGAAATGCAAGGTATTAGAGGTTAAGTGCTAAGATCACGTACAGCTGGGATGTGAACATCCAGGTCCATCTAATTCTCTAAGCCCATTTTCCCCCCTGGGGGTGGAGGGGCAAGCGTGAGGGCAGGTGGCGGGACTCACCCTCTCGGCGTCCTCCTGCCGTGTGGAGAAGGCGGTCAGACTCCCCTGCAGCTGTTGGATCTCATTTTCCCGGGAGTCCAGGCAGGTCCGCAGATGTTGACATTCTCCTGGAATGACAGAGGTCAAGATGGAACCCAAAGGACTCCCCTGAAGGCCTGTCAAGGCACCAGGTTGAGGGAGGAAGGCTGCCCAGATCCACACCTGCTTTCTGCCGGGCTTCCTGACGAGCATCGGCCAGGGCTCTCTCCATCTCTTCCTTTTCGGACTTTAAGATGGCATTGGTCCGAATCTGAGCCTTTGGGAGAAAAGCCAAACAGGTGGTGAGAGAGGGACAGGGAGGTTCTCTAGGGCACATGAGGGATGCCATAGAGTCCACTCACCTGCAGTTGTTCCCACAGGGAGTCCAGCTGCTGACACGGACTCTCCTTCTGTAGGAAGAGGAAAGAAACATCTCTTACCAGGGAGGCAGAGATGGAACAGCAAGGGACGAGCCCCAGGAATGCCACAAATGGCCCAGGACAGGCCCACCAGGGAGACCAGATCCTCGGGGACCCCGTGGTGCTGAGGGTGGGGTGCAGGGGGGAGCCTTCTCCAGGTTGGGAGTGGGCAGGACGAGCCTGTGGCCTCTCCATCTCAGTCTGTCCCCAAACCCATCAGACATGGAAGGAGCGAACAAAGAAATCATGTCCCTCTTTCCACTTCATCCAGTTTCCTGGTGCCAGATTTTCCATGTGGAGAGTCACGGGAAGGTGACTGAGGTTGTCCCCTCAGGTTCATTCCCCAGACTGGGAAGTGGTGGGGCCAGGAATGGATTTTCAAGGGAAAGCTCTCAGACCCTATGGGGACGCAAATGGACAAACTGTCCTTGAACTCCCAAGGAAAGAGAATTGGGGTCTTTGTTGGATTCAGAGCTGAACATCTGAATCCTGATTCTCTTTCCATGACAACCACAGAAACCTCTAGAAATGGAGGCTGAGAAAGGAAAGACTACCCTTCTCCCAGCTTGTGATTCACAAGGGTGCATGGATTCACCACGAACCACACACTAAGGACAGGGACTGATCTTAATAGCAGGGATCCAGGAATGAAAAGGACAGGCAAGATCCCTGTCTCCCTGATGTCTCGTGTGTGCCTAGAAATCTTTCATTCTTAGAGCTGCAAGGGACCTTTGACACCCTCTAATTCTATCTCAGGACACTCAAGCCCAGGCAGGAGAGGTGGCTTGTCCAAAACCAAAGACCAAGCAAAGCAGGAACTAAGTTAGGGTGGGAACACAGGGCTCCTGACAACTGTCAGCCTAGTGTTTCCAACAGGGCAACAGCCCAGAGCCCATGCGGCAAGGACTCAAGCAGGGGTGTCTGGAGAAAAGAGAGTGGGCAGGCAGGTCAGCAACAGAAAGAGCCATGCTGCATGGTCTGGGGTCCCTCCTGCTGAGAACTAGGCCACCGAGCACCCCATTCTCCCTTGGCACAGGAACCCCCAGCCCCTTTTCTTCAAAGCCCCAAGGGGAAATTGGAGCCCAGGATTGGCAGCATGGAAACAGGGGATGCCACTGGAGTCTTACCAGTTCCTGCACCACACTCTCTAGATAGTTCTTTACTGCATAGGTGGAGTCCAGGACTGCCTGCAGAACTAGGCACTGGCTCTGTGGCACATGAAGAGAGGAGGAGTTGGAGGAGGGTTGGGAGAGAGGTAGAGAGAGCGATCATTAGGGGTGGGGGTGTTGGCTGTTTCAGCTGGCAGCGTGGCCCCCAGCCCCCAGCATGGGAGGTGGTCGGGGGGCTGGCCTGGAGGGCACTTACCTCCAGCTCCTTAATGTAAGTTGAAGTCTTCAAGGCCTCCCCAGTGATGGATGATGGGGGCTGAAAGAGATGAGAGCACACATGGAGATGCTCTGCCCCTCAATAGCTAAGCTCTCTGCTGTCCTTTCTTCCTAACCTGGACCAGGCCCTCCTCCTGTAGCCCCTCTGTGCGCACTTCTCAAGGTCTCACTTCCCCATCGTCCCTCCGCTCCCGAGCACCTCTCATCCTGCAATTATTTTTTTGGGTGGTGGCCAGGACAGGGATTGAGCCCTGGGCCTTGGTGTTGTCAACATTGGGTTGTGGCTGTCTGAGTTGGCAGGGGGGTCCCCAGCCCCCAGCATGGGAGGTGGTTGGGGGCTGGCCTGGAGGGCACTTACCTCCAGCTCCTTAATGAAAGTTGAAGTCTTCAAGGCCTCCCCAGTGATGGATGATGGGGGCTGAAAGAGATGAGAGCACACATGGAGATGCTCTGCCCCTCAACGGCTAAGCCCTCTGCTGTCCTTTCTTCCTAACCTGGACCAAGCCCTCCTCCTGTAGCCCCTCTGTGCCCTCTTCTCAAGGTCTCACTTCCCCATTGTCCCTCGGCTCCCGAGCAGCTCTTATCCTGCACTTTTTCTTTTTTTGGTGGTGGCCAGTACAGGGATTGAGCCCTGGGCCTTGGTGTTGTCAACATCATCCTGTGCTTCCTGCAACAGGATCCAATGAGACAGCCAAGCTCGTGGTCCATCTGTGTGCACAGCTTCAAGGGAGAAGCTCAGAGAAGAGTCCTATGTCATATCCCGAGCAGAGGGAGATGTAGGATTCCAACCCAGACTTCTTACCCAGTCCCTGACACTTCTTCCATGGTCGTTACCATTACCCCCTACTGCTCCTTGAGGCCCCTGTTCCCAGGAGCCTGACCAGCCAACACTCACCTCCTGAGGTGACTGGCACCTCTCACAAATGCTGGGCTGGGGCCTACTGCCAGTTTTGGTGTTTTTTCCCTCAGCAGTCCTAGCTAGGCCCTTTTTCCGTTGGAACTCTCTCAGCTGTGAAAAGGAAAAGCAGGAGATGTGGAAGCCCCTATGTTTGTCACCTACTTTACAGTTTTTACAAAGTATTCTTACTTGTACCATCTGATTTAATGCCACCAGCAACCCTATAAGGTGTTGTCATGATCACCAAATGGCTGAAGAAATGGACCGATAGCATGATTAGAAAAAGGCAATAATGGAATTGAACTTCAGTCTTCTGGGGCTTTGTCATGAATCAGCAGCTGCTGGTGGGCCAAATACAAATCAGACATCGGGGCCCTCCCTCACAGAGCTTTGAGAGCTGCACCCCAGTACTTCTCAAACGTTTATGTCAATGTACCCTAATGGCAGAAGTCATGAGGGCACACCCCTAGGGATCTGGGGACCTCACAAAAAGAGGAAAACCCAAGCATCATTTCAGAGAAGTCCATTATGATCTTACAAATCCAGGTGAATGTCACCCCTAAGTACATTAAGAGGTTTTTTTCTCTTTCAAAAGAATCAAGCAAATCTGATGCTTCAGAAAGAGGCCCCCTGAGTCCTGTGGCACCCCAGACCGACAGGATCTTGGCAAGATTCAAGCTGTGAAGTTCAGTTGCCCAGGATTTATCCCACAGAAGATAAGCACATCTCCCTCCAGAGAGTAGTGACTGAAAGGCGCTCTGGTCCCAGAATCCTAGGCAATTCTAAGGTGAGATCCAGACTCAGAAATAAATTGTTAAGTGTCTCTAGAGAGTAGAAACCCAGGAGAAAACCAAACCGAACCCGTTCTCCCAACGGTCACCCAGAGATACTGTCCACATTTCTAGCTCACTGGTGAAGTGCAGGCTTTTTAGGTAGGCAATGTCTAAGTAAAGGGGAGAAGGGGAACCAGAAACCTCCCAGGCAGTAATGACAGTTCCTGAGGGATTGTGACACTTCCCAGGGGGATTGGGTCAGTTTGGAATGGGATTGTGAGGTGACAACATTCCACTCCTTCCTACCAATGTCAGAGTCACTGCAACACTGTGGGGAAGTGGAGCACAGAGCCAGGACCGAGGTCCTTGGAGACGGGAACCCAGGGGAGCCAGGGAGCCCAGGAAGGTCTGGTTTGGGGTAGCAGGAGGCCAGGGCTGAGTCCAGGTGGGGAGCCCTGGAAGTAACCTTACTGGCCAAAGTCACCCGGGGACAGCCAGCAAGGGCAGGGTCTGGGCAGCTGAGGGGGCAGGGATGGCTGAGAAGACTTTGTTGGGGGGCGTCAAGAGGCACAGAGGGGCAATCCCCGTGTGCCTCAGAAGTGACACCGAGTCCTGCCCCTGTCCCACCATAGGAGGGGCCTCGGGCTGGCTCCGGGGCTGCGACCCAGCACGTTATACCTTCTTCTTGGCCCTCGCCAATTTCTCCTGTCGGATTTCCTCCGACATTTCGGGGCAGGGAAAAGGAAAGGGGTACTTCCGCCTTATCATGTCTAAGCACTGGACAGTCACTCCCTCCAGCTAAGGCACGGACCAGCGACTGAGCCAGAGCAGCTGGGAGCAGCCGGTGCTAGGCAACAGGCAGGTGGGCGTGGCCTCAATGCTCACAGCCCATTGGTGGATGAGAAAGATGGACGGAATGGGGGCGTGGCCAGAACCCAGGGAAGGGTGGAGTCACAATGAAAGCCGGCCCCGCCCACCCCAGGGAGGGGCCCCTGGGGGAAAGGGGCGGGGCTGTCACTTGGTGCCCATGCAGCTTCTGTGTGACCCTTCACGGTGGCCATCACAGAATCTGAGGCACCTGGCAGAGCAGAGAGGCCGTTCTCCAGCCCCCACCCTGGACCCTCCTGTGCCCATTCACCCCTGACCTGGGGCCTCAGGCCCCAGGGCTCAGGAGGTGGGTGAGGAATGGACAGCAGGCAAGTGTGTCACTTTACAGTCCCTTTCCAGACTCCTCACAGCTCTGCCCCAGACTTTCTCATCCCAGAAACCACCTCCAAAGACCCCCGTCCAGTCCTCCAGATGCTTCTCCACTCGCCCCCTTCCTCAAGGGTGTCTTCACTGATCCCGGGAGCTGAAAATAGGTGTAGCTGGCAGCAGTAGCTTTCCTGTCGGGGGGGGCCTTGAGGAGGGGCCTGAGACTTTGGGGAGTGGTTGGAAACCCAGAGGCACGTCTGGAAACCCGGACCCAGGGAAACTGAGCACCTCCTGTCTCCCGGTGTGGCTGGCGTTTTCCACAAGACATTCTGTGTGTTGTGGAGAAGAACATGGAGCATGAGGAGACGCGCCAAGGGTTCCTACAAGTCAGCGTAAAATCTGCCTGAGTCTCAAAGTGCCTGGGACAGAATGTCTCCCCAGAGGGACAGGGCTGCTGATTGGTCCCTGATGGAGTTTGGATGTGTCGTCCCCTCCAAAACGCATGTGGAAATCTCATCTCCAATGTGGCAGTGTGGAAACTGATTGAGTCATGGGGGTGGATCCCTCATGAATGGATTCATGCTCTCCCTGGGGGAGGGGGATTAATGAGTGAGCTCTCGCTCTATTAGTTCTCGCGAGAGCTGATTGTTTAAAGGACCCTGGCACCTCCCCTCTCTCTCTTGCTTCCTCTCGCCATGTGATCTGCTTGTGCTCGTCAGCTGCTGCCACTTTCCGCCATGAGTAGAAGCAGCCTGAGGCCCATGCCAGATGCAGCTGTCCCAGAATCGTAAGCCAAATAAACCTCTGTTCTTTATAAATTACCCAGTGTCGGGTATCATTTTAAAGCTGCAGGGCATGAGGGCTAAAGCAGCAAGCTGAAACCTCCAAAGGTCACGAGTGGATTTGCCACAGTCTTTCATGCTTGACTAGAGCTACCCACTAGACTTTCCATCCGAGTCTCTGATGGGCCTTCCCTGAGGAAGACAGAAGAAGCAGAGCTGGACGAGCCTCATTACAACTGCGTGTGTGTAGAGAGAGCGGAGAGAGAAGGGGGCAGAAGCCATCCCTGAAGGTGTAATGCCTGAGGATTTTCCGAAATGGGTACAATACGTCAATCCACAGACTCAAGAAACTCCAAGTAGATTGGCAAACCCCAACTAGGATTAAAAAAGAAAGGAGGAGAAAATCATACTAAAGTCCATTATAGTTAAATTGCTAAAAGGAATTAGATAAAGTCAAATTTCTTCTCTAAAGCAAATTCATTCCCTTATATGTCATTACTAAACAAAAAAAATTAAGATGTTCTAAAACTATTTATTCATCATAAGAAATTAAGAAAATAATAAGAAACCAAAGAGTCACAGGAGAATGGATATACTAAACATAAAAAAAAAAATCAGATTATCAGGAGAAAATGGTAGAATTGACAGATCAATAAATCCGAAAGCTTGTTATTTGAATAATAAAGATCCATCAAAAAACATGCCCTCACTGTCAGTGTTTATTTTTATTAAATAAATTTGATTCAAATAAAAATACACAAATGTGGGAGTGAAAAAAAATGATGTGCCTACAGATCCCAAGGAAACTATGAAAATAAGGATACCTAAGAAATAAACATTTCATAAATAAATTTGATATTTTATTTTATTTTTATTTTTATTTTTATTTTTTTCGTGACCGGCGCTCAGCCAGGGAGTGCACCGGTCATTCCTATATAGGATCCGAACCCGCGGCGGGAACGTCGCTGTGCTGCTAGCGCAGCACGCTACCGAGTGCGCCACGGGCTCAGCCCAAATTTGATATTTTAAAGTAAAAGTTAACTTCCTGACCAAGTATAAATTATAAAACTTGACAAAGGGACCCTTATTTGGCCTGCCCCTATTGCTGCCTGGGTTGGCCTGGCCTGGCACTAAGGGAACCGATGGCCTCACCAGCAGCTAAGGGTCCCCCTGATCAGGCTTGCCATAACCGGACTTGTAATGTAAGTGTCCAGTTGTAATGTAACTGGACTTGACTTTTGGCACCTAATCTGTCACCTCAGTGGCTGTACAGAGACCGCTTCCCACTGAAGAAAAATATCTGGTGTCTTCCAAGGTCACAGGTGACAAATGTGACCCATGGCAGTCTTACAAGTTAAAATGTCTGGCTGGGCCAAGAAGCCCCCAGCCTCCGTAACTCCTATGTAACTCTCAGCTTAAACACCTTCCATGATACCGCTGATCTGGTTTGGGGCCTGGTGGGTTTATACTCTCTTGGCACTCTATAGGTTCCCAACTTCCAAAAACATATCATATGCTTGTCAGTTGATGAATGAATAAATAAAATATGGTGCATCGACACACTGGAATATGACTCACCCATGAAAAGGATCAAGGCTCTGACACGCTACCACGTGGGCAAACCTTGAACACATCACGCTCAGTGAAAGACGCCAGACACAAAAGGCCACACAGTGTAGGATTCCATTTATATGAATGCGCCAGTCCACGAGACCGAAAGTGGGTTCGTGGTTGCCAGGGGCTGGGGGAGGGGATGGAAGAGTGACTTTTAATGGATGTGGGATTTCTTTGTAGGGTGATGAAGATGTTCTGGAATCTGATAGTGGTGATGGTTATACAACCACTAAAACCCACTGACTTTCATGCTTTCAGTGAGTGAATTGTATGGTATATGAACTATCGCTCCATGAAGCTGTTATTAATTTGAAAAGCACCATAATTGCAATGAAAAGTTTGGTTAGGATCTGTCTGTCTGATTCTAAGTTCCTGGAGGTCTGGTATAATGTGAGTTTTACTCAGTACCGCATCCTCCAAAGGCCGAGCCCATAGTAGGTGGCTCATTAAATGTCTCAAAACGAGCTATGTTTACACCAGGGTCTCTCCCATTCTCTCTCCCCCTTGGCACTGCGGACCTTGTGGCTGGATCACGCTCTGTGGTTTGGCTGTCCTGCACGTGCTGAACAGCGTCCCTGGCCTCCACCTACTGCATGCCAGGAGCACCCTCCTCGTCAGTCCTGACAACTACAGATGTCGCCAGACATTGCCTAGTGTCCTCTGGGGGCAAATTGCCCATGGCTGTGAAACATCCATTTAGAGGTACCAAGGTTTTGAATTTGGGGTGCTGCGTGGGACTTTAGAAGTCCCCACGTAAAGGCTGGCCCCCAGGGGGACGCCGCAGGGACATGCAGGCCTTGGCTGTGTCAGCAAAACCTCACCCAGCCAGGAGGTGGTGGAGCAGGGCTCCCAAACCCACCCAACCGGGGCAAAAAGTAAAGCCACCCTCTACCAAGAGGGGCCGCAGGCAGAAGGGGACCGGCAGGTGAGCCCACAGGACCGAAGGACCAGCTCCCGAGAGGGGAGCCTCAAAGAACGCCTTCACGGCTGGCCAGCGGTGCAGCGACCCCACATCCGAGAGGTCAACGGGAAGACGGGCTGAGGAAGGGGCGGGGCCACGACGCAGGGCGGGGCGAGAGGCAGAGACGCCGGATGCACAGTCATTGAAAGGAAGGTCCCGTCTCCGAGTCGGGGCGGAGCTTGTGGCGTGGGCGGGGCTTGAAGAGAGAGCGGGCATCTGACTGGGGAAGGAGGAGGGACTCCGGGTAAGGGGCGGGGCCTGATGCTCCGGGGCGGGGCATCTCACGGGCCGGCGGCGTTCGGGGGACTCGCCAAGGTGGCGGCAGGCGGTTTATATACTTTCACGCGGGGCGCCAGCTCTTACCTCATATCACGGCCCCGCAGCGCCGCCCGCGCCCGGCCCGGCCCTCCTTCCGCCCCGAGCCGCGCCGCGAGGAGCCGGCGGGGCGGCGTCTTGTGCGAACCGGCTCCGATGGCCGCAGAGCGCACTCGTGTCTGTCACGGGGGGCAAGAAGGGGCTCCTGACGTGGGAGCGGGCGCCGGGCCTGTGGGGGGAATGGAGCCCGAACCGTGCGGGTGGAAGTCAGTCCCTGACGGGACTGCCCCGAGGAGGCTCCGGCGCCAGCTGAAGCAGGGACAGGAGACAGACGGGAGGGCGCCCGGCCGGGCGGGGGAGGGGCGGGAGCTGACCCCTGATGATGGGGGGAGGGGCGGGAGCTGACCCCTGATGCGGGAGGGGGGCGGGAGCTGACCCCTGATGCTGGGGGAGGGGCGGGAGCTGACCCCTGATGGGGGAGGGGCGGGAACTGACCCTTGATGCTGGAGGCCAGGTGCGGGAGCTGACCCCTGGTGATGAGGGGCCCTTTATGGGAAGTTTATTGGCCCCCCAGCTAGAGCAGAATAGGGTGGGCACAGATCTCGGAGAGCCCAAGTGCTGGGGTGAGGGGCCTGATCTCTTTCCTACAGGAAAGTTGTTTTCATCACATCTCCCCCCGCTTTTGTTAACACTTTGTGAGTAGAACAGGGGGCCTGGGTGGGTTCCTCCCTGGCATCCACCTCTTCCCTGGGGGAGTTCCCTGGGGCTCCCAGAGTCTGCGGCAAGAGCTTCACGTGGGGATCTGGTGCCCCAGAAGGTGTCAGAACAAGGGCAGTCCTGGCTCCATGTGGCCGCTACAGGAGGGGTCTTCCAGACCCACACCCGGGTCACTCCCTGCTCTGTCTTCCCACCGAGTGGGAACCAGGAGTGGCAAGGCCTGGGGGCAGCCCGGGCAGCCTCAGGCCCTGCTGGCCGTTCACAGGCTGTGTCTCCACAGGGGCGGCTGACGGGGCTGGGTGGAGAGGACCTTCCCACCATCATCATCGTGGCCCACTACGACGCGTTCGGAGTGGCCCCGGTATGTCTGTGTGTCCCCCACGGGGCCGGACCCCATCTCGGTTCAGTCTGCAGATGCACCCACAGTGAGGGCCCTTGACCCGCCTTCTCAGGTCCCATGAGGACCCTCTGGGTGGGTGTCATCGTGTCACTGACATGGAGGGTTTCCAAAATGGGTACAATACGTCAATCCACAGATTGAAGAACCAAACCCCAACTGGGAATAAAAAAGAAAAGAAAAAATCATACTAACGTCCATCGTAGTTAAATTGCTGAAACGAAGGAGATAAAGTCAAATTTCTTTTCTAAAGCAAATTCCCACCCGTATATGTCATGATTACATAATAAATATCAAAATATTCTAGAACTACTTATTCATCATAAGAAAATAACGACAAACCTAAGATTCACAGGAGAATGGATATGCTGAACACACACAGAAAAATGAAATCAAATGATCCAGAGAGGGGAAATGACAGAATTGACAGACTAATAAATCTGAAAGCTGTTTATCTGAAAAATAAAAATCAAACAAAAACCATGTATTCACTTTCAGTCTTTATTTTAATTAAATAAATATGACTCAAATAAAACTACACAAATGTGGGAGTGGAGAAAAACGTAAAGTAGATTCTGAAGAAACTACAAAAATAAGGATAATTATTAAAATAGATATTTTATGAATAAGTTTGATACTTTAATGAAAAAGAAAATTTTCTGGCCAAGTATAAATGATAAAACACTGCTAAGTGCCTCCCCCCCCCCCCAGCCAACTCTCTGGACTGCCTTTCCACTAAGGACTCCCCTCGAATGGCCTACCTCAGGGCCCCCTTGGCTTGATTGGTGCTAACGGCCCCCTTCTGCTAAGAGCCTGCCAGGCCTGCCCCAAGTGCTTCCTTGGCCTGCCCCAGCATTAAGGGGCCCCCTGACTGGCCTGCCCAAGGGACCAATTCTACTGGTCTTCCCCTATGGGTCCCTGAGGCTGGACTACTGGTGAGGGCACCCTGCTGCTTTCTTTCTTTCTTTCTTTTTTCTTCTTGTTTTCTTACATATTTATTTTTGGCTTTTCTTTTATGTTTATTTTTTTTTCTTTTTCTCTCTTTTAGTATTTTTCCTGTTTTTATTTTTTTTGGTGTTGTTTGTTTGTTTTGCATTTTTTGATTTTTGTATATTTCTGTACATTTTTGTACAGTTTTTAGGGGGTTTCTTCTTTTGGATTTTTATTTATTTATTTATTTATTGTTAGGGTTTTCTTCTATGTGGATTTTTTTTTGCTGGGTTTTCTTTTTGTGGGAGTTTACTTCTTGGGGAGTTTTTGGTTTTCTTCTTTTGGGGTGTTTTCTTTTTGGGGGTTCTCTTTTGGAGTTTTCCTTTTGTTGTGGTTTTCCTCTTTGGGGGTTTCTTCTTTTGGGGCGTTTTGGGGGGTTTTCTTGTTTTCCTGGGGGGTTTTCTTCTTTCTATTGGAGTTTTTTCTATTTGGGTGTTTTTTTCTTTTATGGGGTTTTTCTTTTTGCTAGGGTTTCCTTCTTTGGGGGTTCTCTTTCTGGGGTGCATGGTTTCTTCTTTTTGTTGAGGTTTTCTTCTTTTCTGGAAGTTTTTCTTCTTTTCAGAGGTTTTTCTTCTTTGTAGAGACTTTTCTTTTTTGTGGGGGGTGTTTCTTCTTTTTGTTAGTGTTTTGTTCTTTTCATTGGGATTTTCTTCTTTGGGGGCTTCCTATTGCTGGCACTTTCTTCTTTTTACTGGGGTTTTTCTTCTTGTGGGATTCTTCTTTTATTGTGGGTTTTTTTTCGCTTTGTTGCTGTTTTCTTCTTTTGGGGGTGTTTCTACTTTTCCAGTTTTCTTTTGGACGGTTTCTTTTCTGAGAGGTTATCTTCTTATCAGTGGGGTTTTATTTTTGTTGGGGTTTCCTTCATGTGGGGTGGTTTCTGCTTTTTGTTGGGGTTTTCTTATTTTGGGGGGATTTTTCTTCCTTCTGTTGGGGTTCTCTTCTTTTTGTTGCGGTTGTCTTCTTTTGGGTTTTGTTTTTTTCTTCTTTTGGGCAGTTTTTCTTTATGTTTGGGTTTTATTCTTTTTGTAAAGCTTTTCTTCCTTTTTGGGGGGTGTTTTCTTCCGTGTGTTTTTTTTCTGGGTTGTGTGTTTTCTTCTTTTTGGTGTTTTCTGGGTGTCTTCTTTCGAGTATTTTCTGCATGTCATCTTCTTTTGGGTGTCCTCTTCTTTTCGGTGTTTTCTCGGTGTTTTCTTCTTTTGGGGGTTTTCTGGGTGCTATCATCTT
The DNA here is from genome assembly GCF_027409185.1 of Cynocephalus volans. NCBI lineage: Eukaryota > Metazoa > Chordata > Mammalia > Dermoptera > Cynocephalidae > Cynocephalus > Cynocephalus volans. The sequence continues at coordinate 99,400,421 of NC_084469.1, forward strand.
TAGGATGTTCTCCGGGTGTTGTCTTTCTTTGGGTGTTCTCTGGATGTTGTCTTCTTTTGAGTATTTTCAGGGTGTTGTCTTCTTCTTTTCGGTGTTTTCTGGGTGCTGTCTTCTTTTTTTGTTTTTTTCCTTTTCTTTTTAAAGTTTTTTTTCATTTTTTCCTTTTTTTTTTTTTTTGATTTTTTTTTTTTTTTAAAGAACAGGGGTCTTAACATGATAAAAGGGTGACTGGGAAGGAGTGGCAGGGACAGGGTGGCAGAGACAGGGTGGCAGGGAAAGGGTGGAAGGAAGAGGGTGGCAGAGACATGGTGGCAAGGACAGGGTAGCAGGAACTGGGAGGGGGCAGAGCCCTGGGCCCCACATCTCAGATGTCCATGATGTTACTGTCACAATACTTTTCTGCTCGATAAAACAATGGAAAGCAGAGATTGTTGCTGAAGCCTTGGTTCTCCTGGCATTTCTGTATGTTCTGCGGCAGCTGTGTGGTCAGAAGGAAGAGAGCAACGAATAGTCACAGGACTGCAGTGCATGACTGGGGTCACCTGTCCCCCAGGCTGGAGCTGCCTCTGTGCTGGCTCTGGAACCCCCCCTCAGAGGCTGGTGCCTGTCTCCTAGCCCTTCCTGAATGGGGCAGGGATTCCCATGTCCTTTAGGTCTCCCAGCTTCTCACGAAGCTGGCCCAACTTCTCAGCCAGCTCCATCTTCACGTGCTGCCCTGAATGCAGTGCACTGGGGACCTCCATGTTCTAATTGGTCTGGATGGAGAGAAGCAGTCGGTGGCCACCTGATGCAGCCGGAGACCCACGGCACAGGGAAGGGGCACGGCACAGGCACACAGCGGGCCCTCCCTGTACCATTTCGTGTGAGGTATCCAGCACCCCATTTTAGAGGTGGGGGAACAAAGGCCCAGGGGGTGAGTGCGGAGGACACGCAGGCAGAATGGGTGACATGCCAGCCCAATGACGCGAGCCTGCAGCTCAGCTTGAAGTGTGCACCTGCCCAGAGCACAGGGGCATAAGCCGTGTAAGGAGTGGCTGCAGGAGGGACAGGCTGCCACCCTCCTCTCTACCCCACAACCATAAAACCAACCCCCTGGGCTGCAGCCACTCACTTGGTTTGGCAGGAGCTTGGACGTTTCAGCCGTTTTCACCTGGACCTGTAAGGCCGCCTTCTCCATTTCAAGGACGCGAATCTTGCCCTTCAGCTGGTCCTGCTGGTACTTGAGGACTTCATAGTTGTTCCTGTGGCCAGAGGTGGTGGAGAATGTAAAGAACGAGGAAAAGAAAGGACGACTTTTGTCATCAATGCACTGACTTTGCCACAAAACCAGAGGACTATGGCATGGGAAGGGGACACCTGGACTCTCAAGTGCCTGTCCACAGAGAGGACATGAATTGCCTGAGGCCACACACGAGTCACTGGCACAGCTGGGGCCACAGCTTGGCTCTGCACGTGTCCAAACCTGTGCGTCCCCCTCATCGTGATCACCTCTACCCTCCCACCTCCCACCACAACACCCATGCTGAGGCCCCCCCAGACCTGCCACCCACCGTCCCCCTCCTACTTGTTGTCCTCCAGCTGAAGGAAGAGGGCGTCTCGCTCACTCTTGAGGTTGCGGTAGGACTGCAAATACAGAAAGGCAAAGTCAGGATTCGGCAGGGAGAAGATGGAGTCGGGGCACATGAACACTGACACCTACAGCAACCGTTCAGCGGTGACCTTTCCTCCCCCTGAATCACACTTGACACCTTTTTCAAGGCATTTCCAAGCCCACGTTCTCAGTTGCTTTTCCTAAGACCTCAGTAAGGGTGGAAGAGGCAGGGAAAGAGATCTGATTGACAGCTGGCCGACGGAGGCCCAGGGATAGCCTGTCACGTTGCCATTGTTAGGACTGTCATCACCATGGTCTGACTCTGTATTGCGTGCGGCACCAGGCACCGTGCTAACAATCCATCGAATCCTCACAACCACCACAGGAGGGAGTTACTATCGTTAGCTCCATTTTGTAGATGAAATGCAAGGTATTAGAGGTTAAGTGCTAAGATCACGTACAGCTGGGATGTGAACATCCAGGTCCATCTAATTCTCTAAGCCCATTTTCCCCCCTGGGGGTGGAGGGGCAAGCGTGAGGGCAGGTGGCGGGACTCACCCTCTCGGCGTCCTCCTGCCGTGTGGAGAAGGCGGTCAGACTCCCCTGCAGCTGTTGGATCTCATTTTCCCGGGAGTCCAGGCAGGTCCGCAGATGTTGACATTCTCCTGGAATGACAGAGGTCAAGATGGAACCCAAAGGACTCCCCTGAAGGCCTGTCAAGGCACCAGGTTGAGGGAGGAAGGCTGCCCAGATCCACACCTGCTTTCTGCCGGGCTTCCTGACGAGCATCGGCCAGGGCTCTCTCCATCTCTTCCTTTTCGGACTTTAAGATGGCATTGGTCCGAATCTGAGCCTTTGGGAGAAAAGCCAAACAGGTGGTGAGAGAGGGACAGGGAGGTTCTCTAGGGCACATGAGGGATGCCATAGAGTCCACTCACCTGCAGTTGTTCCCGCAGGGAGTCCAGCTGCTGACACGGACTCTCCTTCTGTAGGAAGAGGAAAGAAACATCTCTTACCAGGGAGGCAGAGATGGAACAGCAAGGGACGAGCCCCAGGAATGCCACGAATGGCCCAGGACAGGCCCACCAGGGAGACCAGATCCTCGGGGACCCCGTGGTGCTGAGGGTGGGGTGCAGGGGGGAGCCTTCTCCAGGTTGGGAGTGGGCAGGACGAGCCTGTGGCCTCTCCATCTCAGTCTGTCCCCAAACCCATCAGACATGGAAGGAGCGAACAAAGAAATCATGTCCCTCTTTCCACTTCATCCAGTTTCCTGGTGCCAGATTTTCCATGTGGAGAGTCACGGGAAGGTGACTGAGGTTGTCCCCTCAGGTTCATTCCCCAGACTGGGAAGTGGTGGGGCCAGGAATGGATTTTCAAGGGAAAGCTCTCAGACCCTATGGGGACGCAAATGGACAAACTGTCCTTGAACTCCCAAGGAAAGAGAATTGGGGTCTTTGTTGGATTCAGAGCTGAACATCTGAATCCTGATTCTCTTTCCATGACAACCACAGAAACCTCTAGAAATGGAGGCTGAGAAAGGAAAGACTACCCTTCTCCCAGCTTGTGATTCACAAGGGTGCATGGATTCACCACGAACCACACACTAAGGACAGGGACTGATCTTAATAGCAGGGATCCAGGAATGAAAAGGACAGGCAAGATCCCTGTCTCCCTGATGTCTCGTGTGTGCCTAGAAATCTTTCATTCTTAGAGCTGCAAGGGACCTTTGACACCCTCTAATTCTATCTCAGGACACTCAAGCCCAGGCAGGAGAGGTGGCTTGTCCAAAACCAAAGACCAAGCAAAGCAGGAACTAAGTTAGGGTGGGAACACAGGGCTCCTGACAACTGTCAGCCTAGTGTTTCCAACAGGGCAACAGCCCAGAGCCCATGCGGCAAGGACTCAAGCAGGGGTGTCTGGAGAAAAGAGAGTGGGCAGGCAGGTCAGCAACAGAAAGAGCCATGCTGCATGGTCTGGGGTCCCTCCTGCTGAGAACTAGGCCACCGAGCACCCCATTCTCCCTTGGCACAGGAACCCCCAGCCCCTTTTCTTCAAAGCCCCAAGGGGAAATTGGAGCCCAGGATTGGCAGCATGGAAACAGGGGATGCCACTGGAGTCTTACCAGTTCCTGCACCACACTCTCTAGATAGTTCTTTACTGCATAGGTGGAGTCCAGGACTGCCTGCAGAACTAGGCACTGGCTCTGTGGCACATGAAGAGAGGAGGAGTTGGAGGAGGGTTGGGAGAGAGGTAGAGAGAGCGATCATTAGGGGTGGGGGTGTTGGCTGTTTCAGCTGGCAGCGTGGCCCCCAGCCCCCAGCATGGGAGGTGGTCGGGGGGCTGGCCTGGAGGGCACTTACCTCCAGCTCCTTAATGTAAGTTGAAGTCCTCAAGGCCTCCCCAGTGATGGATGATGGGGGCTGGAAGAGATGAGAGCACACATGGAGATGCTCTGCCCCTCAACGGCTAAGCCCTCTGCTGTCCTTTCTTCCTAACCTGGAACAAGACCTCCTCCTGTAGCCCCTCTGTGCGCACTTCTCAAGGTCTCACTTCCCCATCGTCCCTCCGCTCCCGAGCACCTCTCATCCTGCAATTATTTTTTTGGGTGGTGGCCAGGACAGGGATTGAGCCCTGGGCCTTGGTGTTGTCAACATTGGGTTGTGGCTGTCTGAGTTGGCAGGGGGGTCCCCAGCCCCCAGCATGGGAGGTGGTTGGGGGCTGGCCTGGAGGGCACTTACCTCCAGCTCCTTAATGAAAGTTGAAGTCTTCAAGGCCTCCCCAGTGATGGATGATGGGGGCTGAAAGAGATGAGAGCACACATGGAGATGCTCTGCCCCTCAACGGCTAAGCCCTCTGCTGTCCTTTCTTCCTAACCTGGACCAAGCCCTCCTCCTGTAGCCCCTCTGTGCCCTCTTCTCAAGGTCTCACTTCCCCATTGTCCCTCGGCTCCCGAGCAGCTCTTATCCTGCACTTTTTCTTTTTTTGGTGGTGGCCAGTACAGGGATTGAGCCCTGGGCCTTGGTGTTGTCAACATCATCCTGTGCTTCCTGCAACAGGATCCAATGAGACAGCCAAGCTCGTGGTCCATCTGTGTGCACAGCTTCAAGGGAGAAGCTCAGAGAAGAGTCCTATGTCATATCCCGAGCAGAGGGAGATGTAGGATTCCAACCCAGACTTCTTACCCAGTCCCTGACACTTCTTCCATGGTCGTTACCATTACCCCCTACTGCTCCTTGAGGCCCCTGTTCCCAGGAGCCTGACCAGCCAACACTCACCTCCTGAGGTGACTGGCACCTCTCACAAATGCTGGGCTGGGGCCTACTGCCAGTTTTGGTGTTTTTTCCCTCAGCAGTCCTAGCTAGGCCCTTTTTCCGTTGGAACTCTCTCAGCTGTGAAAAGGAAAAGCAGGAGATGTGGAAGCCCCTATGTTTGTCACCTACTTTACAGTTTTTACAAAGTATTCTTACTTGTACCATCTGATTTAATGCCACCAGCAACCCTATAAGGTGTTGTCATGATCACCAAATGGCTGAAGAAATGGACCGATAGCATGATTAGAAAAAGGCAATAATGGAATTGAACTTCAGTCTTCTGGGGCTTTGTCATGAATCAGCAGCTGCTGGTGGGCCAAATACAAATCAGACATCGGGGCCCTCCCTCACAGAGCTTTGAGAGCTGCACCCCAGTACTTCTCAAACGTTTATGTCAATGTACCCTAATGGCAGAAGTCATGAGGGCACACCCCTAGGGATCTGGGGACCTCACAAAAAGAGGAAAACCCAAGCATCATTTCAGAGAAGTCCATTATGATCTTACAAATCCAGGTGAATGTCACCCCTAAGTACATTAAGAGGTTTTTTCTCTTTCAAAAGAATCAAACAAATCTGATGCTTCAGAAAGAGGCCCCCTGAGTCCTGTGGCACCCCAGACCGACAGGATCTTGGCAAGATTCAAGCTGTGAAGTTCAGTTGCCCAGGATTTATCCCACAGAAGATAAGCACATCTCCCTCCAGAGAGTAGTGACTGAAAGGCGCTCTGGTCCCAGAATCCTAGGCAATTCTAAGGTGAGATCCAGACTCAGAAATAAATTGTTAAGTGTCTCTAGAGAGTAGAAACCCAGGAAAAAACCAAACCGAACCCGTTCTCCCAATGGTCACCCAGAGATACTGTCCACATTTCTAGCTCACTGGTGAAGTGCAGGCTTTTTAGGTAGGCAATGTCTAAGTAAAGGGGAGAAGGGGAACCAGAAACCTCCCAGGCAGTAATGACAGTTCCTGAGGGATTGTGACACTTCCCAGGGGGATTGGGTCAGTTTGGAATGGGATTGTGAGGTGACAACATTCCACTCCTTCCTACCAATGTCAGAGTCACTGCAACACTGTGGGGAAGTGGAGCACAGAGCCAGGACCGAGGTCCTTGGAGACGGGAACCCAGGGGAGCCAGGGAGCCCAGGAAGGTCTGGTTTGGGGTAGCAGGAGGCCAGGGCTGAGTCCAGGTGGGGAGCCCTGGAAGTAACCTTACTGGCCAAAGTCACCCGGGGACAGCCGGCAAGGGCAGGGTCTGGGCAGCTGAGGGGGCAGGGATGGCTGAGAAGACTTTGTTGGGGGGCGTCAAGAGGCACAGAGGGGCAATCCCCGTGTGCCTCAGAAGTGACACCGAGTCCTGCCCCTGTCCCACCATAGGAGGGGCCTCGGGCTGGCTCCGGGGCTGCGACCCAGCACGTTATGCCTTCTTCTTGGCCCTCGCCAATTTCTCCTGTCGGATTTCCTCCGACATTTCGGGGCAGGGAAAAGGAAAGGGGTACTTCCGCCTTATCATGTCTAAGCACTGGACAGTCACTCCCTCCAGCTAAGGCACGGACCAGCGACTGAGCCAGAGCAGCTGGGAGCAGCCGGTGCTAGGCAACAGGCAGGTGGGCGTGGCCTCAATGCTCACAGCCCATTGGTGGATGAGAAAGATGGACGGAATGGGGGCGTGGCCAGAACCCAGGGAAGGGTGGAGTCACAATGAAAGCCGTCCCCGCCCACCCCAGGGAGGGGCCCCTGGGGGAAAGGGGCGGGGCTGTCACTTGGTGCCCATGCAGCTTCTGTGTGACCCTTCACGGTGGCCATCACAGAATCTGAGGCACCTGGCAGAGCAGAGAGGCCGTTCTCCAGCCCCCACCCTGGACCCTCCTGTGCCCATTCACCCCTGACCTGGGGCCTCAGGCCCCAGGGCTCAGGAGGTGGGTGAGGAATGGACAGCAGGCAAGTGTGTCACTTTACAGTCCCTTTCCAGACTCCTCACAGCTCTGCCCCAGACTTTCTCATCCCAGAAACCGCCTCCAAAGACCCCCGTCCAGTCCTCCAGATGCTTCTCCACTCGCCCCCTTCCTCAAGGGTGTCTTCACTGATCCCGGGAGCATAGCTGTCCCCTCCCAACCGGGTCTCATCCAGGTCAATCCTGCTTTCCAGATGCTCCTCCTCTCACACCCCACGGTACCCCCTTCCACCCGGAATGGGCTCTCCCATCAGCCTATCCCCTTGGGCTCCTCCAGACCAAACTGGGCGGGGAGTGGCTAAAACTATAAAACTCTCAGAAGAACACAGAAGTGTCAATCTTCAGGATCTTAGATTAGGCAACGGTTTTCTAGGCATGACATCAAAAGCACAAGCAATGAAAGAAAAAATGGATAAACTGAACATCATCAAAATTAAAAAGAATGCCATCAAGAAAGTGAAAAGAAAACTGAAAGACAGTGAAAATAAAACCGCAGAATTGGAGAAAACTTTTACAAGTCATATATCTTATAAGGAGCTTGTATCCAGAGTATTTATATAAACCCATCGCAACTTGATCATAAAACGATTAGTATCTCATTTTTAAAAATTGGCAAAAAATCTGAACACACAGTTCTCTAAAGAAAATATACAAATGCCCAATAAGCACATCAAAAGGTGCTTGACATCAGTAGTCATCAGAGAAATGCACATCATATGTACAATGAGATATCACTTCACACCCACTAGCACGGCTATAGTCACAGAGATGCATAAAAACGGTGTGGCAAGGACACGGAGAGATTAAAACCCTCACACACGGCTGGGAAACCTGGACAGAGGTGCAACCACTTTGGAAACAGCCTGAAAGTTCCTCAAATGATTCAGCGCGGAGTTACAGTAGGATCCAGGCATTGCACTTCTAGGTATACGCCAAGAGAAATAAAACTACGCATCCACACAAAACCTTGAATAGAAATGGTCACAGCAGCATTATTCCCCGTAGCCCAAAGGTAGAACTAGCCAAGTGTCCATGAAGTGATGAATGAATAAACAAAATGTGGGATATATATGTAAATGCACATGATTCAGTCAGCAGAAGCATCGGAGTGCTGCCACCTGCTACAGCTACACATCAACCTTGAAAACATTCTGCTCAGTGAAAGAGGCTGGTCACAAAGGACCTCATCGTGAATGATCCCCTTTTGACTAAATGTCCAAAATGAGATGTGTAGTAAACTAAAGCAGGTTAATGGCTGCCTAGGGTTGGAGGGGTGGAATCATTGGGGATGATGGCTAAGGGCTTTCATTTTGGAGTCATGAAAGAGTTCTACAACTGCTGTGATGATTGCAAAACTCTGAGTGTGCTCAAATCCATCGAGTCGCACACTGTAAGTGGGCGAGTTGTGTGGCGTGGACAATCCATCTCAATAAAAGCTGTTCCAAAACAGATGTGGGGGCGACCCGTGGCTCACTCGGGAGAGCGTGGTGCTGAGGACACCGAGTCAAGGGTTAAGCTCCCCTTACCAGTCGTCTTTAAAAACCAAAAACAAAACCAAAAGCACATGTGCCGTGACTTCAGCTTGTCGTCAGGATATAGACGTTGCAGCAGCGCAGAGCTCAACACGGTGACCAGGAAAAAGCCAGATAAAGCGTAAAAATCCTATTTCGAAGGCATAACAGAGCTGTGCAAACGAGAATCAGATGAACTCGAATGTCACAGCGGGTCGCGTCGCCAACCGCCCTGTCCGCCAGATTCAGACGCAAACGGAGATTCGAGTTCTGGCGCCGAGCCCTGCGATTGGGCGGGAGGCGCGGCGGCGGCCAATGGGAAGGCGCGGAGGGCGGGGCGGGGGCGGGGCCGGCGTCTTTCCCGCGCTCCCGCGGTGGCGGCATTTGGGGCATTTGGAGCCCTGGGAAGGCACGACCCGGCCCCAGAAGCGACCAGACCGAGCAGACAGACGAGCGCGAGCGTCGCCGCGAGGTGGGTCCGCGAGGCGGGCGCACACACACGGCCCCGTCGTCAGAAGGCGGCGCCCGCCTGGCTCCGGCCCCTCCCGGCGCCCTGGGCTCCCCCTGCAGCCTCCTGCCCGAGCCCCGAGCCCCGCGTGCGGCTCCGACGGCGTCCTGGACCTCTCGCCCTGCCACGCAGGGTGGCCCGGTTCTGCCCAGCGAGGCAGTGGCACCCGGGGCTTTCCCCTGCGACTCTGTCCCCCCATCCCCGCCCCAGACACACATCACAGCGGGGGCTACTGGGCTTGTGCCGCCCCTGGGTTTCAATTTCCAAGGTCATGAGGGTGGTGTCAGCGAGAACAGGTCCAAGGGGCTCCGTTGTGATGTGGCTGCTTAGTGCAGGGGTTTTAACCTGGGGTCCAGGAGCAGGCTTCAGGGGGACTTCACAGGCTGAGAACACTCTAGAACAAGGGTTGCAGAGTAAGTACAGCCTGGGGGCAAGTCCAGCACTCTTCTGTCTTTATAAATCAGGTACTGCTGGCACACGGCCACACCTGTCAGTTGACCTGCTGTCTGTGGCTGCTGGTGTCCTGCAAAGCTGGAGATATTTGCTCTCTGACCCTTTGCAGAGAAAGTTTGCAGCCCTGGTATAGGATTACAAGCGAACTTTTGCATGGGTCGGGGGGAGTGTGATTTCTCCAGAAAGTCTGTGACTTCTCAGGATTAAAGTGTCAGTAGATCCATGGGCAGTGGGGTGTGTGGGCTGTAACAGGATGTGCAGGTGACAGGCTGGGGTCACCTGGGAGGTTCCCAAGTCAGTGGTCCCCCAGGTGAGGGCCCTGTGTCCAGGGAAGGCCCATGTCTCGATCCGGGGCTGGGGCCGGATCCGGATGGACGCCCGGTCCCGGATCTGCCCCTCCCCTGCCTGGCCTGTCCATCTGCCCAGGGTGACTCTGCCCTTCCACACAGGCACTTGGAACACGGTGCTCAACACGGAGGCGCGCACCATAGATGCGGGCCTGCTGAGCTGGCGCCGTGTCCTCATGCGGCTGGTGGACTTCTACGAGCAGGACCGGAAGGCCCTGTGGCAGTTGGCGGGTGACCTGGTCATCAACCTGCCATGGGCCATGGCTGCCGTGCCCCCGGACGTTATCCGGGTGAGCCCCTGCCCCTTCCCCACACAAGCTGGGGACCCCCTGGCACAGGTCCAGAAGCTCCTGTTGTATTTGATGTCAGCTGTGTGACCTTGGGCAGGTCGCTTGACCTCTCTGAGCCCTTCAGAAAGTGGGATGGTTGTTCCCTATCATCACTGGTCCTCTTCTGGGGGTAATTCTGCCCCCAGAGGGGCATTTGGGGAGGGAGTGTGTGGTGGATTGAATTATGTCCTCCCAAAACTCCCTAAAGCTTGAATTGTGTCCCCCAAGTTTTATATGTTAGAAACTTAGCCCCCACTGTGACTGTTAAGAGGGTGGGAAATCCTATAAGGGTAATGGAAAGGTGAAGCCTTGAAGAGATCATTGATTGCAGGACCGTGCAGTAGTGAATGGATTAAGAATGGTGGTCACGGGCGTGGTTCTGAGGGCTTTAAAAGAAGAGGAGAGTCTGTCTCTCTGTGCTTCCACCACCTTGCAATGTGAGACCCCTGGGTCACTGTCGCCACCGCCACATGGACTTTCAACGTCCCAGCCTCAGAAACTGCAAGCAATAAATTTCATTTTTCTTTATAAATCACCCAGTTCTGTGTATTCTCTTGTAAGCAACACAAACAGACTAATACAGGGTGCTCTGGCATGCAGTGGGTAAAGGCCAGGGACGCTGCTCAGCACCTGCAGTACCCAGGACACCCACCACAAAGAAGGAGCTGGCCCAAATGTCAATGGTGCCAGGCGGGAGAGAGGCTGCTCTGAATGAACAGGCTGACAGGATCGGACAGGAGACCCCGGGTGGGGACGCTCTTGCAGATGACGGGCTTGGGGTGGGGGAAGCTCACACTCTCCTGAGGCTGACTTAGTGCTCGGTGGTTCACTGGGGCCTGCCTGCCCTCCAAGGACAGCTGGGGGGCACCATGCCCTCCTGTGCCCTGTCCTAAATGAGTGTCTTGTCCGCAGCAATTCTTGGAGATGGAGCCTGAGATGCTGGTCATGGAGTCCACTGTGCCCGTGTACTTTGCCATGGAAGACGAGGCCCAGCTGTCCATCTGTGAGCAGACCCAGGCCGCCTCTGCCTCCCAGGGCTCTGCCTCAGCCACAGAAGATGGGCTGCAGGGACAGGGTGATGGGTGTCAGGGAGATTTCCTGTGCCAAGAACCATAGTCACCCAGTGTCCCAAAAGCCATGTCTCACTGTGTCACTCAGAGTGAGTGTGTGGCATCCCATCACCCATATTTCACGGTGGAGATTGCTGGGACCTGCCTTGGACCTGCCGTGTCACGGTGTCAGGCTGGGGGCTGGGACCTGGGACTCTGCATTTTTACAGCCCTTGCTCCTCCACCCTGCCGCTGATTTCTGTGCACACAAAGTTCAGAACCACTAATTTAGAGGAGGCATTTCCCACATTCTCATGTGATTTATGAAAGACAAAGGCATCTATCCATTTTTCTCTCTTGTCTGTTCCACCTACCAAGTAAATTCTGTGTCCCCCGCTTGCTCGAGCCCTCGGGGAGGATCAGCAACATTCTGAGGGAAAAGGACCAAGCATTTCTCCCCCAGCGGATGCAGGGGTGGGCTTGCAGTGTGAACCCGGAGCAGGAGCCCAGAGCCTCCAGTTTGTTGAGGGGAAAGATGGTAAATGGGCCACTAGGAGCCCCCACCTCTGATCAGCCTTGAACCCCCTGTGGCCTGCTGGGGCATTCCCCAAATCTCAGAGCCTGAGCTTTGAGGCTCCAAGTGAGGTCCAGTGGCAGCTGGTGACAGCTGTTGTTCTAACGGCAGACATTCCCTTTTGCTATCAGAGGTGCATCCAAAAATGGAGTTCGTGAAGGATGCAGCATCCCTGTAAACCTCAGTTTCCTCACCTGCAAAAGGAAGCTCAGTGAGGTTCTGAGGTGTCCTCCCCACCTCACAGAGTGATTAAGCAATCAGGGGACATAATGTCACTGAGAGCCCGAGTGAATCACCATGATTATCAGATGAGACAGCCCCCCTTGTGGTGGTTAGCTGTCACACGATTTAAATCACCCACAAGGGGGTCAGCTGTCCCAAGGCCTTCCTCTCTCAGTAGCTACTTTTTCATTGCCTTTTTTCAACAATTTCCTATTGTGCTAAAATGCACATAACATACATTTCGCCATTTTAACCGTGTTTAAGCGCACAGTTCAGCAGCATTCAGCACATCTACATTGTCGTGTGACCATCACACCATCATCTCCAGAACTTTCTCATCTTCCCAAACTGACACCCTGTTCACTAAACACTCACTCCCATTTCGTTTAAAGCACCCACTAACCCACCCTCCATGTCTGGGGATTCGCCTGTTCTGGACGTTTCATGTAAGTGGAATCACACGCTAGTGGCCTCTTGTGCCTGGGTGATTATGCCGAGTGTGGGTGGCTTCCTTCTACCTTAGCATTTGGTCTGTATAAAAGGACATGCGTGTCCTGTACCTGTGAGTGACAGTGTCCTAACATGATGGACACAGCCCTCCCCTCAGCTTAAGCAGAAGAGTCTTCCCAGTCTGTCACATCCACCTCTGGGGCCAGAGCGAAGCCAAAATGCAATGCGACATCTGAACCCGTGACCTTGGTGTTTCAACACCACGCTCTGCCCAGCTGAGCCAGCCGCTAGCCCTGATGCAGCAAACCCTGAAAAGGAAAGTCTCTGAGCCATGGAGCTGTCATAACTCGTGAGGTGTAAGGAGAGGAGGGGTACGCCTGCTGTCCAGTGACCTGATGTGTGGCACTGACCGGGCAGCCCTGCACGGAAGGCCAGTGTCCTTTCCCACCGGCATCGGCACCTCTTAGATGTATCGCATGGTGTCTCATTTTATCCCAGCAAGTGCCTCTGACTTGCAAAGTGGGTTTGGTCCCATTTTACAGATGAGGAAATCAAGGCACAGAGGCTGCTCCACAAATTGCCAGGGTCCCTGCAGCTTGTGAGTGGAGCGGCTGGAGTACCCAACATCCCTTCCCTAATGGCTTTGTCTGGACAATGGCGTTGCCCCTTGGCCCGGATCCTGAAGGGCGTCATGTGGGTCGGCATCCCGGTGGAAGGCTGCCTGCTGCGGGGGGACAGGAACATGCACCTGGCCCTGCTGTGCTCCCAGAAGCCCACTCATGCCCTGCTGTGGAGGATCGCGCAGCAGCTGGCCCTGCAGCTCCTGGTAAAGTCCCCTTGGTGTCTGGCCACCAACTGCTCCCAAGAGCCCCTTGGGCTCCCAGATGGGGGGTAACTTTGTTTTTATGCAACTTTAAGAAACAAGAGACATCACTTTTAGAAACCAACCAGAGTTTATAGTCACAAAGAGAGAGGGCTAGCAAATTTAGGGTCCCTTTATGAAGAGAGTTCAGTTCAAGACTTAAAAACATGCAGCCTTATAACCCCAAGGTCACGGATTCAGATCCCCCTATCCGGCCAGCTGCTGAAAAAAAAATTGAAAACAATCTAAATGTCCCTCCACTGAGGAATCACAACTCATGTGACATCCACGCAACAGAAATGTAACCTGCCATTAAAAAGGGTAAATGGGGGCTGGCCTGTTAGCTCAGTTGGTTGGAATGTGCTGTCATAACACCAAGGTCAAGGGCTCAGATCCTCATACCAGCCAGCCACACACACACACACACACACAAAGTAAATTGACCATCTTAGGTTCAAAATATCTAAATTCAGCATCACTCCTCTTACACGTCCACTGTGCACTGGGTGCGGGGGGCCAGACAGACCCTGGTTGGGGAGACAGAATAAATGGGCACAGGAGCCAGTTAACTTCAGTTCATCTTCTGCGAGGAAATAAAAATTGGGTGCCAGGTAGACAGCAGCTGGGGAGAGTGGGGGCTCCTTCACACAGGATCGGGGGATGCATGTGTCCCTGACAGGATGGGACACGTGAGGCAAGACCTGAACAACGAGGTGTTGGATTGTCCGGGGTGGGAGTGGGGGTATTCCACATACAATGCCCAGCACCTGCAGAGGCCACAGGCAGGAGGCCCGGGGACAGGAGAGGTGGGTGTGAGGGGACGAGAACCTGGATCAAGCCAGGCCTGAAGTCCATACAGGGAGGTGGGATTGCATTCTCAGGAAAGTGAGGAGACTGGAGGGTTTTAAGCAGGGGACTGATGTGCTGTGACTTCACTGACTTATTCTCCCATTTCCTGAACACTGGTAACATGACGTTTTTCTGCTAACTGCCATGGGGGTGTAAAGGTTGCTCAGATGCAGGCCCTGCTTTCTGGAAACTCCCAGCCAAGTTGCACAGACAGGTCCTAAGCTGCACAAAGATGGCTAAGGCCGTAGGAAAGCCGGCAGTGCACCCGTGCCTGTGGTGGAAGCAGAGACCCCAGGGGCCACTTCACAGGAGGGAGCCTGATGTGGAGGGGTTCGGGATGGGGAGGAAGGTGCGTTTCAGGTGGGAGGCTGGGCTCAGGTGAATGCAGGTGACTTTGAGGCTGGTGATGATGGACGGGGAGGCTGGGCTGCTACAGAAACCACTGGAACTTCGTCCTTCACACAGTTGACAGTGACAACTCATAGTTTTAATCTGCTTCTTTCTGACTATGAGGGTGATTTGTGTCATTGCGTAAAAGGGCCATTTGTGTTGTCTTTGCTGACTCTGTTATTTCATTGGGCCGTTTTTTATTGGATTGCTAGTCTTGTCCTTATTGAGTTATGAGCGCTTATGGAGTTATGGGATACGGGGTTCACGGGGGACTTGAAGCCAGATTTGCAGCACCAGGGGGAGTGGAGACAGTGCTGGGAGGCCAGAGGGCCACGAGGGCCTTGGTCATCAACCACAGTGAAGGCCGGTGCCAGGAACACCCTGCACCCCTGAACTCCCTGGAGTGTCAGCCACCGTGGAACTTCCCAGAATAGTCTTTAGGAATATTCTCCAAACTCCAGTAATTGCTAGGAATTGCTAGTGTCATGGGGTGACATGAAGTGAAAAAAGGAGGATAAAGCATTGGGCCCCTCGCAGGAGCTGTGTATCTATGCACACATGGGCACATGTACACACGTGCACACACAGGCACATGGCCAGGAGGAGCCCTGGCCAGAGTGTCTGGTGGGGCTATCGGGGACTCCTGCATGCCCCCAGGTGGGACCTTGTGCTGGCCGGGGGGGGTTGGCCCAGTGTGGCCCATCGGTCAGGGCTGCCATGGGCACAGGAGCAGACCCCCTAGGGTCCCCTGGCATGGCAGAGTGGCAGTGTCATCGGCTTTCTTTCATGAAGTTGTTCTCTTGTT
The DNA here is from genome assembly GCF_027409185.1 of Cynocephalus volans. NCBI lineage: Eukaryota > Metazoa > Chordata > Mammalia > Dermoptera > Cynocephalidae > Cynocephalus > Cynocephalus volans. The sequence continues at coordinate 99,415,620 of NC_084469.1, forward strand.
CTTTGCTGCCCTCACCTCCACCCATGAAGACGGGCCCAGACTCCAGGATCCATGCGAGACAGACCAGATGCATGCCCTCAAGCCTGTGACCTCCAGGAGCAGGAGGACGTGACAGCCAGTGCCCAGGTAGGAAGGCCGGGCCCCAAGGCCACCTGACTCCAGGCGGGGGTGGCACCCGGATCCCAACCCTGTTTGCAGCTGAGCACCACCCCCTTAAGTAGTCTAGGACTCCCCTTCCCTCCTTACAGAGCTGTGTGGGGACAGGAGGGTGGCTGTGGGTGTCAGTGCCAGCCTGGCCTTGAGCCAGTGCTCAGAGCCATCTCAGAGGATCTCACTGGCTGGGACTGTCCTGGGATCCCCCCCACCTACTGTGGTCCATAAACACACACAGTGTGGCCCAGCCTGGCCAGCCTCGAGCACCAGGGCAGGGCACAGCCAGCGTCCCCTGTAGGTTCCTTGTCTGCAAATTTGTGGATAAGAAAAGTCTCCCAGTGGTACAAAAATCAAATCACGTTGCATCTGACGTTTGTGAATTGGCTTTAATGGACGAGTGGACTTGCTTGCACTGCAGGATCTGGGTCCCTCTAGTGAGGCAGGAAGAGCTGGTGCTCCGAGGGGTGACAGGGCACTGGGCCACTCCCAGTGAAACTCCTCTCATCCTGGGGTGACTGGAGCTTGGCATTTGCAAGAAGGGTTGTCCCGAAGGGCCCAGAACAGGCCCAGCTGGACCTCCTGCGGCCCCATTCACGGGCCTCCTGGGTATTCCACAGCCCCGGGAGTGGCCGGGAGGGTTGTCGTGATGGCCACGTCTCCCACAGCATGTCCAGCACATGCTGGCCTCCCAGCAGATCCATAGGATCCTGAGCATGGGCCCCCTGCCACCATCCAGGTGTAGGCCTGGGGCCTGCTTCTGCAAGAGGCCCCAAACCCAGCCTGCTCCCAACAGACCGCCACCAACCTCCCAGCTCCAAAGCCTGTGAAGGGCCACAGGGCCAGGCAGACCCTGCTGGGCCACCACCTAGACACATCTGTGACCCCACAGTCTGACCCTGACCCCAGAGCCCCCCACCCCCCCACCCCTTTCCACTGACTGCCTTCTACAGAGAGAGGACTCTCTGTGACTGTCACTGAGACATGGATTTTGCCATTTGCCTGCCCTCCCTCCCAACCTCCCTTCCTGACGTAGGTCTTGGCCAGGCTGGGGCAGGGGGTCCCGGTGCCCTCCCTCGTGGGCGCAGGGTCCAGGATGGGCAGGCACCTCCTGGCACAGGTGGACATGGGGGATCCCTGCCTGGTCCCCACTGCATCTCACCCTAATCTCTCCCTTTGTGAGGAGTTTTTTTGACAAAGAAAAGTCCATCCTTGGACAGACGTGATCTGTGGTTACTCGATTCATTCTGTTCCATTTTTACATGTTTCAGGGACACCCGTGTGTGGCCAGCATCTGGATGTCTTTGTAGAGCTACCTGGAAATGGAGGGGTGGGGAATCCAGGAGACCTGCCCGTCCTCTGGCATGGGCCATGCAGTCCTTCACTCGGGGGGCAGGTGACCCTGGACACCGGGCCCTCCGCCTCCTTCTGGTCCTGGGTAGGGGGCTCAAGCCAGCAGGCCTCACTCCCGGAGGCTCTGCAGCCTGAGCACTGGCAGAGAGGGGGTCCGAGGGGTCGGGGCTGCCCAGTGGCTGCTCCTCAGGTATGGGCACTCTCAGGCCATCCCCACAAGGGTCCACTGTGGGCGCAGAGAAATCTGGCCGAGAAGCGCTGTCTCAATGAATCCCACAACCCTCGACTGGGCCTCACTGTCCAGGACCGTCCCTGGGCTGCTCCAGGAGATTTGTGGCCACCACGCACAGTGAGAGAGTCAGGAGGCCCCCGAAGCCTTCCCGGAGGAGGGGGTGGCAAGGCTGAGTTTGCACCTCCCCCACAGTGTCTGCAGAGTCTCATGGCAAACCTCAGAGGGTGGAAGGGTTACAGATGGACATCTGCTGGGTCACAGTGGTAGGGGGGTGGAGAGTGGGTGGGGGAGGTGAGCAGGGACAGGGTGGCCGTGGCCCTGGTACCTGTCATGGGCACAGAGCATGGGCTGGTTGCAGAGGGATTGGGACAGGGAGACCACTGGGAACCCCTTCTCAGGCCCAGGCCAAAGGGAGGGCTTGCCTTCCTCGGGCCTCTGTTCCTCAGTCCCTCGGCCAAAACATTTCTTTCAGGCAGGCACATTATCTGTCAAAATAGGAAACGGCTCCCTGGGGCCTGACCGCTCAGACCCCCCAGGCAGGCAGGCCGCTCCTCTCTGCCATGGGGCCCCTTCCTGGTGAAGTGGGCACCCCTGCCTCTTACGGGCATCTCTACAACACTGACAGGCAGAGCCAGCCCCTCAGCTGGTCCCGGCCACAGCCACAGACTGGGCACGGGGATGGGGACGGGTGCAGGTCCCTCTGCCCAGCTTCCTCCCTGGCACGGCCTCTCTCCTGCTCTCCCCCATTCTTTGCACGTCATGCAGGGGAGCTCCCCAAATTCCCTAAACCCTCAGCCCCCGCACACGGCCACTCACCCAGCAGCTGCCCAGGCTGGCCACCGCCACCACCACCAGGGAGTCCTCCTGGATCCCTTTGCAGTCGCAGCCGATCCATCTAGAAATCCGGTCGCTTCCACTTCTGTTCTCTCCAGCCCCAGCGGCACTCGCTGCTCACACCCTCGAGAGGCCCCACTGCACTGCGTGTAAAACCCCAGATCCAACAAGGCCCCACAAGAACCAGTCTGCGGGCTGGCTGGTTGCTCAGGTGGCCAGAGTGTGGTGCTGACACCACCAAGGTCCAGGCTTCCATGCCTGCACTGGCCAGCTACAGAAATAATAATGATAAATAAAATGTTGACTGGAGAGGTTCAGATATTTAAAAACAACAACAACAACAACAAAACCACAGAGGCCATCTGCCGCCCTCTCCCTCGACCTCTCCACTTCAGACCTGCTGTCTCTGCTGAGCTACCCCACGGGCTTGGCACATGCAGTTCCCTCTGGCTGGTGAGCTCTTCCCCTGACCTGCTGGTCTGCTCTTCCTCCTGTCCTTCAGGTCTCAGCTGAAATGTCACCTCCCCAGAGAGGCCTCCCTGACTGCCTCAGCCTGTCACATAATCCTATTTGCTGTCGTTATGCCACATATCGCCAATTAAAATGACCTGTCTGCCTTCCTCTCGAGGACATGACTTCTCTGTGGGCAGGAAGCGAGTCTGCCTTGCTCGCCCTGTATCTGCAGGTGTGGAGCAGGCCAGGCACACACCAGCAGCTGGGTACATCTGGGTGTGAGATGCTTCGAGCCCTACTCTGACACTCAGAGAGTCCCTTCCCAGCAGTGAAGAGGACACTGTTTCTTTCCATCTTGACCCAGGAGAGAGACTCCAGCTAGGACAGTGGGAAGAAAGGAAAGGGAAAGGAGGAGGGGCTTGCCTTGGTGACAGGGAGGGACATGGCAGGTGCAGCAGAACTGCGGGCCGCGTTCACAGACTGACTCCCTCCCTCACATCCTGGCGGGGCAGCTCTCAGACGCCTCCCTGCCCCTGCCCACGCTCCTGTCCCTGGCTCCCAGGTGAGGCAGACACTCTCCTTCCTCCCCACCAGGTGGCTGAAAACCAACCAAGTGACAAAGAGTTAAGTCAGCCCTCCTAGCCATGCCAAAAAGCTGAGTTTCGGTAACACAATAGCAAAACCAAGCAGCTAGTTAGGAAAGATCTGGTCCAGATGAGTGAGCTGTCTGGGCAGTGCCACTCACTAAAGGCCTAAAGAGCAGTCACTCTGGCCATCTCCCCTTCCCCCACCCTGCCACAGCCCTCATCCCACCAGGCAGTGGACCCAAGGGCTGACCGGTGGTGGCAGGAGGACACGAGACTGCTGGGGCTGGAGAAGCCCCCCCCAGAGAACCCGAGCTAATGGGGACCTCAGGCTGCAGGATGCAGGCGGCGAGCTGGTTGCTAGGAGATGTTGGTGAGTGTGGGAGGGGTGACGTGGCCGTGTGGGCAGAGCTGGAGCTGAATCTGGCAGGAGACACAGAAAGGGAAGGGCAGATCTGTCATCTCCATCTGGAAGGTCACTGATAGCATGGAAATGTGGCTGCCTAGATGCACCGCGTGCCCCGGCCCTGGGAGGTCCCAATCCATGGTCCAGGGAGCATCCCCAAGGCCCAGCCAGTTCCCCGGCTTGCTAGGGGAAGTGTTGGCTCTATGCTTTCCCTGGTGGCCTCCTTAGCTGGGCTGGGGCTGAAAGATGTCTCAGGAAAGCAGATTGAGGCTCTGCTGAGCGAACAAGCCAGAGGACCCACGTTTTTCATTAAGGTGGAGGAGATATCTGGGGGATGCCTTCCTGCTCATGTCTGTCCAAGTTTTGAAAATAAAATGTATTGGGAAATAGATACTTGTGCATCCATGTTGGTAGCAGCATGATTCACACTAGCCAAAAGGTGGAACAACCCAGGTGTCCCTCAGTGGATGGATAAACACAACGTGTCCATCACACACTGGAATACTATTCAGCCTTAAAAAGGAAGGAAGTTCTGACACTCTACAACAGGGATGGACCTTGAGGACATTGTACTCAGTGACACACGCCAGACACAAAAGGACAAACACTGTGTGACTCCACTCAGGAGGTCCCTAGAGTCATCAGATCCACAGAGACAGAAAGTAGAATGGGGGGGTGCCAGGGGCTGGGGATGGGGATGGGGACGGGGACTGAGTGTTTAATGGGGACAGAGTTTCAGTTTGGGAAGATGAGAAAGTTCTGGAGATGATGGTGGCAATGGCTGCACAACCATGTGAATGTGTTTCATGCCGCTGAGCTGTGCACTAAACATGGCTGAGAAGGTGAATTTTATGCTACGTGTTTTTTTTACCACAATAAACTTTTTAAAATGTATTGGTTTCTCCCCTTATAAAAAACTTGGAAAATTCAGAAAGATTAAAAAAGGAAAACAAAACACTCAACTGCTATTAATGCTTTATCTCCCTTCAGCTGTTTTTGTTTGTTTGTTTTTAATGCACTCTTTGTTATGGATGGACCATTTATACCATTTGGATTCCTGCTTTTCTTCACTTGACATTATAACAACTTTGATTTCTCACCTGTTTACTGCGTGCTTTGCATTTATACTTTATTTGCTCCTCATCCCCTCCCCCAGCCCCCAGCAACCACAAATCCACTTTCTGTCTCTGTTAATTGGCCTGTTCTGGACATTTCATAGAAATGGAATCACACATTATGTGGCCTTTTGTGTCTGGCATCTGTCATTGAGCGTGACGTGTTCAGGGTTCATCCATGTTGTAGCGTGTGTCAGATCCTCATTCCTTTTCATGGCTGAGTGATATTCCAATACGTGGATACACATTGTGTCTACCCATTCATGAGTTGATGGACACTTGAATTGTTTCTACTTTTCAGCTATTATGAAGAGATAGAGATTTTTTTTTTTTTTTTGTCGTTTTTTCGTGACTGGCACTCAGCCAGTGAGTGCACCAGTCAGTCCTATATAGGATCCGAACCCGCGGCGGGAGCGTCGCCGCGCTCCCAGCGCAGCACTCTACCAAGTGCGCCACGGGCTCGGCCCGAGATATAGAGTTTTTGATAGCTGCATAATATTCCATCAAATGAATGGTCTGGGAGATGTTGCTTAACTATTCCCCTACTAGTGGACATTTACATTGCATTTGTAGTATAAGTTACACCACAACACACTGTTCCTAAGCAGTTGGGATTCTGTCCCTCCAATATGCCCAAGAATGGAATTTCTTGACCAAAAGGCATGGACATATTAAGGTGTGTGAAACATACACGCAACAAATTGCCTTCCAAATGAGCCTTGCCAGTGTCCCTGTCATTGTAAACGAAGGGCCCTCATTCCCTGCTCCCAGGTCAGGACTGTGCTCATTTTAAAAACGCTTTTCTGCACATGGATACAAGTTTAACAGGTTTCATTCTGGGATGTCTTCTCTCCTCGACCTCTCTTTCATCTACTCATTCATTTAACATATGTTTATTGAACGCCTGTGTTGTGTCCTGGGCCATCACTCACGGGGTGTCCCTATTTCTCCCATTGACAATGTTGAAATGTATTCAATGGACAATCAGCAAACACTCACCATCTGAGAACAGTCCTGCGCCGGCTGGTTAGCTCACTTGATTAGAGCGTGGTGTTGATAACACCAAGGTCAAGGGTACAGATCTGTGTGCTAGCCAGCTGCCAAAAAATAAAATCAAATCAAATAAATATGAAACGAAAGTCATCCACACGATGGTGACCCCAGATGCCATCCCTCTCTCGGCTTCCAGAGCACTGGCCACCAGGCTGTGAGAAAAGCCCTGCAGAGGCTGTCGATGTCTGGGGATTCCTCGACAGTGGCTGGCTCTGTCAGGTCTGCCACCGGCCGACCCAAACAACCCTAGCCTCGTTGCTTTTGGTGGGCGAGTGAATGGCCCGGGATTCCTCTTTCCCTCCTGCCCCCTTTGGAAGGAGACGGGAGAAGAGAGCCGTGAAGAGAGGTGAGCACACCGCCGGCCCCAACCAGCCCAGTTAAAGGACACTCAGACGCGGCGGGGGTTCTGTCGAGCAGTTCCATTTATTAGCACACAAGCACTTGCTTTTAAAGGCAAATGGGGAAGGCAGGTTTTTTACATCCTCCAATCAGCTTAAGGGTCCTGTCTCAATGCCTGTCTATGGCAATCACGCAGTGTTCACGAGTGCGGCCAATTAAAGGCTAAGGCAAGGTTCCCGCAGACACTCCCACCCTACTTCCTCCCGGTGCCGTCTGCCACGTTAATCCACTTGTAATGTCACTTAAGGTGGCATTAGTTTTTAAAGCCCGACATGGCTTCCCCATAATGGCCCCAGAGGGGAGCTGCCTTCGAGGCAAGGAGCTTTCTGTCACCTCTGTAGCACTCCACTCATAAACGTCAACCAATGAAGAGACCCAAACCCACAAAGAGAAAATAAAAGTAACTTGGAGGAGAGAGAACATTTCTCGAAAAAACTCTTATGTATATTATCCTCAAAGAGATAACAGAAGATACAATAGCCAGGAAACAAGGATAAGTTGGCCTTTTAAAGGGGAACAATCAAAGAACAGGAGCAAGTCCTTGGAAATCAAAAATCTGATACTCAAAATGTCAACAGAACGGCTGGAAGAAAAAGTAAAGGAAATTTCCCGAAAAGTAGAATGAAATGACAAAAAGGAGACAAAAAGGCAAGAAAATGAGAGTATCCTCCCAGGAAATGCAACGTATGACAAGAAAGTGTTCCAGAAAGAGAGAACAGAGAAACCAAAGTGGGAGAAATCACCAATTATATCATTCAAAGAAGTTTGCCAGGAAGAGAACGCACAACTGAGCCCACCAAGTGCCCAGCACAGTGGGCTAAAATAGCCCCATACAAAGCCCAAGGCCATGAGAGTGCAGGATGTGGGTAAGAAGATTCTACAAACTTCCAGGGAGAGAGAGAGAGAACATGTGACAAGCAGAGGATGAAAGGGCAGGACAGTTTCAGAACATTCAGCTGCCCAAGACTGGAAGCTGAAAGACATGGGGCAAAGGAAATTATCGACCTCCCAGAATACTGTTCTCAGCTAAACCACCAATTTTACACAGGAGGGTAGGAGGAACATGCTCTCTCTGGAAACCCTAGGGGGTACACATTCCCCACCCCCCAAAAGGGAGCAAACCAAGAAACAGGGAAACCTGGACCCAAGAAATAGGAGCTACATCCCAGGGATCCCCATGGACTGAAGAAGAGAGAGGCCAGGACCACAGCTGGGTGGCAGCAGCCACAGGAGTGGAGAAGTCAGTTCTGCTGGGGAGCTTCTGGGAGAAAAGGAGTTGCAGACACAAAAACCCCAGGTGATTACCAACTCTAGGGAAATCAAAAAGCATGTCCTGGAAAATCAGTGTTCCTGCGGTGTGGTTCTCACAGCCTGGCCCCACCAGCAACCTGGACATCCCCCCAGAGCTGTCAGTGGCTGGCCACAGGCTGCCCACAGTGGGTCAGTGACTTACAGGAAGAGGTTCTCCAAGAGGGCAAGTGACTTACAGGAAGAGGTTCTCCACTACTTACAGGTAGTGGTAGTTGGGAGAGCTGCTGTCCAGGAGACAAGCAGGCAGCAAAGACAATGATGGGATTGAGACCTTCATCGTAGTACCCCAGGAAGAGGTGGCCAGTGAGTGGTCTCCTGCCCTGAGCCCTGAGCCATGCTGTGCATTATCTCCCAAGTCCACCTCGTCTGACCAGCCCCTTCACGCTGCCCACATGCTCAGGAGGGTACATTTCTGAGTCACAGCAGCCTGGAAGGGGGCGTGACAGCTACCATCAGAGGCACCCCTGTGTGGGCACCCAACACAATCCCAACTTGCATCCCTTGTCTTTCCATACTTTTTATAAGTACCCCCAGCAATGGCACCCTAAGACAAGCAATGATCAGAATATCAACAGGCAACCTAGCACATTCTGCAACAAAAGTGACAAAGAGATTCTCAGAAAACTCTCTCTGTTTCTTATCCCCAAATAAGAGTTGATAGAGAAGCATCAGCAAGCAACGTTCTCATACAAATGAGGAGGGAAGCCCAGATGCAAATCCTCAAATCTTTCCCAAAATGAGATGACTGCCTCTGCGGTGACCCCTCGTCCCAAACACAAGGAACAACCTGCGCCCCAACAGGCAACTCTTCAGCCACCCCTTGCAATACAGATATCTCTGTTCCCAAGTTACAGATTGATAAGAGCCCCGTTAAACCAAATATCCTCTTCCCCAAGGAATGTTGGGGACCCCACTCAGAACATGAAAGACAACAGTGGCATTGACAAGACAGAAGACACCCCCCACCCCATAGTGCAGCAGGTGATGAGGGACCAGCAATCAAACCTTCTCAGAATATTTCCTGCACTCAGCAGGCCCCTCTTATTTGCCGTGTCCCCAGCTGACTCAGAACATTTACTGGTCAGGGGCGCTAGAGGAAAGGGAAGGAGGGAGGTGAGGGTCAGGCTGAGAGGTGTAGAGACAGGCAAGTAGTATAAGAAAAAAATGGAAGAGGCTGGCCAGTTAGTTCAGCTGATTAGAGCACAGCGTATAACACCAAGTTCAAGAGCTCAGATTGGCCATCCACAAAAAAAGAGAGAGAAATGGAAAAAGGAGGCCTTCCATGTTGTCCCAAACCAGGCGATGAATTCCCAAGGCCCGAAGCAGCAACAACAAAACCAGGCTCTCGAGGACAAGCTGAAGCAGAAGAAAAGGAATTCGGGGCTCATGAGAAAAGGCAGTCTGGAGAAAGAGTAGGCGTGTTAGATAGCCTGTAAGTTGGCCACCAAGAATCCTTGCCACTTGGTATTCATGTTCTGTGTAGTCCCCTCCTACACTGAATCAAACATGACCCAGGTGATCAATACAGTGCTTCAAAACGACAGCGTGTGACATCTGACATAGCATCATAGAACACACTGAAGCTTCCTGGTCGGTCTCTTACAATGCTCCCTCTAGCGGAAGCCACCTGCCACGACATGGTGATACCCAGGCAGCCTGGTGGAGAGGATCCCACTTGCCAGCACCTAATTGCTAGCCATGACAATGAGCCACCTTGGAAGGAGGTCTCTGGCCCCAAATTCTAATTAACGATATGTATGCTAAAATGTTCAGAGGCAAAGCCTGCTGCTGTCTGCATGGGGAAGCAGCGGCTCACGCCAGCCCCTCTCCACCCTGCGGGCCCCACTTGCTACCCCCGTGACCTCCTCAGCCTCGCCCACCTCCTGCCGCCTTGTAGACAAAGGGTGATGCCCTGTGTACCAGAATACTCATTGAAACCTTTACAAAATAGCGACAAAACAAAAGCAGAAAATGGGAATACTCTGTATAGGTATCGATAGGAGAGACATGAATTTGCATTTGTTCTGATAACAGGTGATGCTAATGGACCCGTGGTGCCTAAGAAGAAACTGGATCACAGCATGGTGTCAACGAGCCTTAAAAACTGGTCACAGTCTGGCTGGTTAGATGGGGTGGTTAGAGCACAGCTTTGTAACACCAAGGACAAGGGTTCGGTTTCCCATATCAGCCAGCTGCCAAAAAAAAAAAAAAAAGAAAGAAAGAAAGAAAAAGAAAACGTTACAGTATACGAGACGACTTCCAAAAGTTCATGGAAAGATCGGTATATCTTTTAATTCCATTTTTCCACGCACTTTTTGAACTACCCTTGTGTTGGAGTTAAATGAAAGAAAAGCATCTACCTTCCAGGCTTGTTTAATTGCTCACAACATGACAACACAGCAAAACTTAATCACTGCAGCATGCTGTCTGCTAGCACCAACCAGCAGAGTAATCTCTGTTTTATTTCTCCACGGCTTTAAGCCCTTTTCAAAATGATTCCCTGACAGTTAACGTATGTTCATCTTTTGAAAACAATAATCATCAATTAGACATTTGAGCCAATTAGCATTTGGTTCCTCTCGTCCTCCCATTAAGAACAGTAAGTTGATCACTTAGAATCCAACAATAAAATTAATCACTTGGAACAAGGGAAATTTCCTTAACTGTGGAGACATTACAGCCCCTCCATTTGTGATCACTGATCACAGTGAGCAATGGAAATTTTGTAACTGATTATTTTAGGCACTTTGGGCATCACTTTCTTTGTAATACAGGGAACATTTGAGTCAGCTGGGAAGAAGTCCACAAAATAATTAACATAAGATAGGGAGACTTCTGTATATGGCAACACCGAAGGCTAATTACTCAGGTAAATACTCCCACTACAGAACACGTAAAAAGGCTATAAATATAATGGTAAGAAAAAATGTTTTTTCAATGAAGTAACAGGAATGAAAGGCAAATTGAACAAAAAACCAAACCAAACCAAAACAAACAAACAAACAAAAAAACACAACAATGCAGAGAGATAAAGGAGTAAAGATTGCAACCTCCCTAAGGAATCCTACCAATCTTCATTGATCTAGGATTTTGTTTCAATAGGAGACAGTAAAGCTAGATACTGAAAGATCTAGCAAAAAGTTAAATTGAAAAGACACCCACTCCCTTAAAAGGAACCATCCAGTATATTGCATTCCTTAACTTCTCTGGGTAGTAGGGACAAGTCTTCCCTGAAAATTCAAAACTAAGAGCAAATACCAACGTGCAATTAGGGTTTGAATTTTCACCACCTGTAAGGCCCCAAAGACCTAACACAAGAATTCCGTTTCAAGTGTCCCCAGGTCAGCAGTGCCCACACGTGCCGAAACAAAAGCAAATAACACTCTCAAAGAAATCTAAGACTAAAAAAAAAAAAGAAAAACCAAAAACTTACAAATAAAGTTTCAGTGAACAGAAGCTCACTATCAAACATTGCAGTAGAGTTGAGGAAAAAAGATTACGAAATCAAAAGTGGAATCAGACTCACAAGGAGAGAGAAAGAACTGTCCGAGTAGACCCAGAGAGTCTTCAGATACTGGAATGATTAGATACAGAATGCATCCAATACACCAGCAAAACCTTTTGGCTTAACCTTACGTATATCTGGAATTTTTACCTCTGCTCCCCAGCCACCTGTTCCAAACCATCATCCCTCACCGAGATTATTCCTGTAGCCTCCAAACGGGTCTATTACCTTCTCCCTTGCACTTCTCTAGTCTGTTCTCAGCACATCAAGAGGTTTTTTAAAATGTAAATGACATTATGCATAAAGCTAACATTCTTGCACACAGTTAAGGTAGGCTTAGCTAAGCTATGATGTTCATTAGGTTAGGTATACTAAATGCATTTTTGACTTAAAATATTTTCAACTTACAATGAGTTTATGGGCCTCTGGTGCCTGGAGAAAATGGGGCAAGGAGCTCAAAACCCACGTCTTCTGCTTGTCACAGTTCCCACGGCTGTGGCGCTGGTTGGTGGAGTTTGGATGTGTTGTCCCCTCCAAAACTCATGTGGAAGTTTGATCCCCAATGTGGCAGTGTTGGAAACTGATTGAGTCATGGGGGTGGATCCCTCACGAACAGATTAGTGCTCTCCCTGAGGGAGGAAGGGTAGTGAATGAGTTCTCGCTCTATTAGTTCCCGAGAGAGCTGATTGTTTAAAGGACCCTGGCACCTGCTCTCTCTCTCTCTCTCTTGCTTCCTCTCACCATGTGATCTGCTTGTACCCACCGGCTGCCTGCCTCTTTCTGCCATGAGTAGAAGCAGCCTGAGGCCCGTGCCAGATGCACCTGTCCCAGAATCATAAGCCAAATAAACCTCTTTTCCTTATAAATTACCCAGTCTCAGGTATTTCTGTTATAGTAACACAAAACGGACTAATACAGAGTCAAAGCCAGCCTGTTGTCTTATATTAACATACACAGATACTTCTTCCTTTTCACACAAAATGTTCCATTGATTGTAACAAAATGAAAACCACCACTGAGCCCAGCCAGCAAAGATGGCCACCGTCCACATGCTGGTGTTTTTCATCCTCTTTATTTTCCCAAGGTATGCGGGTTATGTGCGTGTGTCCAAGCCATCTAATTTTGAGAATAGGATGGTAGAATTCATTCAACTCTACATTAAAAAGTTTTAAGTATGTTTCTTTGTGAACAGAACTCTGTCATCACTGTCACGCAAAGTAAAAGGCACATGTTTAAAGTGTACAGTGTCTCTGAGTGACAAGTTTCAATGTCTGTACTTGTACACACCCATGAAACCATCACCACAGTCAAGGGTGAATACATACATCCCCCTTGAAGGGTTCCTCCAGCCCCACCTGGCCCCCAGGCGACCACTGATTCTGTCACCGTAGATTAGTTCTATTCAACTATGATCTCAGCCCATATCTGGAAATCTGCCATGTGCCAGGTACTGTGGTGGGCTCGGGATACAGTGTGTATGAGAGACACCTCAGCCACCGTGAGGTGTGCAGTCCACTGGGGAAGATGGGTACTAAGTCATCAGATGAAGAGGACCATTTTGAGATTGTGACTAACACCAGGGATGGAATTTTACAGGGTAGGTGGAAGAAGGGCTTGGGGGAGACAGTGAAAGCTCCCTGAGGAGGAGCCTTTGAGTGAAATCAGAATGCCAGGGATTAAGTCATGTGGAAATCTGGGGAGAGTGATTCAGGCAGCAAGAACCACCCATGCAAAGGCCCTGAGGCAGGACCGTGCCTGGTGTGTGGGAGGAGCAGCCGTGTGGCCAGAGCAGAGCAAGCAAGGGGGCAGTAGGAGGGGGCCTCTTGGGGTTTGCTGAAGCATTTGCATTTCATTCCCAATGTGATGGGGACACAGGGGGACAGGGGGTAAAGGGAGGAGGGATGTGGCCTGAACTTCATTGAATCTGGAAAGGTCGCCAGCTGATGGAGGGCAGTTATCAAGATGAAATGAGATCACGCAGCTGGTACTAGGGACACCTGAGGGCTCAAGCTGTAGCTCCCTCGGGGCGCTCGGGCATCACCTTGAGTCTCCATCAACCCTGGACGGCAGCAGGCGATGTGGACAAAGATGTCCTCTGGCAACGACATCGCACCCTCTCTCAGGAACCCAGAGAGATTAGATTCAGTGGCTTTGGTCTCTTCCTGGGGACTTTTTGTTTCTTCATTGATAAAACATAAGCAAATGTCCCTTGAAACCATCACGGTTTCTCCCCACAGGCATCACCCATTGGTACGTGTCCTCACTCTTTAAAAAAATTTTTTATGTACACTCTTCAGTATTGTGTGTTCGCCTTAAGTGTTTTATGCAGATAGCATCCTGCTGTCCCTGTCTTGCTTCTACACTTTTTTTTCACTTAGCCTCAAGTCTGGGATCTACAAGGCCACACACCCCTTTTCACAGCTGTATGATACTCTATCCTCAGGGCATACCAGGAGTTAGTCACTCAGTGCCCTGCTGAGGGACACATAGCTTGTTACCAGCCTTCCACTGTCCCAAGCCATAGGAGCATCGGGGGAAATGTGTTCAACCAGGGGTTAGCAAACTCTCACCCCCAGGCTGAGTCCAGCCCGCTGCCTGTTATTGCAAATAAAGTTTCATTGGCACACGGCCATGCCCATTCATTTATGTATCATCCACGAGGGCCCTCCCACTGCACTGGCAGAGCTGAGCAGCTGTAACTAAGCCCAGGTGGCTGCAAAACCTAAAATATTCACCATCCAGATCTTTACAGAAAAAGTTTGCTATCCTCAACCTACTCTCTGGTTTTTTTTTTTTTTTTTTTTCTCTTTCACAGTGGAAAAACTTTGGCCACTACTGGAGAACTAAATGGATCTTTGGTCATATTGCAGTGGACATACAATCTTGGCTTCTTTGGACATTTCAACCCTAATTTTGAGACTTACCAATGGAAACTGAGGCCCAGAGAGGTGGTGGAGGCAGGATGTGAATGCCCAGGCTGGCTGAATCTCACACCCCTGAAACTCCAGCCTAGGGGTGGTAGCGGTGACTTCCTGCTGATGCTAACTCCATGCGGCTCCTAGAGTACCAGGGTAACCAAGCCCCTACTTTGAATTCTTCCTGTAGAGAACTCCAGGTGGCTCCTGACTTACCTCCAGCAGATGCACACTCTCTGCAGCCTTCCAGCCCCCTGCATACAGTCTGTCCCCTGAACGTATGCTCAGGCTCCCAGATGTGCCCCTCAAGGGGCCTGGCTTTGGGAGAGGGAAAGGAGGAAGCATGCAGGCAGAATTTGCTGAGCAAATGAACTCAGCATTTGACATCTAGGTTCACATCTTTAGGTACCTGTTGTCCGTTGGACAGTGACAGTCATTATTTTCCCCTTTGGCACTGGCCCAGGCCAGTGGAGCTGGATGATGTTGGGGACAGACATTGGGCAGGAGAGGAGGGACATCATGAGGGCAGCCGATTGTCCAAGAGGGGCAAGTGAAGGAAGGGGTGTTGTGCCCACCTTGGGTAGGTGCTCTTATGGTGCCCATTTCACAGATGAGAAAGCAGAGGCCGGCACGAAGGATTCAAATGGGTCTGATGAACCCACGGGCTATGCCCTTAGCCACGTGCTAAATGGGGTGGATGAAAGAAGCCTAGCTTTGGGCCACTGGGGAAATCAGGGCCCAGAGAGGAAGAGACTTGCCCAAGGTCACACAGCAGGTTGTTGGAGCATATAACCACTGAGCCATCCTGCCTTCTGGACTGGGGAGAGGACAGCAGAGGAGCCAGCTGGACACAGTAGAAGCCCGGCCCTCCTTCTTGAGTCCCAAGCTGGGAATGGTGGGCGAGTCGCTTCTCCTCCTCGCTGAGCTCAGTTTCCTCTCCTACAAAATGGGGATAAGAATAACCCCGGCTTGGTTACCGTGAAGATGCGATGACGTGGTACCCGTGCACTCGGCAGGACGCTCGCTCCTGAGAACACTTCCCAGTGTGCAGTTACAGCCCGTGTTTGGGCCTTCGAGGTCTTCGGCCAATGCTTGAAAGACATCCAGCCCGGGGAGGGGCTCAAGGCTGTCTGTTGCCTTTGGGTGCTTTGGAGGGGGAGGGGGTCTCTGCATTTTGCTCGGGGCTGTAGCGAGACCACAAGAATATTACCATTTGGTGACAACGTGTGCCAGAGCGTTCACCCTGTGATATGCATTT
This sequence comes from Cynocephalus volans, assembly GCF_027409185.1. NCBI lineage: Eukaryota > Metazoa > Chordata > Mammalia > Dermoptera > Cynocephalidae > Cynocephalus > Cynocephalus volans. The sequence continues at coordinate 99,431,188 of NC_084469.1, forward strand.
GTGGACCTATGACTGAGCGTAGGGGCAGCGAGTAGGGAAGGAGATGTGGAATTTGTGCTCTGGAGCCAGCCCACCTGGGCATTCAAGTCCCAGCTCCACTGCCTCTCTGGACCTCAGTTTCCTCATCTGTAAAATGGGCTATAAGGAGTGCCTACCTCCTAGGATTATTGTGAGGATTAAGTGGGTTTATTCCCATAGAATGCCTGGCACATGGCAAGTGCTGGTGGCAGACACATCCTTATGTGACCTCAATGAGTCACCCTCCCACCATGGTCACTCTTCCCTTTAAGTTCAGCAGAAGCTAGGATTTGCTTCCAGCCAGCAGGATATTGGGGGGAGGGAAGATCCATGCATTTAAAAAATTTTTAAATACATATTTAAATTGAAAAATTGGCAAAACTGATAGATGTCAGTCCTATGACTAGACTACATTATATAATAAGACTCCGTCCTAGCCCACTGGAGCAAGAAAATGTCCCACTGTCCTGTAGGAAGGAAACAGCCCAGTTGTTAACTGTCTGGAGAGGGATCCACATGGCAGACAGTGAGAAAACAGGGACGATAAACAATCGAGCTCGGGAAAAGATCCTGAGCTCCGGAAAAGGAAAAACATAAGCTTCATCCTGGAACTTCCGGGTGCCTCGATGTGCCCCTCTGAGAAATGGGATAACAGCCGTCCCCGCCGTGCACCTGACAGCGCCCAACAAATGGCAAATGGTCTATCGTTGCCACCATTTACCTGCCTGCACAGGGGTCTGGGATGCCCCGCGAGGCAGGGACAGCGTGGCACCTGCTGGCACCTGTTTGAGGCCCGGCAGCCAGGAAGCCTCGCTGCTTTCAGAAGCTCTTGGTTCTCTTGGGCACAGAATTGAAAAGAATAAACCCAGCCCGTGTTGGCTTCGACGTGCGAATCCTCCATCTGATGGTCGTGGCTGCTAAATCAGCCGTTTCCTTTCCTGTTTTGAAGTTTTAGACTTTCTTGATTTCAAAATGATTCACGATCATTTTGTGAATGATGGGAAGAAGAGAAAATTCCAAAGAAGAAAGAAAAACGTAAAGGGAAGGAAAAACTCAAAGGCTTGCCAGTCACTGTAACTGTGACGTTCGTGTACTGCCCGCAAGTGTTTGTGGAGCAGGTGCTGGGAGCTGTCCCTGGGCTGGGCAGGTGGGTGCTGTGCGGAGTGAGCCGGTGCCAGCCCCTGCCCTGGCCGCCCCCCTGGGCAAAGCCGAGGCTACAGGCCATGGAGGTCAGGGTGGGTAGACACATAGGCACTGTAGAAGCCACAAGGGGTTACTTGGCCCAGGCTGGCACATCAAAGAGGACTTCCTGGAGGAGGCGATGCCTCAGGCAAGTCCTGGAGGTGAAGCTGGGAGTGTAAAGAAAAATGTCAGGATAACCAGGTGGAGGTGACCAGCACGGGGACAGGTGTCCTTGAGATGGGCAAGCAGGGAGGGCGTGGATACCTAGGGGAAGGGCATTGTAGGACAGTGAGTCTCAACCAGGGGTGACTTGTTCTCCAGGAGGCATTTGGCAATGTCTGGGGACATTTGTTGTTGTCACAACTGGGGGTGCGCCTGGGGTGGAGTAGGTGAGGGCCAGGGACACTTGTCAGCACCTGCAGTGCCCAGGACACCCCACCACAGAGAGTGACCCAGCCCCAAATGCCCGCAGTGCTGAGGCTGGAGAGACCGTGGTCTAGATCCATCCATTCTCATGAGAAACCCAGGATATGCAGACCCAGCAAGTGCAAAGGCCCTGGGGCAGGTTTCTGAAGACACAGAAGCCAGAGAGCCAGTGACTTGCCGGAAGCTTCCAGCCCCCAACACCCCCCATGGGCCCTGCTCCCACCCTGTTCATTTCTTCACGAACAGCCCCTGTCCTGGGCCTCCTGCACGTGCGCCAGTTGTGACCCGACTTCCTCCAGCTGATAATCAATCAGAGACTCGGCTTAGCAGGCTCCGGAGGCTTCCAGGTGCACGGCCTCATGTTTCTGTGCCCCGACCCATCCCCTGATGTGGCTGAGGTGTGCCAGCTATGTCAGGGAGGAGATCCCAGGGACAAGTGCCATTTGGGAGGTGAATGCTGGACTTAAGTTCCTGGAGGTCAGATCCCAGATACATTGGATTCCTCCGCATCCCTTCCCCATCACTTGTTTTGGGAGGAAGAAAGAGAAGGAAGTGGCTGGGGAAAGTGCCTCTCTGGCTCCTGGGAGAATTGGTGGGTTTTCCTTTTGATTCTGTCACCGACTCACCCTGCACAGCCGAGGCCCAGGGCGCTCTGAGCTTCCTGCTCAAGTCTCCACGGAGACAGAGCCTGTCTCCAGCCTCAGCTGAGCCCAAGCTCCGGGGCCTGGGCAGGGCCAGGGTGCAGAATGTTGAGAGGGGGCTGCTGACCCCTCTCCATGGTGCTCTGTCATGTCTAGGGGTGCTGGTCACAATAATGATCACAGCCACTGATTGAGTGCAAAGGATGTCCTGGGCACTATGCCACACTCACATTTTAGCTCATTGAATGCACAACAGGGACTTCACCCTGTTCTCTCTTTAGTCCCACCTGGCAAATAGCGGAACTGGGGCTGAGCTGCCTGAAGCGTGGGGAAGACGGTATAGGATTGTGGGAGGTGTGTGGGCTTCTGAGTCAGTCTGCCTGGGTTTAGATTTCGCCACTCTTTTTTTAAATGGGGATCGAAACCTGGACAGTGGTGTAAACAGCACCAGCTCGAACCAACTGAGCTACCCAGCCCTAGATTCCACCATTCTTGCTGTGTGACCCTGTGTGAGTGACTTGATCTCTCTGGGCCTCAATTCCCCCGTCTGTAAAATGGGTGTAGGAACAGTATTTACTCCTAAGGTTGCTCTGGGAACTGGGTGGGGACAGGGTGAACTCATCTGGGGAACAAAATTTAAGGGGGCACCGAAAAACGTCAGTCATTAAGATAACTAATATTCTAAAGCAATATTTTTTAAAATCAGAATTAATGCCCCCAGAATCCATGATAAATCCATCCTGTTCCTGAGGCGGCTGTGATCGCTGTGCACGAGTGACACGCTCACACGTGCCAGAGACACTTATGGAGGCGCCACACACAACTGTGCGCGGCTCTGGGTGTTTTCCTGTTGTTATTAGTGGGAACCTGCGTTCCTTCTAGTCGCTCATATGATTACTGATGTCTTCCCTCTCCAATGCCGAGCTCGCCTCCTCCAGGAAAGCGCCTCCACAATCGGGATCCGGCGGTGCTGCCGCTGGGGGCGCTGCGGAGCTGCCTTTGTGGCGGCCGCCGGGGGCGAGGGCCGGGCCGCGGGGGTGCGGGCGCGTCCGCCGCTGCAGCTGCAAGTCGCCGCCGGTCCCGCGCCCTCCATGGCCCGTGGGCGGCAGCAGAGGCCCGAGTCCCCCGGGGCCCAGCCCGAGGGCAGGAAGGACCTGGACGCCATCCAGCTCTTCCTGGGTACAGGGTTCCTGTGGGGGCTGATGAAAATGCTCTGGAATTAGATAGTCGTGATGATGGCACCACTTCGTGAATGTTCTAAAAACCACTGACTTGTTCATTTGAAAAGGGTGAAGCTTAGGATGGGTCCATGATACCTCAATAAAGTTGTTATTTTAAAAGGGGAAGGTGCGGGAAAAAGAAGGGGGTCTGGAAAAAGAAAAAGAAAAGGGACGGTGCGCTAGCAGATCCAGTCCCTGTTCTATCCCCTTTTAGTCCTCTTCCCAATTCTGTCCCCTTCCCTGGACCCCCCCCCGACCCACGTTGACAGCCGATTTGAAGCTCCCGCCCCACTGGTGGGGGCGTGGCCACGGCTCGCTGTGGCCAATGGGATGATTGCAGAGGCGATGGGCAGAAGACGCTCCGAGAAGGCTCGGCCGCCTGCAGGGCGCGTTTCTGTGAGCCGAGCTCGGCCTCTGCTGGCTTCCTGGTCCCTTAGAACAGACTCCCTGAAACTGGGTAAAGTATAAAGAAATGACATTTATTTCTCGCCATTTTGGAGGCTGGGAAGTCCGCCGTCCAGGGTGCGCATCTGGTCAGGGCCTTCCTTCGTCTGGGAGGGGGCTCTGCACGAGGTCCAGGGACCACCGTGGTGTCATGGCGAGGATGAGCTGAGCAAGAGCTCACCTGTTCACCTGCTCTCCTCACAGAGCTGACTCAGTCAGCAAACACCAGCTGAGCTGCTTCAGTGGGTCCACCTCTGGGAACAGGCAGAGTCCCCCGCTCACAGATCTGGGGGAGACCTGGCAGGCGAGGAGGAAGAGAGGGAGGGAAGGAGGGACGGGTGCTGGGGTGCAACTGAGGTAGGGGCATGGGGGACCGTGGGGGAGCCCAGCAACGGAGCTGTGACGCGGCTCACCCTAAAGGAGGTGGGAGCCTGGAGGTGACACTTGCCTAGAGACGTGAATGCGGAGCCAGCCAGGGTGGCATCCCCAGGCAGAGGCCACAGCCTGGGCAAAGGCCCTGGGGCAGGACTGAGCCTGACATGTGGGAGGAACAGCGAGGAGGCCCGTGTTCCTCTAGTCGCTGATTTTATCGCTATGATTGTCATTATTATTGATGAGTTCCCTACTCAAGTGCCAAGCACGCCTCCTCACGGAAAGCGCCTCCAGAAGCGGGATCCGGCCGCCGCCTGTTTCCCCCCGCGCGCGGGCAGGAGGGGCGTGGTCGGGCGCGGCCGCTGGGGGCGCTGTGGAGCTGCCTCAGTGGCGGCCAGCGGGGGGCGGGGGGCGGCCCGGCGCGGGCTCCCTGGACAGCTGACAGTCTAGAAAGCAGACAAGCCAGGATCAGAGGCTGCTCTGCTCTCCCCGGGCATCACAGAGGCCAACAGCCCCCCCCGTTTTCCTGCATCCCTTTCCCAGTGTGTGTGGTGCGTATGTGCCTGCCTCTACCATCGTCCTTCAATTTGGCTCAGTCCGGATCATTCCATCAATCCATCCCTCTGCAGAGGCATCTGGCAGGACCTAGGATCCCCCAAGGGTGGGACTATTGGCAGTAGGGCCACCCGCCAACTGCCGGCCAAATCTGATCCTGTGCCCAGTCACGGGGCCCCCAAGAGGCATATACTTGGGCATCACCTGGCTCTCTCAGTCACCTGAGTGGCTCTGCAGGGCTGACTCATCTTTTAGGCACTGTGCCCAGGGCTATCCTTTTAGGAGCCCATCAAATGTTTTAATTTTAATTTCTTTTAAAATTAGAAGAAAAAGAACTGGCCAGTTAGCTCAGTCGGTTAGAGCACAGTGTTATAACACCAAGGCCAAGTGTTTAAATAAATACATACACACACACACACACACACACACACATACATACATACATAAGTAAATAAATAAATAAATAACATTAGAAGAGAAAAATAATCATAAATAGGGGCTGGCCGATTAGCTCTGTTTGTTAGAGCGCAATGTTATAACACCAAGGTCATGGGTTTGGATCCTTCTACCGACCAGCTGCCTAAATAATAAATTTATAATAACGAACTCAACCTAGATTATCTTTGCTTTGATAGCAACATAGTTGTAAAACACACACACGCACACACACACACACATACACACAAAAGTTGGGAGTTCCTCCCCAGGAAGCCCCCAGCCCCACCTGACACCCCTGCCTTACGTGGGGAGATTGGGACCTATCAGGCCCCTGCACAAAACCCTTCTGCGGCTCCTCAGCACCCTCAGAACAAAAACCTCATCCTCATGACAACAGCCAGCAAAGCCCCCATCACCTCCTCACCGCTCCCCCTTTCTCTCCACTCCAGCCTCACCAGCCTCCGTGCTGTTTCTCAGACACCCAAGCTCATTCCTGCCTCAGGGCCTTTGCACTGCTGTTCCTCTGCCTGGAACGCTTTTTCCTAGTTCTTATCATAGTCGACTTGTTTTTATCCTTCGGGTCTCAGCTCAACGTCACCTCCTTTGAGTGGCCCTCCCTGATGCCCCTAGCTAAAGCAGCCCCTTCTCATCACATCAGTCTGTTTTAGCATCTCCATATCACTAGCTAAATCCTCTTGTTTGTTTGTCCCCAGTTCAGGTTATCTCTGGCTGCATAAGAGATCACCCCAAAACTTACTATTATCTCTCACAATTTTGGGGGTTGACTGGGCTCATCTGGGTGATTCTTGCTCAGGGTCTCTCATGGTCACAGGCAGGCAGTGGCTGAGAATGGAGTCACCTCCAGGCTTCCTAGTGCACACATCTGGCGGTTGACATGGGCTGCCTGCTGAGAGCTCAGCTGGGGCTGTTGACAACAACACCTACATGTGGCCTCTCCATGTGGCTTGGGCTTCCTCCCATCGTGGCAGCTGGGTTCCAAAAGGGAGTTTCCTAAGTGGGAGCCAGGAAGAAGACACATTGCCATTTATAACCTACCCTTGTGAGGGCGCAGTGTCACTTCCATCGTACGCTCTTGGTTAAGGTGGACACACAGGTCCACCTGGTCTCAAGAGGAGGGAAACTAGTCCCCAGCTCTGGTCAAGAGGTATTAAATTCACATGGAAGAAGAGCGAGTGAGATGAGGGAGATTGTTACAGTTGTGGATTTTTCTTTCTTTCTTTTTTATTGTGGTAAAATACACATAACATATAATTTATCATTAACCATTTTTAAGTGTGCAGCTCAGTGTTATTAAATACATTTATAATGTTGTGCAACTGTCACCACCTTCCATCTCTGGAATGTTTTTCATCTTGCAAAACTGAAACTCTGTCCCCATTAAACACTAACTCCCATTCCTCCTCCTCCAGCCCCTGGTAACTTCTGTTCTACCTTCTGTCTCTATGAAGCTTCCTATTATAGGGACCTCATTTAAATAGAATCATACAGTATTTGTCCTTTTGTGTCTGACTTACTTCCCCTATCATTATATGTTCAAGGTTCATCTATGCTGTAGCATGTATCTGAATTTTACTCCTTCTTAAGGCTGAATAATATCCCAGTGCATGTTTGTATCACATTTTTGTGCATCCATGCATCCATCAATGGATATGTAGGTTGTTTCCACCTTTTGGCTATAACAAACAATGCTGCTTTGAACATGGGTGTACAAGTATCTGTTCGAGCTCCTATTTTCAGTTCTTTTGGGTACCTGCCCAGGAGTGGAATCGCTGGATCATATGCTAATTTTAGATTTAATTTTTTGAGCAATCGTCACGGTTTTCTACAGGGGCTGTATCATTTTACATTCCCACCAACAATGCACGAGGGCTCCAGTTGCTCCATATCCTCGTCAGCACTTGTTATTTTTTGTTTTTTGTTTGTTTGTTTGTTTTTGGTGGCTGGCTGGTAAGGGGATCCAAACCCTTGACCTTGGTGTGACCACACTCTAACCAACTGAGCTAACCAGCCAGCCCTAATTTTTTTCTTGATAGTAGCCATCCTAATGGATGTCAGGTGGTTGTTACACCAGAATTTGGAGAATAGAATCCTCCCCATCCCCACTGGAGTCTCACCTTCAGGAGGGCAGTTCTTTACTGTTATATCCAGTGCCAGGAACATCAGTGCTTCTACTGAAACACCCCAATGATTTCCTGAAAAATCCCATGGTCTGTAAAATCACACCCTGAATATAACAGGGCTAACTGGGGAAAAAATAGGGTTGAGGGCAGGCACCAAAACCCATAACACTTTGTACCCAGAGCACCAACAAAACCAGTAATTGTCCTGGTCAAATTTCTACTACAGGTAAACTTCCTCTGGCCTCTGTGCCCAGCAGATAGTCAGCTTCAAGCCCAGGGCACCCGCCTCCTCCTTTGAGATGAGGCCATTTGCTTCTAAGACAGGTTGTTTTCAACCCTGTTTAAGTCTGATTCAGCCTGTGGACTTCTTCATTAATTTATTGCTTTGACCTAGAAGACATGTCTTTACAGTGTCTTCAGCTGAATTCGAACTTCCCCAGGCAAGACAGCAGAAAGTAGAGTGGTTCTTGAAACCCAACCATGGAATCCAGCCGCAAAACCCAGCCACTACTTGCTCTGAAGGAAGGCACTTTTGTAGCTTTTCAGTTTGTTCTTTGTGGCTTTCTTTTTAATTATGAAAAGAAATCACCTTTGAACTTCTGAGTTATTCTGACATCCATCCTCTCTCAACCGATTGGCACCAGGTGATTTACATGAAGCAAACGTGTTGTAACAGATCATTTTGTGGTTATTGAATGTGTCAGTGGGGGCTGGATTCCCTGCCTGGGGCTACAGGACCTCATACTAGGGTCTCAGATGCATCCCAATTATGCTCTAATGAGACGGTGATGTTGGTGGCTCTACCACTTCCTAGCTGGGCACGCTCAGGCAAGTTGCTTCTTCATTTTGTCACCTGCAAAATGCAGTACAAAGAGCAGTTTCATGAGTGTACCACATTTGTGATTGACCAAGGTCCTGGCACTCAGCAGGGCTTTGAACTTGGTTTTACGTCTTGCCATTGCTGTCTTGAAGTACTTGATCATTTTACCTTTGAACTTGTGATTTGTAAGTGAAATCCGATGGGACAATGGAGTGTGCTCGCTTATGAGCAGAGGACAAAGATGTACACAGTGTTCGTGATGCCCCATGAGCACAGAATTCTGATGGACCCATGATGTGTGGGAATTCAACCAGATTCAAAGTGAGTATGGGGTAAGTTTGTTGCATCTAGCCCTGAGCAGGCTGGACTCTGACAGCCCTGAGGGGGTGAACTGGAGCTTGCTTCTAACTCTGAAAAAAAAGCAACAGTGTTCTGAGAAACACGAACGATCAAGACACGCAAGTCTATCTTCTTTTCACTTGTGTTCCTGTCCTGCATTAGCCAAGTACTTATGTTGAGAGCGAGGTGCTGTAGATTAGATGCCCCCCAACTTCACTGAAGCTTAAATCCCCACTGTGACTGTTGAGGGTGGGAAATCCTATTATGGTAATTGAAAGGAGGGGCCTTGAAGAGGAGATTAGATTGCAGAAGTAGTGAATGGATTAATAATGGTGGTCAGGGGTGTGAGTCTGAGGGCTTTAAAAGGAGAGCATATGAGGAACTACTGCTCTCTCTGCTCCACCATTTTCTGCCATGTGACATCCCTGGGTCACTGTCACAACCACCAAGGCCTTCACCAGATGTGTTCTCTGGACATCGGACATCCCAGCCTCTGAAACTGTAAACAATAAATTTTGTTTTCTTTATAAATTACCCAGTTCCAAGTATTTTGTTACAAGCAACAGAAACAGACTAATACAGTGAGGACACAGAAGCAAAGCAAGAGAGACGACAATGAACAATTCCTTTCCTTTCAGTCCTTACTCACCAGTAAGCTGAAAGCAGAGAGTATTGGTGGGACGTGCATGTAACAAAAGGAAAATAAAACATTGAGTTCATTGTGTGCAGCATTTCCACTGCTCTGATAAGAACAAGATACACATGTACAGATGAATGTCAAAATAGGAGTTGTGCAAATAAGGGGATTTCAGGTACAAGTTAAATGTGCTTATAGTTGCACTTAAAACTGGCATTGCACACTATAAAGATGGATGGCACGATTCACGCTAATAATTTAACATTTTAATTCCTTCTTGCTTGGAATGAATAACATGGCAAATAAAAAAACACCATGACAAGATGAGAGAAAGGCTAAGGAAGAAAGTAGAAAACTTGGTATTTTAGTATCTTTCATGGAACCTTTTTCCTGTTTTTTATTTTTTGAATATTGGCCCCACATTTCCATTTTGCACTGTGTCTTGCAAATTATCAAACTGGTCTTTGCAGAGCCTACCTTGTAGTGGGGTTATAAATGCACCTAAAGTGCTTGACCCAGAGCAGGGCTTCAGTAAAGATTAGCCGCCATAATTACCATCATCGTCATAATCACCATCATTACCACCATCGCCATCATCACAATCATCACTATCACCATCACCATGGTCACCACCATCATCACTGTCACCACCACCATCATCATCACCATCACCATCATCGTCACCATCACCATCATCACCATCACCATCACCATCCTCATCACCATCACCATCACCACCATCATCATCACCATCATCATCACCACCATCATCACCACCATCATCATCACCATCCTCATCACCATCATCATCACCATCACTATCATCACCATCACCGTCACCACCATGACCATCATCCTCATCACCATCACCATGGTCACCACCATCACCACCATCATTACCACGATCATCACCACTGTCATCACTGTCACCACCACCATCATCCTCACCACCATCACCATCACCACCACCATCACCACCACCACCACCATCATCATCACCACCATCATCATCACCACCACCATCATCATCACCACCACCATCACCATCACCACCACCATCATCATCACCATCACTACCACCAACACCACCATCATCATCACCATCACCACCATCATCATCATCACCATCACCACCACCATCATCATCACCATCACCACCATCATCATCACCATCACCACCATCACCACCACCATCATCATCACCATCACCACCATCACCACCACCATCATCATCACCATCACCACGATCATCATCATCACCATCACCATCATCATCACCATCACCACCATCACCACCACCATCATCACCATCACCACCATCACCACCACCATCATCATCACCATCACCACCATCATCATCATCACCATCACCACCATCATCATCATCACCATCACCACCATCATCATCGTCACCACCATCATCATCACCATCACCACATCACCATCATCACCATCACCATCATCCTCATCACCACCATCACCACCATCACCATCATCATCACCACATCACCGCCATCATCACCATCACCACCATCACCATCACCATCACCATCACTGCCACTGCCATCACCATGATGATCGTGATCATCATCACCTTTCACCCCACCCTCTCTCTGGCCCACCTGCAGGTCCCTGACTGTACCCTCATCTCCCAATCGGTCAGTCCAGCCTTCAAAACTCCCATGACCTCTCTTTTGCCACCACCTTGGACCCCTTTCTTTTTCCCTTCCAGCCACACCCTGCCTGAGTGCTACCACTGGTCCCTCCACTGCTGTGTCCATTTAGCCAACAGCTCTATGGCTGCTCAAAGCGACACAGTCTGGGTCATCTGGGTCCCTAACCCCTTCCCTAGCCAGCTCCTCTCTCTCTTGCTCACGCCCGTGTCCCTCCAAAATCTCACTATGATCTCACTATGCTCCTGGGGTCATTCACCATCCCTTCCACAGAAGACCCAAAGCATAAACGTTGCTCCAATCTGGTTTCCCTCCAGCTACTCACAGCCTTCTGCCCTTAGAGGCAGCCAACCTTGTGCTCGCTTCCCACTCAGCGTCCAGGTGCGACTCCGCCCTCTGCCCCCCAGCCCTGGGCTAACTCATGAGGGACCCCCTTGGTTCCTGCAGTCACAGCCCACTCTCAGCTGCCCTGATCTCCTGCAGCATCTGGCATTATTGATCATCTGTACTGTTTGAAAGCCCCTTGCTTGAAAATTTGTTTTATTTTATTTTTTTGTGGCTGTTTTTTTTTGCGGGGTGGGGGGAGACAGATTTGTTTTAACCAGATTTGACTGTCATGAAGGAAAAGTCCATACTCACAGTCCCCTAAAAGAGGAGGGGCACGCCGTGCCACACAGGGCCACATGGGGGAGCACCAGGGCCAGTCGGGAGGCAGAGGGAGTGAGGGGGAGATGTGGGCAAGAGCCTCTACTGTGGTTTCTGCAGGGAAGGCAAGGGAAGGCAGGGAAAGATTTAGGATTTGTTAATTTGAAGAATTGCAGCAGGCTCTGGGGCATAGGACTTTTCCTAGTTGTCTGGTACCTGGCCCTGGGTAATTAGGGCCAGGAAATATTGGCCTGAAGTGTAAGAGCTCCATAAAGGAGATGGTTGTGCGGTGTGAGATTTGGACTGGTTGGTTTGCATGTGAGAGGGGTGCTCCTGGGCAAGCTAGTTGTTTACTGCTTCTAGAAATTAGCTAGCCCCGGGAGGGGCTCACGTCTCCAGAATCAGCAAGGCCCAAGATGTCAAATCATCAGAAAATGAAAAGGCACAATGAATAGACCTCTTTTCCCTTGTGACTCTGCTCCCGTCTGCCCCTGCACCTGTCCCCTGTCTCACTCTCTCACCCTGCTTGTCTTTCTATAACGGCAGGGCTGTGTGCCCAGCCCTGTCTGTCTCCCCCAGTCCTGAGCCACCGTGTCTACTCCTGTGACTTCTGCAGTCCAGGCCTCTCCTGGAGCCCCAGACCCATGAATCCAGCTGCCTCCCAGACATGCCCTCTTGGAGGTGCCCAGCGCTCATCTCAACACTGTCCACCCACCAGGTAGGGGCTGGCACATCGTCCTAGATGCCATCTTCACCTTTATCCTTGCAGCCAGTTGACCATCCAGCTCTGATGGTTTTCCCTCTTCAGTATTTCACAAAAGCACCCCCTTTGCTCTGCCCCAGTGCTACATGCCTTCATTCACCCATCAATAAATGCTTATCAGTATCTCCACTCACCAGACCCTTGGCCAGGTTCCTGGGGCCACTGCAGATCCAGGACAGACTAGTCCCTGTCCTTAGGGAGCTCACAGTCCATTGGGACTCACTTGAAATCTACTTCTAGGTTTTTTGGGGGGTGTGGCTGGTCAGTACGGGGATCCTAACCCTTGACCTTGGTGTTACCACACTCTAACCCACTGGGTAGCCGGCCAGTCTCATCTCTAGTTCTGAACCAGCTTCCTGCCTGGTGCTCTGCCTCTGCCTGACCCCACATCCACCCTCAATTAGTAGCCGGGGGACAGCCCTGAAATGCACATGGAAGTACCTGCTTTGTCCCTGCTTAGAGTCCCCCGATGCTTTCCTACTGCCCTGAAGAAAGCTGACACTTCATAGCTGGAGACACAAACCCTTCACAAGCCAAACTCTGCTTGACTTTGGGATAATTCTCTCTTTCCTTCCACGCCAGGCATGAGCAGTTCCTGCTCCCTAAAATCCCATGCCCTGTCTGCCTCAAGGTCATGTCCTTTCTGGTATCAGACTGACAAAGAGCAAATATTGAGAAGAAGACACAGTGTGAGCAGGTGTGCTTGGCAGATGAGGACAGACTTCTGGACGGCAGTTAGACAACAGATGATTCTGTAAAAGTGAAAGGTGCACATGCCCGTTCGCTCTGCTAGCCCATTTTGGGGGACTGTGTCCTGCAGATAAACTTGCACAGGCAAGAAAATTCATGGGAGGTGATTTCATGTTGCATCATTCATGGTAGCAGAGCATAAATATCCATCCATGGTGGGCTGGTTAAATAAAATCAGGCACCTCCACGAAATGGGATCCTGTGTGGACACCAATGTGGGAAAAGGCAAGTCAAGACGTGCTAAGAAAAGCAGCTTAGAGGCTGGCTGGTGAGCTCACTTGGTTAGAGCAAGGTGTTGATAACACCAGGGTCAACGGTTCGATCCCTGTACTGATCGACTCTCCCAACCGACCCCCACCAAAAAAAAGGAAAAGAAAAGCAGCTTAGAGGCTCAGGCCAGTGCTAAATTCTTTAGCACTATTTACGATTTTTCTTTATATGTGTTGAAATGCTCATCACATTTAGTCCTAGAAAGTAGGTCCTTCAATTCTCCACATTTTACAGATGAGAAGGGAAACTGAGGCAGCACCAAGGGGCTCAGTGACCTGCTGGAGTAACAGAGCCAGCAGCTGAGGCTGGGCAGCCTCTCCGCGCTACACCACCTCTGTCAGTTGTCGAGCCAGCAGCAGAGGTCCCCATCCATCGCTCATTTCCAACGCAAGGAATGGATTAGTAAAAGGTTAGCATTTAGGGGAAGCTGGGTAAAGAGAATTTGGGAACTCTCTGCACTGTTTTTGCAACTTTTCTGTAAACCTGAAATCATTCCAAAGTGAAAAGTTTATTTAAAAGGAGAATGCCCTCAACAGATGTGTGTACACCCATGTCCACAGCTGCTTCATTCACAGCAGCCAAAAGGCAGAAGCAACCCGAGTGTCCATCAACAGAAGACATGGATAGACAACGTGGTCTGTCCACACAATGGAATATTCTTCAACCTTCAAAAGGAAGGAAATTCTGACACACGCAACCACATGGGTGAACCTTGACATTGTGCTCAGTGAAATAAGCCAGACGCAAAAGAACAAACACTGTGTGATTCCACTCACAGGAGGTCCCTAGAGCAGTCAGATTCATAGGGACAGAAAGTAGAATGGCGGGTGCCAGGGTCTGGGGAGGGGGATGGGGAGTGTTTGACGGGGACAGCGTTTTAGTTTGGGAAGATGAGAAAGTTCTGGAGAAGGATCGTGGTGATGGCTGCACAACTGTGTGGATGTACTTGATGCTCCTGACCTGTGCGCTTAACAATGGTTAAGATGGGGGCTGGCCGGTTAGCTCACTTGGTTTAGAGCACGGTGTTATATATAACACCAAGGTCCAGGGTTCGGATGCCTCTACAGGCTGTCAAAAATAAGTAAATGAATAAGGTTACGATGGCAAACTTTATATTAGGTGTGCTTCAGTGCAATTTTTAAAAAAATTACAGGTGTGCAGAGTTACAAAACATACACACACACACACAATAAATGTAGTATTTCTGGAAAAAATTGGCAGTGGAGCTTTTCTAGAAAGGCATACTGGCAACCCAGAGGTGAGAGAACAGGGCTCAGAGGGAAAATTACCCTTCACTTTTAGCCCTTTGTAGTACTAACAAATAGTTTTTTATATGTACATACTACTTTAAAATAAACTTCTCACCTCCTCCAGGAAGTCCCACCTGATTTTCCCACTGGACCAGGTGCCTCCTCTGGGCCTCCACAGCCCCGAGCTTCCCTTCTGCCCAGCCACTGTGTGTCCACTTCCTGCTGACTGTCCTATATGGGGGCTGACTGGGAGCCAGACCAAAACTGTCCTCACCTGTCCCTGTGAGGTGCTGGCCTGAAGGTCCCTGTGCCCCAGCTCAGCTGGCATGGGGTGGGCACCAAGTAGGACCATAGGGGCAGAGGGGAAGGGCCACCTGTAGTCCCTTTCACTTTGCTTTCACTGAGGCCCTTCCTCCTGCCGCACTGGGCTCCTACGTACCCAGAGGGCTGGCCAATCAGACAGGCAAAGGGGCTTCCCCTATATGTCTTACTAGGGCTAAGGGACAGAACCCAAATTAGACGCCCATCTGTGCTCCTGGCCTCACTGCAGGGCCTGGCAACTGGGCCCTCAGCAGGCACTCAGATCAGATCCCAATCCTGTCACCCCCGACATTGGGACCTGTGACTTTCCTTTGTGATCTCCTTGAAGAAGGTGCAGCTGGCTCAGAGAAAGTGTAGTGACCATCCAAGACCACACAACACATGGGAGAAGGGGTGGGGGACACAAAGCTGTGCAGAAACAGTCCCAGAGGCTGGCAGAAGTGCAGGGGAAGGGGAGGCCCAGGAAGTGGGCCCAGAGGTGGCCCATGACTCAGCCTGGGCCACGGAGGGGAGTGGAGATCAGGAGAGGTCCAGGAAGGGGAAAGTACCGAGCTGAGAGCTGAAGGATCAGTAGGAAGTGGAGCAAGAGACAGGCTGGGAAGCTGAGCCAGGTGGAGGGTACACAGAGGGCCCAGCAAGAGCTGGAGATGCCAGCTGGGGCCACACGGCACTGCGGGCGGTGCTTAAATGGGGTAAGGGAAAGCCAGCCCTGAGTGGAGGGGGGTGGGGCAGGGGCACCCAGATGACCTCTGGGGATGCCAGCTGGGTGGCTCGCTCCCTCCAGTCCTAGTCCTGCCCCCTTTGTGTCCCAGTGCCAGCCCTGCCCTGGCACACCAGAAGCATCAGCCAATACTTGCCAATAACAATGTCTACCGGGACATGAGAGCAGACGTTGCTGGCTGAGGCTGCACACAGCTGGGCATGGACAGGGGCGACTGCCAAGGTCCCGGGATTCACGCAGCTCTGCTGGCTGTTTGGCAGAGGTGCTTGTCTTTGGGCAGTGGGGTGGGAGGAGGATCAGACTCAGTTTCCCCATGACAGACAAACAAACCTCAGTGTCTGGCCAGCCGGGAACAGAGGAAGGGAAGAGGAAGGCACGGCATGTCACCCAAGATGGGTGTGAAGTGACCAGAGTCAGCTGGTAGGGCCGGGACCGGGGTCCAGGCTGGGAGGGGAGAGGTTTGGCCTGGGAGGGCCCCATCCCATCCCTGGCCTGCCTTCAACTCTTCCAGGTTAGATTAAAGAGGCTTTTTGCTGGGAAACCAATCCCAAGCCACAAAATCATAGCCAGGCACAGGTGGGCAGGTGGGCACTGCAGGGCAGGGGGTGTGGAAAGCCAGACCTTCTGTGTCCCAGGGAGGTCTTCAGAGACCAGAAAGGAGGTCCACTTTGCAAGCCCAGAAACTTTAGCTTATTGGGGACTGCAAAGGTCAGAAACAATGGCAACTGATGATCATGATGAATATGTATTCTATAGCATGCAATGTTAATGTTATAAAGTTACAATGTATCCAAGCTTCCGCTCATGGACGCAGGAACGCCACTGCTAAGACATAAGCTGCCTTACTGTGAATTGCAAAACTGTGCCCCTTCCGGTCCCATAGTACCCCCAAGTGGTAGGATCGGACAGTGGTCACAGGTGTGGGCTATGGAGTCTCAGCACAGGGTTCAAATCCCAGCTCTGCTACTTAATTTTTTTTTTTTTTTTTGGTGGCTGGCATGTATGGGGATCCGAACCCTTGACCTTGGTATTACCAATACCCTGCTCTAATCAACTGAGCTAACTGGCCAGCCCACCCAGCTCTGCTACTTAGGAACTGGGCAGCCTTGGGTGAGTTACTCAACCTCTCTGAGCCTCAAAGTTGGCTCCTGAGCCAAATGAAGATGACAGTGGGATGGGCAGGTTTTGTGGGACTTTTGTGGGGATTGGATAATGTGTGTAAAGAAAAAAGGCAGTGCCCAGCACAGGAGAAGCCCTTTCTGAGTATCAGCTATCATTTTATGATTATTGTTGTTATAGTTGGGACCATACTCAAATGTTCCCTTGGCAACATTTAGAAGGCAGGAATGATTATTATTCACACTTTCCAGATGGAAAATTAAAACTCAGAGAAATGAAACCCAAGGGCCCAGAGCTATGGAGTGTCGGGGCAGGGATTTGATCCATCCTGCCCACTGCCCCAGACTTAGGGACCTTTTCCTCCCTGCTGACCAAAGCTGCCAGATTTGGAGAGTGTATTAGTCCATTTCTGTTGCTTATAACAAAATATCTGAAACGAGGTAATTTATAAAGAAAAGAATTATTGCTTACAGTTTCAGAGACTGGGAAATCCAAAGTCCAGGGAACACATCTGGTGAGAGTCTTGGTGGTGACAGTGACCCAGGGGTCTCCCATGGCAAAAAATGGTGGAGCAGAGAGAGACTAAGGTCTCATGTGCTGTTCTTTTAAAGTCCTCAGAACACACACCTGACCACCATTGTTAATTCATTCACTGTGTCACAGTCCTACAATCTAAACACCTCTTCAAGGCCCTGCCTTTGAATGACCATAATAGGATTTCCCACCTTCTTAAGAGTCACAGCAGGGGCCAACTTTTTAATACATAAAACTTGGTGGACACAATCCAAGCTTCAATGAGTTTTGGGGGGACATTCAAACCACAGCAGAGAGGAAACCAGGTACTGAGCCTATGAAAGGCAGTGAAAGGAGCTGTGTCCATTGGAGCAGATTCCCAGGCTACACGCTGGGCCCCCTTATTCCAGCCAGAGCTCTTTTCTCTTTTGCTGGGTTCCAGAAAGACAGTTCCTTGCGTCCTTTTTCCTTTTTGTTTGGGGCCAGAGACAGACTGAGTCTCCAGCGCCTGGGCTGCTCTCATGGCCAGTATGACTGATGCATGTGGATTTTCTATCGATTTCTCTCCCCAGTTTGGTGAGTTGATTTCCAGGGACCTAGGGGCGTCACTTGCCGGAGCCTCCGCTTTGCCCATTGGGGATGGACATTTCTGGAAAGCAACTGGTCACATGTATCAAAAAGTCTAATGAATGGCCTTTGACCCAGAAGTTCTTCTTCTAGGATTTGATCCTAGGAAAATAACTAAAGACTTAAGCAAAGTTTCAGCCACAATTCTATATAAAGGTAAAAATATATAGTTATATATATTATAATAACAGCAAGAAATCAGAAGCAATCTAAGTGTCCAGTAATAGAATATTGGCTAGCTACATAATGATATGGCCATGTATGTATGTGGTATGTATATATACTACGTGGCTGCTAAAAAAAAAAAAAAAAAGATGAGACAGATCTACATATATTTACATGCAAAAATGTCTCCCACCATGAATGTTAGAAACATAACCAATTAGAGATAAGGCAAGTCAGTGAAAGATGGAAACTATGGGAGAAAAAGTTCTAAGGAACATGGTGGATAAATTCAGGTACCCCAATAGGGAAGTTTCTAGAAGGAACCAGAATGGCCAAGGTCCATGGAGCATGAATCATCTGATTGGCTCAGTGCCGTGTTGTCAGTACCTAGCATGGTGCTTGTCATGTTGTAGGTGTTCAATAAATAGCTGGTATCAATGAAAACTGTTAGGGAGAAGAGCAGTATTTAAAGAAATAAGGGGTAGGGATTTCCTAATGGGTAGAAAGTTGATTTTCTGGGGAAATTTGCTTCCAACTGGGAGGCAGGAGTGATGGGGGAGGAAGAGGTGCCATGTTGAAAACAAGAGATCAGATCAGAAAGAAGATTGCCCGTCCCTTCCCTACTGGACCCCAATAAAGCAGTTTGCCAAGGGCACTGCCCCTCCTCCTGCCCCCACACGTACCTGGGAGGCTGGGAGTCTTCTCTAGAGAATCCAGTTGGTCCCAGAGGAAAGACCTACAGGGACTGATGTTAGGGGGGACCCCTGGGAAAGATCTCCTACATTGAAGCTCCCCACTGACATGAACACCTCCCCCCAAGCATTTCAGCCTGAGTACCCCGCATTCAAATATGATCTCCAACTTCATAATGGTTCCACTCATTATGGTTTGAGTTCACAATGGTGCAAAACCAATACTCATTCAGCAGAAACTACTCTGAGTACCCATACAACCATCTGTTTTCCACTCTCAGTCAAGTATTCAGTAAATTACATGAGCCACTCAACACTTTATTATAAAATAGTGTATTAGTCCACTTCTGTTGCTTATAACAAAATACCTGGCCCTGGGTAATTTATAAAGAAATAAAATATTGATTGCTTACAGTTTTGCAGGCTTGGAAGTCCAAAGTCCAGGGAACACATCTGGTGAGGTGATTCTACCTCAGTGCAGGTTGTCACATGGCGAGAGTGGTGGAGCAGAGAGAGAGACTCACGTCCTCAGTCACTCTCCTTTTAAAGCCAACAGAACCAGTCCCACTATTCCAAGAATAGATCAATCCCTTCACGAGGGCATGGTCCTCACAATCCAATCACCTCTTCAAGGCCCCACATTTAACCACCGTGATTGAATTTCCCACACTCAACAGTTACAGAGAGAATTAAGCTTCAATGAGTTTGGGGGGGACATTCAATCCACTGCAAACAGGCCTTGTGTTAGGTGATTTTGCTCAACTGTAGGCTAATGGAAGTGTTCTGAGCACGTGAGAGGTAGTCTAGGCTGAGCTATGGTGTTCGGTAGGTTAGACATATTAAATGCATTTTCCACTTGTAATATTTTCAACTTACGATTTGTTTATCAGGACATAATCTCATCTGTATCAGATTTAGTAAAACCTCTGAAATCAAAGACAGAGACCAGAATAAACATAGGAAGATAAAAAAGAAAAAGCCCTCAAGAAACAAAAACAGTGCAAAAAGAAGAAAACTTAAAAAAAAAAGAAGCAACACAACCCCATAATTATTATCTTCAGAGAAATAGAAAATATACTGATTTCATCAAAAACACAAGGGCAGAATGCAATTTCAAAAACAAAAAGAGGAACCATCATGTTTATTGCATCATCATTTTCCTTGGTGGTGATTTGGAAGGGGCTGGGGTCTGCTGCTGAGAGGGTGGACAGTGAAGCTGGGAGGTACATAGTAGGGAGACCCGTGGGTAGATGGAAGGACAGACAGGATCTGCAGGGAACAACATGGGTGGATCTTCCAAAGTGCATTGTAATAGCCAAAAAGTGGAAACAGCCCAAAAGTCGATCAACCAATGGACGGATAATAGGTATGTGGTCCATCCCCACTATGGACTGTAGTCCAGCCACATAAGGATTGAAGCGCTGACCCATGCTCCAACACAGGTGAACCTTGAGAACATTTTGCTCAATGAAAGAAGCCACACACAAAAGTCACATACTGTACGCTTCCACTCGTGTAAAATATTCTAGTTCCCCACTATCCATGGTTTTGTTTTCCATGGTTTCATTTATCCCCGGTCAACCGTGGTCTGAAAGTATTAACTACATCACTCCTCTTGCACTTGGGGGCCATTATTAAGTAAAATAAGGGTTACTTGCACACAAACACTGTGATAGCGTGACTTTCAACCTGATAATCATGATGGCTACTATGTGACTGGCAGTAATCCGGGCTGGACGGAGATTTCAGCATGTTACTCAGAATGGCATGCAATTTCAAAGTTATACATTGTTTATTTATGGAATTTTCCATTTACGTAGGCATTTTATCAGCGCACATCATCACAAGAAAAAGAAGGATAAGTTCAATACAATGAGATATTTTGAAAGACTTTTTATTTACATAACTTTTATTACAGTTATTGTTATAATTGTTCTATTTTACTATCAGTTATTGTTAATCTCCTACTGTGCCTAATTTATAAATTAAACTTTGTCATAGGTATATGTGCATAGGAAAAAGCAGCAAATATAGGATCGGTACCATCCACGGTTCCAGGCATCCACTGAGGGTCTTGAAATGTATCCCCCAGGGATAAAGGGGAGGGGAGCTACTGTATCCAGAACAGGCAAATCCATAGAGACATAAAGTAGATTAGTGGTTGTCAGGGGCGAAGAGAAAAGGGTGACTGCTAAAGGGTGTGGGTTTTATTTTTTTGTGGGGTTTTTTTTATAATGAAAATGTTCTGGAATTAGATCATGGTGATAGTTGCACAGTCTTGTGACTGTAGTGAAAACCACCCAAGTGGACACGTTAAAGGGGTGAATTTTATGATGTATGAATTATATCTCAAGAAAAAAATTAAAACTTGCAGATTATTTTTTTTTCAGTCAGTGTCTTTATTATATTAGGTTAAGAAAGACAGCTGGCTGGTTAGCTCAGTTGGTTAGAGCACTGTGTTGTAACACTGAGGTCAGGGGTTTGGATCCCCTTACCAGCCAGCTGCCAAAAACAAAATTTAAAAAAAAAGAGAGAAATACCACATGTTTTCACTAATATGTGGGAACTAATAAAACTAAACAAATAAATAGAAAAAATGACAAAAGAAAACTCTCTTAAGATCTCTTGATGAAGGTGTTTATTCAGAAACTATGATTTTTAATTGTAAATATGCCACTTGCATGAACTTGAAATGAAAAATTAAAAATTACTTGTAAAAGCTATAATAACCAAAACAGTATGGTACTGGCATAAAAACAGACACATTGATCAATGCAATAGAATAGAGAATCCAGAAATCAACCCACACACCTACAGCCATCTGATCTTTGACAAAGGCACCAAGCCTATGCACTGGGGAAGAGACTGCCTCTTCAGCAAATGGTGCTGGGAGAACTGGATATCAATATGCAGGAGAATGAAACTAGACCCATATCTTTCACCATACACTAAACTCAACTCAAAATGGATTAAAGAATTAAATATACACCCTGAAACAATAAAACTTCTTAAAGAAAACATAGGAGAGACACTTCAGGAAATAGGACTGGACACAGACTTCATGAATACGACCCCAAAAGCACGGGCAACCAAAGGAAAAATAAACAAATGGGATTATATCAAACTAAAGAGCTTCTGCACAGCAAAAGAAACAATTAACAGAGTTCAAAGACAACCAACAGAGTGGGAGAAAATATTTGCAAAATATACATCTGACAAAGGATTAATATCCAGAATATACAAGGAACTGAAACAACTTTACAAGAGAAAAACAAGCAACCCAATTAAAAAATGGACAAAAGAGCTAAGAAGGTATTTCTCTAAGGAAGATATACGAATGGCCAATAGACATATGAAAAAATGCTCAACATCACTCAGCATTCGGGAAATGCAAATCAAAACCACACTGACATACCATCTCACCCCAGTTAGGATGGCTAAAATCCAAAAGACTCTGAACGATAAATGCTGGCGAGGTTGCGGAGAAAAAGGAACTCTCATACATTCTTGGTGGGACTGCAAAATGGTGCAGCCTCTATGGAAAATGGTATGGAGGTTCCTCAAACAATTGCAGATATATCTACCATACGACCCAGCTATCCCACTGTTGGGAATATACCCAGAGGAATGGAAATCATCAAGTCGAAGGTATACCTGTTCCGCAATGTTCATTGCAGCACTCTTTACAATAGCCAAGAGTTGGAACCAGCCCAAATGTCCATCATCAGATGAGTGAATACGGAAAATATGGTACATCTACACAATGGAATACTACTCAGCTATAAAAACGAATGAAATACTGCCATTTGCAACAACGTGGATGGACCTTGAGAGAATTATATTAAGTGAAACAAGTAAGGCACAGAAAGAGAAATACCACATGTTCTCACTTATTGGTGGGAGCTAAAAATAAATAAATAAATTCACACACACACAAAAAAAACGGGGGGGAGGGAAGAAGACATAACAACTACAATTCCTTGAAGCTGATACGACAAGCAAACAGAAAGGACATTGTTGGGTGGGAGGGGGGAGAGGAAGGAGGGAGGGGGGTTTCGGTGATGGGCCACAATAATCAACCACATTGTATATTGACAAAATAAAATTAAGAAAAAATTTAAAAATTTTTAAAAAATTACTTGTAAAATTCACAAAATAAATAAATTAATTAATAAACTTAAAAAAGAAAGAAAGACAGAAAGAAACCAGACCTGGCAACCAGGGGGTGCAGTGCTGGCCGGGAACGAGGGCAGCAGGCTCCGGTCCTGAGGACTCGCGAGCAGACCATGAGCAGCTTCCCCACGGACAGGCAGCTGGACGGATGCTCATGGAGCAGAAGATTAAACATCCTTCAATTGTAACACATTTCTGCAAACCATGAAAAAAAAAGAGCAGACGGATGACCTGGGAGAGTGGACAGCAAAACTGAGAGATGCACCCTAGGGAGACCGGTGGGCAGGTGGAGGAAAGACAGCATCTGCAGGCAGCAACGTGGATGGATCTTCCAAAGTGCCTCATCATAGCCAAAAACAACCTTAAGAAGACCGAGTCCTGCAGGCAGCTGAGGAGATGCCCAAGGGTGAGCTTTCAGGCCCTCAGGCCATCAGCTGGTTCTGCAGGGTAAGGGGGTGCAGGCAGCTTGCGGTGGACTGGAGTCCCCTGAGGCCATGCCGCTCTGTCTAGCCAGATCCTCCACTGGTCCTGATCCTGTCCATTGCCTTCCGTGCTCACCTTGTCCACCTGTCCGTCCTCAGGTGCCTCGTACTCATTCACCTCGTCATGTCCTCTGCGTCCTCAGGATCCTCTCAGTCCTCTTCACTGTCCTCCTCTTCCTCGTCGCCGTAGTGCTCTGGGGCTGGCTTGCCAACGGGTCCCAGGATGTTGTCTTTCTCTGTGATGTTCTGTCTCCTGCTGCAGCTCTGTCTCCTCCACACAGGGTCGATCCAGACTAAAGCACAGTGTCTCAGTCACGCTGGGACAGAGCGAGGGGTTCAAGGTGGACATGACTCCTGGACATGCTGGGAAGCAGTGAACAGTGACCGGCGTGTAGATTCTGATTCAAACAAAAACCACACTTGGTTAGAGCGGGGAGCTGATAACACCAAGGTCAAGAGTTCGCGTCCCCATACCAGCCACCACCACCACCACCACCGACAACAAAACCCAAACAAACAAACCCACAGAAAACCAAAATGCCAGCAGAGCAAAGAAGAAACAAGAGCAAGATATAGCAGAACCCAAAACCATTAGGGTAAATGAAAACCACGTGCACCCGGGAAGACTGCATCTTGCAGAATCGGATCCTCAGACTCTCTGGAATGGTTGCCTGTGGGTGGGGAGGAATAAAGGAATAAACAAAAAAAGAGCACCATGCCCCCCCATCACACAGCCCCCTCACATACAGGCCACCAAGGATGAAGGGCCAATGACTCGAATAAAAGAGAAAACTTGTAAGCTGTCCCCAAAACAGCAAACAGAACATTTCATATTGAAATCCCTGAAACTGAGAAAACTAAACTTGGATAAATGTTTAGAACCTTAATGATCCCGTTATTAAAGAAAGCAAAAGTAAAGGAACTAAGTAGTCATCTAATAAATGAAGCTAAGAATAAAAACAAACATAGGAAGATGGAATTTTTAGAGATAAAAAACTAAAATAGGAGGGAAAAAGTAGTCAACGGGTCAATAAGAAAGTGGATTTTTGGAAAAGACCGTGACACAGATAACCCCTCATAAGCCTGATTGGTGGTAAAAAGACAGACAGGAAAATAAACAAGATTAAAAACAACGGGGGAGATAAGGTTTCAGGATAGATGTAAAGAGTTAAATAAGAATTCTACAAGCAGCTCCAGAAAATATGCTAGAAAACCTAGAGAAAAGGAATGATTTCTGAGAATCGTGTACATTCTTGTAACTCGTCCAAGAGGAGCCTCTGATCAGATTAATGCAAATAGAAGAAACTAGAAGGGTGATTGAAGAACCACATTGAAAATTTTTCTAAACTAAAAAAAAAAAAAAAAAAATTCTGAATTATTTAATCTGTGCCATAGAAAAATATAAAACTCTCCCCCAATTCATCTATGACTTTATTTTATAAATTCTATTTTCTGACTTCAATTGCAAAACTCAATAATGAGACAGAAAAGTACAGATAAATCTCATTTAAGAAAACAGACAGGGGGGCTGGCCAGTTGGTTAGAGCACGGTATTAGAACACTGAGGTTAGGGGTTCGGATCCCCATACTGGCTGCAAAAAAAGAAAATTAAATATTAGCAAATAGTACCCGGTAATGTACTAAAAGGAAAAACTACAGTCAGCTTTGTTTTCAGAATTCCAGAGTTGTCTGTTAAAAAGCATTCTGTCAGGTTAAGTGAGGAAAACCCGTAATCCTATTAATGTATACTAAAAATAATTTGATAAAATTCAATAGCTATTTATAATAAAAGGTAAGTGAAATTTAAAATGAAAAAGAAGTTGCTTAAATATAATAAAAGCAATTTCCCTAAAAGGAGCCATAAATATTTTCCTGAATTAGGAAAAAGGCCGACACGCCAACTTTTACTGTTGTTATCTAACTTTGTCTTGGGGATTCCAACAAATGTAGTAAGACAAGAAAATAAGACATTAGAAAAGAAGTGATAAAGCCAATTTTTTTCTGATTGTAGAAAACTCAAGAAATGCTATACGAAAAATTACATTTCCCTATTCTAGCTATATGACTTAGAAATGGACGTGAGGAGATACTCCATTTGCAAATCAAAAGATATGAATTACCTGTGAATTAATTTAATGAATAAGGCACGGATACTTTACAAACACAATTATAAAATCTCATTGGAGGAGATGAAACAAAATCCAAAGCTATGAAAAGACACACCGTTTTGCTGATGAGATGACATCAGTAAAATATAAATTATCCCTAAATGAACACACAAAGTTCATGCAATTGCATTTAGCATCCCTACAGGGAAGGAATAATTATTTTTCTTGAATTGGATAAAAAGAGTGTGAAGAACAGCCGAGACGGATGTAGGGTAACAGATAGGAGGGTAATTCAATTGACAAAGCCTTACAATGAAACTACTCAAATAAATGAGTAGAAGAGCAGAAATCTAGAAGCACATCCAGCATATACGAAAATCTAGATGTGAAAAAAAGCGGTATTTTAATTCCCAGAGAATAGGGCGATTTATCTTTAAAATGAAGCTGTCTCAACCTTGAATATTCATAAAAAAAAAAAAAAGTAGAACCTCATCTTATACAATAAACAAAAATACATTCCAGACGGATGCAATGCTAATATATCTATATATGCATACATGTATCTATATATGCATACATGTATTTTTTTTTGGTGGCTGGGCCAGTACAGGGATCTGAACCTGTGGCCTGAGGTGTTATAAAGCTGTGCTCTAACCAACTGAGCTAACCAGCCAGCCCTCTTTTTATTCTCTTAATAGTGTCTTTGACATTAAACTGAGTGAACGTTTCTAATTATCATAAAGTGCAGTGTCAATTTTTTCTTTCAGGGATCGTGCTTCCCTTGTTGTATCTAAAAACTCATCGTCATACACATGGTCACCTAAAGTTTCTCCTATGTTTCCTTCTACAAGTTTTATAGTTTTGGGCTTGACACATAAATCTATGATCCTGTGTGTGTGTATATGTGTGTGTGTGTGTGTGTGTGTGTGTGTGTGCGTGCGTGCACGTGTGCGTGTTTGTGTGCACGCGTGCATGTGTGTGTATGTACGTGTGCATGTGCGTGTGTGTGCACGCGTGCGCGTGTGTGTATGTACGTGTGCATGTGTGTGTGCGTGTGTGCACGCGTGCGTGTGTGCACGCGTGCGTGTGTGTCCGTGTGTGTGTGTCTGTGTGCGTGTGTGTGCGTGCGTGCGCGTGTGTTTGCGTGCATGTGTGTGCGTATGTACGTGTGCATGTGCGCGTGTGCGTGTGTGCGCGTGTGTGTGTGGTAAAACATAAGTCACATATAATTTACCATTTTAGTCATTTCCAAGAATGCGATTCAGTGGTATTAAGTATATTCATACTGCTGTGTAACCATCACCACCACCCGTCCTCAGAACTTTCTCCAATCAGAAACTAGGTACCCATTAAACAAAGCTCCATCTCTCCTGCCCCAGCCCCTGGTAACCTCTATTCTACTTCCTGTTTCTACGAATTTGTCTGTTCTACGTCTATCATTATGACCCCTTTTACATTCATTTTTGTAAAAGGTGTATTGTGCCTGGACTTATTTTTTGCACATGGACATCCAATTGTTCCAGCACCATGTGTTGAGAAGACTGTCCTTTCTCCGTTGAATTGCCTGTGCTCCTTTGTCAAAGATCGATTGCTTTTATTTGTGTGGGTCTATTTCTGGGCTCTCTATTCTGTTGTATTGATCTATATGTCTATTCTTTTGCCGAGCTATGTTGATTGCTGTAGATATATAGGAAGTCTTGACTAGGTAGTACCAGTCCTCCAATTTTGTTTCTTCTGTAGTACTGTGTAGGCCATTCTAGGTCTTTGCTTTTCTGTATAAACTTTAGAATCACTTTGTCAATATCTACAAGCTGGCAATGTCTATTAAAATTAAAAACCCATAAGCCCTTCACCCAGCAGTCTCACTGCTAGAAATCTTTCCCTTAGAAATAAAATCATCACCACCAAGTTTCTGCTTAAATTTTTCTAATTCAGTTTTGAGTTATTTTTTCATTAAGGATGTTAACCTTTGAGTTAAATTTGTTCCTTATCAATTGACGTTAAAAAAAAAAAATTTTAAAAGAAGCGTGGGTAGAAGTTTTGAGGTATAGAGGGCAGGCCTGTGGCTCACTTGGAAGACTGTAGTGCTGATAACACCAAGGCCACGGGTTCGGATCTCATATAGGGGTGGTCAGTTAGGTCACTGGGAGAGCGTGGTGCTGACAACACGAAATCAAGGGTTAAGATCCCATTACCGGTCATCTTTTTATAAAAAAAAAAAAAAGAAGAAGAAGAAGTTTTGAGGTACAAATAGATATGGCTGGTTATTTTGCTTTGGGTTTCACATCTTAAGATACCACCAAGAAACTTCCTTTATAAAGTTCACAAAGACAAAATGTGATTTACTAGTTCTATAGGTGTGCAGTCAAGCTAGGCATCTATAATTAACAATAATTTATTGTATGTTATAAAATGGCCAGACAAGAGGAGCTTTAAATGTTCTCATCATGAAGAAATGATAAATTTTTACAGTGATGAATTTGCTAACTACCCTGATTTGATCACTATATGTTGTATACATGTACTGAAATATAACTGCACCACAAATATGTATAATCAATATGTTTCAATAAAAAATGTAAATTAAAATAGGAAATAAAATCATCAGTACATATGGGTATAGGTATAAAAATATCGTTGCAGCATTTTTGTTTTTGTTTTTTTATAGTGAGGAGGTATATTAGTCCATTTCTGTTGCTTATAATAGAAGTATCAGGAACCGGGTGATTTATAAGAAAATGAAATTTATTGCTTACGGTTTCAGAGGCTGGGAAATTCAAAGTCCAGGGAACACAGCTGGTGAGAGTCTTTACAGCAACACAGGGGGTCTCACATGGCAGAAAATGGCAGAGCACGGAGAGAGAGGCTTTCACATGCTCTCCTTTCAAAGCCCTCAGAACCATGCCCCGACCATAATTATTAACCCATTCACTACCGCATGGCCCTACAATCTAATCACCTCTTCAAGGCTCCACCTTTCAATTACCATAACAGGATTTCCCACCCTCAACAGTTACAGTGGGAATTAAGCTTCTAATATATGGATTTTGGGGGACACGATTCAATCAATGCACAGCAGGGGAATAAAAGCTATGAACCAACCAAGTAAAAACATCACTGGGATGTGGTTAAATAAAATACAGTCCATTCGCACCATGGAAGATTATCAAGCAATTAAAATGAGTGAATTCAGACTTTAGTAGGTGGTTTGAACAATTTCCATAAGTACCTTGAGTGAAAAAGTGTATCCAACATGACTCCATATTTATAAAACAATGACACCAACCTTCTTTTTTTGGTGTGTATATTTATATACATCTACCTGTATTCAATGAGCCAGGAGAACGAGCCAGTGGAAAGTGCTATGGATTGTTCACTTGAAGGAAAGCCAACATAAGGAATAAGAGACAGAGGGTAGCTGGCCCTATCACGTCTGTTGAAAATAGTAATTCCACTCCCTAAACCACTCCTTAAATCAGGGCTGTCTGATAGAAATACAAATACGACCCATATATACAATCTTAACTCTTTTGGAAACTGCATTTAAAGAAGTAAAAAGAAACAGATGAAATTTTAATAATTTATTTAGTCCAATGAGCCCCCCAAAATTATCATTTCAATATATCCTTGAGATTCTACAAGGCATTCATGAGGCATGTTACATTCTTTTTCCCGCATGAAGTCTTTGGAATCCCGTGTGTACTTCACAGTTACGTCTCTGATTGGACTGGCCACGTTTCAAATGCTCGACAGTCGCCTGTGGCCCATGGCTATGTACGGACCGTGCAGCTCTGAAGACAATCTATGGGAAGACTTCAGTGCCCCCTAGTGACAGACTCAACTAATTCCACTCCACTCGGCAGCTAGGTCCTCAAATATAAAGCACATCGCGTGGTTCCCTGTGTAGAACCTCCATGGCTCCCTGCTGCCACCATGTCACATGCTTTTGGTTTTCAAGGTCCCTCTCAATCTGAGTCCCACTTACCTCTCCACAAGCAATTTTCACTCCTTCCCCCCACCCACACCAGACTTGCCCACCATTCATTCATTCATTCATGCATTCATTCACTCATCCATTGATTCGGTGAGCATTTATTGAGTACCTAGGGGATGCCCTGGCACATATGCATCTTCTGAAAGTCAGTGATGCTTGGGCTTCTCGGTGCAGCCATCTGCACTGAACCAACTTTATCCTTGGGCCTCAGTCTTCTCATCTGACCCTGGGCTTCATGTCTTCCTGTAGGATTATTGGAGAGATTCAATGTAATGATGAATGTAAAGCACCTGGCACACAGTAGGTGCTTAATAGATGTCGACTCAACCAATGGCATTCTTGAGGTTTGGGGGCAGGGCAGGAAGATGCAAGTGGAGACTCAACCAGCAGGGATGGGAGCAGACGGAGAGAGTCTAGACAGATACTGGAACCCCAGATAAGTGGGTGCAGACGGCTGCACTAGGAATGGGTTCCAGGGTCCCCCCTCCTCCAACCAGGACTAATCCATGCCTAGCCTGGTGCTTCCAATCTTTGCAGAACCCATCTGGAGTCACCCCCTACATGAAAACCCTCACTGGCTCCCCAGCACTCTTAAAGTAGCACGTAAAAGGTGCATTTATAGGTCCTTTACAATCCCTAGAAATTGGCTAGCCCTAGGAGGGGCCATCTGTCAAAATCAGCAAGGTCCGGATGTCAAAGCATCAGAATGCAGAAAATAAAAAAGACATGCATAATACAGAGACAGACATGCACAGGAGAAAGACCATGAGAAGACACAGGAAGAATACGGCCATCTATGAGCTAAGGAACGCAGCGGCTACCAGAAGCTACGAGAGAGACCTGGAATCGATCCCTCCCTCACAGCCCTCAGAAGGAACCAAGCCCGTCAACGCCTTGATTTTGGACTTCTGGCCTCTAGAACTGTGAGACAGCTGGCTGGTTAGCTCAGTTGGTTAGAGCACGGTGTTATTACACAAAGGTCAAGGGTTTGGATCCCAATACTGAATAATAAAGACACTCCTATCACTGCCAAAAAATTAATAATAATAATAAGGGTAGAACTGTGAGACAATAAATTTCTGTTGTTCCAAGTGACCGAGTTTATCATACTTTTTATATGATAAAAAGGGGGCACGAGGGCTCCATCTTCTCCACATCCTCGCAAACCCTTGCTATTTTCTGTTTTATTGATAACAGCGTCCCAGGGGGTGTGAAGGAGAGTCTCCTTGGCATCACAGATTTTTGTCTCTCAAAAGTGCAGCCCGGTTTTCTGTTGTCTTCTGGCAGTTACAGATGCTGACGTTCTCCTAGGAATTCCTCTCTTTTTTTTTTTTGCATGGCTGGCTGGTATGGGGATCTGAACCTGTGACCTTGGTGTTACAAGACTGTGCTCTGACCAACTGAGCTAACCGGCCAGCCTGAGAATGCCCTTTGACCTTCTGTCTCACGGAAGGCCCGATGTAGCAGGAGCACGTCTCTTCTTGGGGGCTGGTGGTTGGGAGCGTCTGAGAGTCAGGAGCCCTTTCCTGGAGATGCATGTTTATTTCGTTGTCTCCTCTGCCTGTTTTCTCTCTCTAGGGTGTTGGGATTTCCTCTTTGTTTGGGGGTTCCTGGCTCTGATCTCCAAGTGTCTTTGTGGTGCAGCATTTTCTTCTGCCTCCTGGCCAGCAGTTTTCTTCTCAGCCTGACTGTCTGTCCTTTCCCTCGGTCAGGTGACAGCTCAACAACGTGACGGCTAAGCCAGGTCTGCAGCCCCAGATGTCTCTTTCACCCTGCTGTTATGGAAGTGCCCTTCTGATCCTCGCTGGCGGTCTGGTGTCATACAGGATATACTGGACATGCAACTGTCCCTTGTGCAACTTAGGCTTCTGCTCTGAGGCAGCAGCTGATCCTATTGAGAGTTATCATCCTTCAGGCTTCTCTCCTCTGTCCTTTGTCCCTTGGTTGGGTGGGGTGGGGAGGATGACTAGAGTGGCCATAGGTTAGGGCTGGCCAATTAGCTGAGTTGGTTAAAGCATAGCGCTGATAACGCCAAGGTCCAGGGTTCAATCCCTATACCATTCAGCCACCAAAAAAAGAAAGAAAAAAAGAAAAAAGAGAGAGAGAGAGAGAAGGCTGGGCAGTTAGCTCAGTTGGTTTGAGTGCAGCCTTACAACACCAAGTTCATGGGTTCGGATCCCCACACCAGCAGCTGACAAAAAACAAAACAAGCAGAAAAAACAGAGTAGCCAGAGATTGATAACAAAGCTGAATAATGGATCTGTAGGTCGTGGGGCTCACCGTGGTGTCTATATATTCTCTCTACTTTTGTATATATTTGACATTTTTCATACCAAAATATTTCTAAACACCCTGTATGATAGCCAGTGAGAAATGATGGTTGTACAAGGGTGTTTCCTGAAACACTGTCTGTAACAACAAAATATGTAGCACTTACATGTCACCCCAGCACAAGGTGGCCAGATAAATAATATTCCACACTTCTGCCCATCAAGGGAGGTCTCTGCAGACAGAAAAAAAAAATGAGCAAGTTCTCCCTGAACTGACATGGAAATATTGCCAAGATGTATTAAGAAATGAAAAGAACCAGTACATTCCTAGCAGCACTGTTCATAATTACAAGAAGACAGAAACCATTGGAATGTCTGTCCATGGATGGATGGATAAACCCAATGTGGTCCAGCCAGAGAATGGAATATTATTCAGCCATGAAAAGGAATGAAGCCCTGACACATGTGCAAAGTGCATGGACCTCAAAAACATTTTGTTCGGTGAAAGAAACCAGATTAAAAGTCCTCATATTGTATGATCCCATTTATATGAAATGTCCAGGACAGGCACTGTATTGACATAGAAAGTAGATTAGCGTGGGCTGGCCGGTTGGCTCAGTTGGTTAGAGCACAGTGTGATAACACCAAGGTCAAGGGTTCGGATCCCCGTGCCAGCCAGCCACCAAAAAAAAAAAAAAGAAAATAGATTAGTGGTTGCCAGGGGCAGGGAAAATGGGGAGTTAATGTTTAGTGGGTACAAGGTTTTGTCGGGAGGGATAAACATATTTTGGAACTAGACAGATGGCGATTGTACAATGCTGTGATTGCACTAAATGCCACTGAATCGTGCACCTTAAAAAGGTAATTTTTACGTTATATAAATTTTACCTCAAAGAAAACAGATAAAGGGAAAAAAAGGTAATCACTGAAAGCACCTAATTTCATTTGCAAGTAAAATAAATTTTCAACCAAAAGGAAAAAAGATAAGTACAGAACCTTGTATAAGTGGGCTAACATTTGTGTTTATTTTTGTTGAAACATATTGATTATACATACTTGTGGGGTGCAGAGTTGAACATCAATACAAGTACGCAATGTGTGATGTGTCTGTTTTTTAAAAAAAGAATATACGTGTATGTATCAGACACAGACAGGATTCTCCTACCTTCCCTGCCCGGAAGACTGCAGTGTAGGGAGGCAGGGGAAGGTCCAAGAGGCACGGGGAAGGTTTCCAGCTTTGCATCCTGGGTTCAGATTTGCCTGTTTCATTTCCCAGCTGTGGGGCCCTGGTGAGTGACCTGGTGGCCCTGTGTCTCAGTGTCCCCACTGGTGCAAAGAAACGATAGCAGAGCCTTGCCTTGGGGGTCTGTTGTGAGGGTCCGGCTGGTACAGAGTGAGCACTGCATGAATGAGGGAGAAAGAGGAGCTGTGATGCCCGGAGAACCAGACAAGGAAGCCCTTGGGGGACCCAGCTTCTCTCCCTGCCCCTCCTCGGTCCAGCCTGACCTCCTCCTCGGGGCCTTGCCGGGTCTTCCACCACCCCCTCCTTCGCCCCCGAAGCCTCATTCCCAGGCATCCAGCCAAACTCCCAGCCATGTGCTCAACCCGCCCTTCGCCCAGCTGCTTCCTGTGCTCAGACAAAGATGGCTCTGTCCCCAGGCCACCCCGGCCTAGGCAAGCCCAAGCACCCCACACACCACCCCCTGAACCCTGCCATGTCTCTTTGTGCCCAGCCCTGGCCTTGTGCTCCTGGGCACTCCTGCCTGCCCTGTCTCCGTCCCTTCCTCAAGTCTGTGCTAATGGGCATTTGGGAGTCTCCTGGCCCTGGGCATACACGGTCGAGTCCTATCTACAAGAGGGGGCTCCAGGACTGCACAAAGTTAGAGGGGGGTGTGGGGGAGGGAGGGTAGGTCTGGAATGACTCAGAGTGACCTTAACAGGATGACAGTATGGGGGGGCATCTCAGGGTAATGTTAGTGGTGTGACAACGTGACAGCGACAGATGACAATGTAATAGGAACTGGGAATGATGGAGAGACAGTTTGACAGCAACAGGTGACATAGTATAAAAAACAACTAGGGACTGGTATCATGTTGGTAGAAATTCTGTGTTACAGTGACACAGTACTATAAGGACACAGTGTATAAAAGTGCCAGGTGACAGCAGGGGACAGCATTGCAGTGAGAGACAACAAGGATAAGACAGTCTGAGACAGTGGTGGACGACAGTACGGAGATGGTAGAGAGGGTCAGCGACTAATAACAAGGTAAGAGCAATACAGGACCTTGCCATGATACAGCATACAGGACCTTTGTCGTCTCTTGGGCCACCAGCTGACTGGACCCTCTCCCTAGGTCTGGGAAATCCCTCCTTCATGAGGTGGATTCCAGGGCAGAACCTCAACACCCAATCCCCATTTTCCCAGCCCCCCTCGCAGCAAGGAAGGGGCACATCCTGCCAGTCACCCCACCTGTCCCAAACTTCCAACAGAAGCTGGTGTCAGAAGCCTCCGACTGCATTTGCTGGGGGTGGCACTGATCTTCAGTGTCCAGGTTCATCAAGCGGCACTGGAGCCCGGGGAGGTAATGGACAGTATCTTTGTGGGGTCAGATATGCAGGTGATTCGGGTCAACTTTGCTGGCTGCAGAGCCTCCATGCTTGGTTCTGCAGTCTCCTGGGAATCTGCGCCCTTTCTGCCAAGACTGGCTGGTGCCGATGTCCCTGGCTTGCAGTTTCGAGAATGCCGACACTCTGGGTGATGGTATGACTGTTAACGGGTGACCATGTCACAGCAACGAGGCGAGGTGTGAAGGTACCAGGAGACAACATGCATGTGACAGGCAGCCAAGTACCCAGAAAACAGCAGGGCATCACATTGAGAGGTGACAATCAGAGAGAGTGACAGTGACTGGTGACTGTGGAATAGGAACTCGGTGTTGACACAGTTTCAATGGGGAGACTCTGACGTACTTTTTCTTTGTGACAGTCCTTGGGTGGTGCTGTGATACCAGTGAGGTTGAGAGCCTAAATGTCCCTTCATGACAATGTGATGTAAGTGACATTGTCGGTGTGACCTCATGGTAATGTTCAGCAACGTAACAGACCAAGGCAGTCATATCATTGGAAGGCAGAAACCACAGGACATGATGGAGCAAGATGGTGGGACTTTAGTGTGGGGGGGTACAATGACAAGTCCCCACTCTCTGCTGTCATTGAGAACTTCTGGGTGCAGGGACTTCCAACAACTCCACATCTCCTTGGTCTTGCCACACCCTGTGGATTCCCTCTCCTTTCACTTCTGGAGATCAAATAGGGAGACTTCTAGAATGCAATCACTGCTTGACCCTCTCTTCGTCCAGGAAAGCCTCTCTCTGGGCTTAGCCGCTGCAGCATCGGTCATGCTGTGTTCCTGGTATAGGACTGTCCCTCCCACCATTTGCTGGGCTGCTTCTGGAGCCCTCAGTGCCTGTCCCAATGGCTTTGTAAGATATATACTTGTTGGCTGAAGAACTGGACCTCGGTAAAGGACTCCAGGAAGAGGTGACAGAAGCGTCCCGGGAAGTTGGCCCACCCACAACAGTCCCCGGGCTGTCCCACACTGGAACCCCACACCTCTGTCACTGCTGATCCAACTTGATCCTGGGCTTCCATCCCTGGCCCACCCTCTCCACACCTCTCCACACCTCACCACCCTGCCTGAGCTTGCACACAGGCCACAGGGACCCAGTTCCCTTGACCAGAATAAATTGAATCTTGTCCTTGAACTCTCCCTCTGCCCCACACTCCCCCAGCCCAGCCCTGGGCCACTCACTGGTCCCCAGACCCAGTCCCAGACCTTGGGGTGCAGGCTCTGGAGTGACTCCCCTTGCCGTGAACCCCTTCTGGGTGCCCCTGGCTTTTTCTCTCCCTTCCAGCCTCCCTCATGCCCCCTCCTTCTCTCCTCTCCCCCAATTCTGACACATTCCAAGCTCTCTGGTCTCCAGGCCTTTGTCTGTGCTATTTCCTTCACCTGCCCGTCCTTCCCTCCTCTTTTCTGATTTGTTTCCTTCTACTGAACCTCCAAGGCTCTCATCCCTGGGCAGAAGGCTCCTTCCCTTCCCCCACTCTTAGGGTCCATCCCTCTGGCTTGGGAGTATCAGGGTCCAGGTCTGTTTTCTGGGACCCACGCTGGGAGAGCCTTGACTGCTGGGCCAAGATCTTCCAGCTGGGATGTGGGGATCCTGGGCAGGGGTTCAGGAGGTCTCGATCTGGGAGGGCTCCTCTCCCCCGTCGCCAACAACATGGTATCTCCCTCAAGGGCTCTTCTGCTGACGAAATGAGATAATGTGTATCATAGTCTTAGCACCACGCCTAGTGCGCTGTAAACACCCAATAAATCCCAGCTCAAGTTGTTACATATTGTTTATTGATTGCATCCCAGAAATGCTATGATAGAAGCACGTTCAGCACAATCAGCTTTGGGAACTCAATAGGATAAACTAACAATCTGGAGTGAGGAAGGGGAGTTTTGAATTGGGCTTTGCCAGATGCGTAGGAGTTTGCTGGGCAGAGTAATAGCTTTCTGGCAGATGCCCAAGTTAAGCGTCATGGGGGGTGTTCTCAAAGGTGGAAAAGTGGTGGAGAAGCCTAGAAATTTTCGCTTTCGATGTAGTCTCCAGACAAGGAGCTGAAATTCTCAAATCCAGCCCCTTTAACAGGTGGAGTAAGCGGGGGCTCAGAGAGATTTAAAAGCCTAGACCTTTTGAATTCTTAAAAACTCTTCATGTTGCGAATCAGATGAAAAATGTGGGCCTCGTCTCCGGGAAACGCATCTTTGCCTGATGTCTTGCCTACATTTTTAGGGGCCTCGGATCTCAGCCTAGTTAAGAATCCAGGCTCCAGGCGCCAGGTGAGTTTCCAGCGTCACCCTCGGAATTCTCCGCGCCCCAGGGAGGGGGAGGCGGCCTGGGAGGACGTGCGGGAGCCTCCCAGGTGAGTCCTGGGACCTCCCGGCTCTGGCTGTCGTCCAGGCCGCCCCACATCGGAACCCCACCTCAAGGCCAGTGTCTATCCGAAAACTCGGCCCCTGCAGCCCCCGCCCGCCCCCGCCTCTCCCCGCCCCCGCCCCGGGAGCTACGAGGTGCAAACGCGCCCTCCCCCAACTCCTCCCGCCCCGGCTCCCCCCGCTCTCGGCCGCTCTTGGCGGGGAAGGCGGCGGGGTCGGCCTCTCGGCTCCGCGTTCCCGCCCCGGGCCCCCGGCGCCGCGGGAGCCGACCCTGCAGCGCGCAGCCCCGCGCCCGCCCGCTCTGGCCGCCTCCACGCGCGCCGCCTCGCAGGTAGGGGACGGCGCGGGGCCTGCGGCGGGGCCAGCACCGGGGTGCGGGGGGCGGGGGAGGCGGGGACAGGAGCGGGGGACGCGGAGGGGGAGGGGAGAGGGTTCCTTTGTTTGCAGCCGGCAGCCCCGGGCCCGCCCCCTCCCCTCTCCGCCTGGCACTCGGCGCCGGAGCAGGGCGCGGGCGCGGGGCCTGACCCGCAGGTGAGGGCGGAGCCGAGCGTGGGGGCGCCCGGGGGCCTGCGTGCTCGGCCCTGCCCGGGGCCATCGCGGCCCGTGGGCTCCGGGGGCGCCCCCTCCCCGTCCGCCGAGCCCGGGACCCCTCGCTCCCCGGCCCCCTGCCGGTGCCGTGCGCGCCTTCCCGGTTCATTCATTGGATGGAGGCAGGGCAGGGGGGTGTAGAGAGGACCAGGTCGGGCCGGGCCGGAGACCCCGAGGCGGGCCGGGGTGGGAGGAAGGGCTCGTGGGCCCCGGGGCTGCCTGGAGGAGGCGTCCTCGCGGCGCACATTGGCCTCGACGTCTTGGAAGAAAGAACAGGGCGTCCCTCCCCAGCCGGGCCGGCCTCCAAAGTTCACAAGGGTCTCTCCCTTCTCTGGGGCCTTTGGGATCACCAGGTCCGGCTCTCAAGTCACCCCAAGGCCCAGAGAGTGGCATGGCCAAAGCCACGCAGCTGCTCCCAGCCCATTCTACGCCCAGGCCTGGTTCCCCCTCGTTGAGAAGGCGGGTCTGAAAGGGGCCGCGAGGGCTCTCGGTCCGGCTTCTCTCCTCCAAGTATTTTGCTTCCACCTTCACACCTTTGGCTGGTCCGCTCCGCCACCAAGAGTGGCCCTGTCCCCACCTCCTCCCTCCCATCCTTCCTGGCTTAGGAAAGAGCCAGCCACCTCCTGGGGGTGGGGCTGGGGAAACGCCCCTGGTCCTCTTCCCCTCCCTCCTCTCTGCTTGGACTTCAGCTGGGGCTCAGCCCCTCACTCACTAATGGTGTGATGGCCTTACTTTGCTCATCTGTGAAGTGGGCACGAAGGCCGTCCCCTTCCTGTGGGGCACAGGGGTGCGCTCTACACTGGGAAGTTCCAGCCTATCCCAGAGTGTCAGCTGTGTCCCACAGACTTACCACCTTCTCCCCCCACCCCACCCCCACTTTTTACCCTGTCCCCTCGGCCCTCCCGGCAAGAATTCTGGTCTTCTTGGTGCCCCATGGATTCCCATGGAATCAGCCTCCAACTCCTGCTGATTCTCCCTCCATTTTCCCTGGAGTCCTGTCTTCCCCCCTCTCTTTCATCTGGGCACCTGCCCCAGCCTCCCGGCCTGCCTGCTTCCCTCAGGGCCCCTGCAGGTCTCCCCCACTTCATCTAACACCCGCTTCTGACCTTGTCCCTCCCACTTACGGCTTTCAGGGGCTCCTGAGTTGCCCTTGGCATACAGGAGACGCTCCATTACACAGCCACGCCCACTCCTGCCGCCACCTGGCCCCACCTGGCCTCCTTCCCCTGCACTCCTATACACCCCTTGCCCCAGGACCCTTCTCTTGGCTAACTCGATCTGTGGGTCGTCTGTCACACCTCCTCCAGGAAGCCTCCCCTGACTGCTCAACTGCTCCCGGGTTGGGGCTGGATGCCTCCCTGGGCTCCCACGGCCCTGGGGCTGCCCCAGCCTGGCAATCACCCCACTGCCCCTGGTTCTGTTGGATGCCCCTTGGCCAGGGGCTTCTTCTGGGGCTGACTCTGCTTTCTCTTCACAGCCTCCAAGGGACACGTCATGACTCAGGAGGGTCTGTGCTTGGCAGGGAGAGGGGGTGGAGCCCTCACCATGGCCCAGGCTCCCCTAGCTCGGTTCCTGCTGGCCTGGACGGCCCTGTTATGCGTGGCGGGTGGCCAAGGCCGCTGGGATGGGGTGGTGGAACCTGCAGGTTCCGGACGTGTGCGGAGGAGGGGCGGCCCCAGCATCTTGCATGGGTGTGTGCTGGTCCTCGGGATGCTGAGACACCCATGGGGTGTGGGCTTGGCGGGGCTGTCCTGGGGTGAGAGGCATGCCCAGGGGACGTCCAACCAGGCGGGGACTCACTGACCACGCCGTGCTCTCCCCAAAGGCCGAATGTGTGTGGCTCCCGCTTCCACACCTACTGCTGCCCTGGCTGGAGGACTCTGCCTGGCGGGAACCAGTGTGTCGTGCGTGAGTGCGGCTGCCTTCTGCAGGTGGGGGGTGTAGGCAGGGGACGCTGGGACCCTCTCCTTCCTGCTGGCGAGTCCAGCCCTGTGTGCAGGTAGACTTGGCCGGGGCCCTTGGCTGAACCACAGGAATAGCCCTTGCCTCTGTCCTCAGGCTCCCGGACTACCCTGCCATGATCATTTCCTTTGTCCTACAATGTTCCCCTGTCTTTCTGTCTCTCTCAGTTTCTTTCTCTCAGTTTTGCTTTCTCTCAGCCTCTCTCGTTGATGTCTCTCTCAGTGTCCCCCTCTCCCATCATCAGTCTCTCTCTGTCCCTCTGTTGGCTTCTCCCACCCGTCCCCCCATCTCTTGGTCTCTCTTTCTCTGTCGGTGTCTCTTTCTCTATCTCTCTCTGTGTCTCTGTCTCTCTCTGTTGGTGTCTCTTTTTCTGTCTCTCTGAGTCTCTCTCTTTCTCTATCTCTTTTCCTCGGTCTCCCCCCATCCCGTCTCTATCTCTCTGTCTCTGGAACCTGACTCCATTCCCCAGGAGAGAGCCCCACCCCAACACAAGCCCCAGTGCCTCCAGCTTCTGACCTTGCAGTTCTGGCTCAAAGAGCATTTCTCTTCCAATGGCTCTAGCAGAATCCCAGAGCCTCAGCCTGTGCCACACCCCTGTCTAACCCAGACCGAGAGTCGGGGGACATCCCATGTGAACAGGGGTGTGTGTGTGTGCTATGGGCAGAGCTGAGGATGTGGATGACTGGCCGTGTCCGCCTCAGTGCTCTGGACGGCCCGAACTCTGTCCCAGCTTTGACTGCCACCTGCTCTGCCCATGCAGCGGTCTGTAGGCACAACTGCGGCGAGGGCTTCTGTTCCCACCCCAACCTGTGCACCTGTGCCGATGGGACGCTGGCCCCCAGCTGCGGGGTAAGCAGAGGTGAGCAGTCTCTTGGGGGTGGGAGTAGAAGGTTCCAGGCTTCCAGATGCCACTAAGAGCCGAGGCTAGTTTCACCTAGATCACGTGCTTTTCCCAGACATCCTGGGGCCTGTCCGCACCTTACTGCCGGTCCCTTCTCCCCATCCCCAGGGTCAGGGTGCAGTGTGAGCTGCATGAATGGGGGCAGTTGCCGGGGGGAGTCCTGTCTGTGCCAGAGGGGCTACACAGGCACCGTGTGTGGGCAACGTGAGTACCCCCATGGGACCCCCACACACACCTGGGCCTGGGATCCCAGAGGGTGGGTCTCTGCAGTCACCTGCCCCTGCCCCATGGGCCCCTCTTCTGGGACCAGAGATTGGAGGGGACATGCTCTTTGTCACAGTCGGTCTGGGCCAGGTTGTGGGGATTCCTGAATGAAGACAGGTTTGCTTTGGGGCCCCGGCTCCCTCTGCTGCTGGGGGACCTCCAGCCACCCTCTGTTGTCCCTCCACAGCCATCTGTGACCGCGGCTGCCACAACGGGGGCCGCTGCATTGGGCCCAACCTCTGCGCCTGTGTGTACGGCTTCATGGGGCCTCAGTGTAAGAGAGGTACTAAGTGGATCGTGGGGAAGGGGGTTCAGGGGACGGAAGGGGGTCTCCTGGGAGCCCCTGACATGTGTCCAGGCCCTGGGAGGGTCCTTCCTGCTGCTAGGGTGGAACAAGGACATTACTTTCATTTGCTCATCTGTTCTTTAAAACATCTGTTATTCCCTGGCTGTGAGTGAGGCCCTGTATTCGAGCCTGATAGGAAAAAGAGAGGGTGCACCGGTCTGGGGGGCAGGGGGAAGAATCCCTGCAACAGAAAGTTCTAACCAAGGAGGTTCCATGCTAACGCGAGGCTGGAGGCCAGCCCTGGAGGGTGCGAAGGGCAGAGAAACTGTCCACTCCAGAGAAGGGGGTCAGGGAGAGCTTCCTGGAGGAGAGGACTCCATGGCTGAATCTCACAGGATAAGTAGAAGTTTATGAGATAGACAAGCTCTCCTTTATTGTACACTCCTCTTAAAATGATCCCAAGGTCTGGGGTAGGCGGGGTCACCTGTGAGAGGGTGTCTTGTGAAAGGTTGGATGGGGGTGGGTGAGAGGAGGGACGGAATTAAGGACAAACCCCAGATCTGGTCTGAAAACTGGGAAGGGGGGAAGGTCCTGGGCTCATTGTTGGCCTGTGGGTCACCCAGGAGGCAGATGGATACCCTGGCCTGGGGCTGAGAAGGTGCCTGGGGCTGCTTCATCCGCTGGGACTGAAAGTGAGGGGGTGGCTGAGGTTCCTGGGGAGGGAAAGAAGGGTGTGGAGAGAGGGGGCCTG
This sequence comes from Cynocephalus volans, assembly GCF_027409185.1. Classification (NCBI taxonomy): domain Eukaryota; kingdom Metazoa; phylum Chordata; class Mammalia; order Dermoptera; family Cynocephalidae; genus Cynocephalus; species Cynocephalus volans. The sequence continues at coordinate 99,472,694 of NC_084469.1, forward strand.
GGTGTTGAAGGGTGGACAGAAATAAATGGAGCCTGCAGGAATCTGAGAAGGAGAACAGGAGCAGGCAGCATTGGGGATGCCTGGGCTGGTGACATTTTCAGAGGTAGGAAGCATCGGCCTAACCCTAATCCTAACCCTAACCCTAACCCTACCCCTACCCCGAAAGGCCAAGGAGCCCAGGAAGGCAAAAATGGGCAGGTCCCCAGGACTGATGCCAGTAGGGAGAGGTTGTGACAAACAACGGGTATATCTGTGACCAAAGCCAGGTTGGAGAGAGTGTAGCCATGAATTGGAAACTGGAGGGGCTGAGAGGTGACCTGGGTTTGAGGGGTGACTTTTGGAAACTGACTTTGACAAGAAATCAGAATTGGAATATGGGCTGTCAGAGATGGAGCAAGCTCTGGGTGGCTGAGGGGGAGTGAGGGTCAGTGGGAAGGGGTGAGGTCTGGGGTGGGTGGTGGCAGGGGAGGGCCCAGGGAGACGCAGGCCTGGGTGCTGAGGTTCTGGGAACAGCTGGGGGTCTCTGTGAAGCCCCTCCTCTGTGTGGATCCTGGGGGGGGGGGTGGTGGTGGTGGCTGCTGATTCTGGAAGAGGCTGCCCTTGGTTGAGTGCCAGCTGCTTGATTGGAAACATCTGCAGAATGGAGACAGGAAGTCACATCTGGGCCTGTGCACGGTGGTTGGGAGAACCGATGTGGCCACCTTGGGCTGGATCCTGGGGGTCGGTGGTGCTGTGGGACCAGAGCATTTGGGCAGATGGTGGGTCCTTGTCAATAGCTGGGAGATTTGGCAGGGCCAGGTGTGTGTCCAGGGGTGAGACAGGCTCCCAACCAGGTATCCGTGGGTCCCTGCCCAGGCCTGAAGGGAAGGCAGGCCTGGGGGAGGGAGAGGGGTGTCCAGACATGCCCGATCTTTGTGAGCTTGGAGGTCTTGGCCTCCCTCCTAGAGGTGAGTCTGGGAATGCTTTGAAGAAAAAGGGTTTTGAAGGGCGAGTAGGAGTTCGCTAGGCAGGAAGGGGAGGAAAGGCATTCTATCCAGGAAGGGGAACAGCATGAGAAAAGGCTTGTCGACAGGAAAAAGCCTGGTGGGAGGCTGAAAAGGGGATGGAGATGCAGAGGGCTCTGGAGCAAGGGTCCCACCTGCCCACATCTATCTGCCCCTCAGACTACCGGATGGGGCCCTGCTTCAGCCAAGTGGGCCCTGAGGGGTGCCAGCACCAGCTGACGGGTCTCATATGCACCAAGGCGCTCTGCTGTGCCACTGTGGGCCGTGCCTGGGGCCTTCCGTGTGAGCTCTGCCCTGCACAGCCACACCCCTGCCGGCGCGGCTTCATCCCCAACATCCGCACGGGGGCCTGCCAAGGTGAGTAGTGGGGTCAGCGAGTGGGACAGAGGCCCTGCGGGGCCTTCGGCAGCCTTGATGCCCCCCTCTGATGGGCCTCTCACTCCCTTGCCGGCTTTGTCCCTACAGATGTGGATGAGTGCCAGGCTGTCCCTGGCCTGTGCCAGGGGGGCGGCTGCATCAACACAGTGGGCTCCTTTGAATGCCACTGCCCTGCCGGACACCGGCTCGATGACAGTGGTGCTAAGTGTGAAGGTGGGTGGCAGGCGGGGGTCGACCTAGGACCTCCTCTGTGTCCTGGGCAGCTCAGGCTCCCCTTCAGGGAGGCAGAGAGGTCGCGGGAGTGAGGGGTCTGGCTCTGACCCTGACTCTGGCTCTGCAGATGTGGACGAGTGTCTCGGCGTGCCTGGCCTCTGCTTCGGGGGTGACTGCACCAACACAGTCGGGAGCTTCGTCTGCATTTGTCCACGTGGTTTTGCCAGCAGCCTGGACGGTACCCGCTGCCTGGGTGAGCTGAGGCCAGAGGGGCTGGAGGGAGAGAGGGTGGGCAAGACACAGGTCCCTTACTTACCTATTTCTGCCAACACTCTGGCTCCCTACCCATCAGCCTCTGTGCTCTTGGGCCCCAGTCTGGAGGCCCCTTCGAACCTGTCTCTAAGCTTTTTAATTCTTTCATCTCCTGTCTTGGCCTCTTGGCTCCACTGTCCACCCCTCCCCCAATGCCCCTCTGCACCTCGGATTCAACAGTCTGACCCTCTAGCTTTCATCTCTGTGCCCTTTTGCCCATCGCCCTCTCTGGCCCCCCATCTCTATATCCCTCCTTCGGCCCCCAAAGACTTTTAAAGAGCATCTCATCTTCCCTCTCCCTACTCCGTTTTTGAGATGGGGAAACTGAGGCCCAGAGAGTGAAGGTTTGCTTGAGTCAACTCAACAAGTCCAGAACACACAGATGATCACACCTAACTCCCCAGACCCCCAGCCAGGGTGGGGGTCTCTGGGCTATGTCCACCCTCCTGCCACCCCCTACACTTGGCCTGGTCAAGGGGGGACCCACCCCTTAGGCTCTCACTCCTTGTCCTGCTGTCTTGATGAACTGGTCGTGAAGGTTGTGAAGTTGTCTGTGGCCAACAGGGCTGGCCAGGAATATGGACGTTGCTGGTGGGGGATGGGTAGAGTCTTGGTCTGAGGAGAGGGGAGGGGGCTTGGCGGTTCCCCAGCATCACCCCGGGCCCCTCAGGCTGGGCCTGTACCAGGAAGGGCTGGGAATATTGTGTTTGGAATTCGGCCAGTGTGTTGTGGCCAATTCCAGACTTTCTAGGTCTCCACTTCTGCAGGCCACCATGCTTGGCATGGGGGTACCTCTGGGCACGTCCCCCTGGACTTAGAGAGCCTCTCCCAGCTACTAAACAGCAGAGCCTAGATTCGAACCAAGGTTGGGCTGCCTCTGAGCATAGGCTATAGGTTCAGTCCTGGATTCTGACTGTCAGCAGAGGTGCTTGTAGACTCTGTGACCTTGGGCAAGTGACAACCTCTCTGTGCCTCAGTTTCCTTGTCTGTAAAATGAGGATAATAGCAATACCTAGCTCACAGAGGTAAGGATTAAATAAGAAACAATTTGTGGAGTGGTTTGCGGAGGGCTGTTGCAGATAAGCACTGAGGACACAGTCATGGGGACAAGGACAATTACCCTGAAGTTGAAGCGGGGACCCTGAGCACGGTGTGGCTCACAGTGGGTGCCTGAAGCCATGGCAGCATCATTTTTATTCTGTCTCTGTCTCCGCTGCTTGAGAGAGAGCTGCTTGTCAGATCCTCCGGGGCTGGGCGATCTGGTTTCCCATCCTCCTCCTGCTTTAGCATGTGCGTGACCTTGAATGAATGTGTTGACCTCTTCTCGTCTGAGCAGGCCCGGTCCCTTCTGAGGAGCTGTGATGAGCTGGGGCTGAGGAGCCCTGACTCCCACACTTGCACCTTGGGGGGCCTCCAGGTGTACAGAGTGAGGCCTGGGAGGTGGAAACTTTTTTGTGTTTTCCCAGCTTGGGGCAGCTGCCAGCGGCCCTCCCGGCTGGTGGGAGGGTTTTTTCAACCGTGGGCTACTGGCCAAGATTTGTGGGTTTTTAAACCTAAAAATATGCTCTTTGAGTCAGAGCTTAAGAAATCTGATCGCTGTATAAAGCCGTTGGACTCAAGGACATAGTGGAAGCAGAAGAGCATCTGTAGTTCTCATACCTGGGGCACCTCTGCCTCGGTCTCCCTGGGGGCCATGGCTGTCAATGCACCACTGTTCTCCTTTCTCAAATTTGCAATCTCTTAGGCTTCCCCATTATGCTCAAGGCTGGCAAGTGAGGATACACAGCTACAGATTGCAGTGTCCCTGCCTGACCTCCCACCATGGCAACCCCCCCGCACACACACCAAGAGGTCTTCCTCTGTGTGGATGAATACCTGCAGCGATGGGGAGCTCACTACTAGTGCCAGCTCAGGATGTTGGGACACTTGTTTGGAATGAGCCCAAATCTACCTCCCCGTGACAATTTAGAAATCTTGGTAATAAGAAATGGCACTCAACAAGGACTGGCCACATGCCAGACTTTATCTGGGCAACACTCTTGTAAGGTGAGGTGGGTATTTAAAGCATCCCCATTCTATGGATGGGGAAACTGAGGCACAGAGAGGCAAGGACACCTGTTCTACAGTCAGTGCTGGTTGCAACTGGGATTTGACTCCAGGTCTGGTGACTGATGTCCTCCTGCTCCCTACATCATGCTCATGGGCCCCTCCCCAACCTGGTTGCAGACCACCGGGCCGGCACTTGCTTCTCAGTGCTGATTGCGGGCCGCTGTGCCGGAGACCTCGCTGGACAGTACACTCGCAGGCAGTGCTGCTGTGACAAGGGCAGGTGCTGGGCGGTTGGCCTGACTCCTGGGCTGTGCCCTCCGAGGGGCTCTGGTGAGTGAGAGCTGCGGACTGCAGGTTGGGGGTCCAGGGCAGGACCGAGGGTCTGGCCTCAAACCCTGCATCCTCACAGATGAGTTCCAGCGACTGTGTGCTCAGGGGCTCCCGCTGTTGCCTTCCCACCCCGGCCTCTTCCCTGGTCTCCCAGGCTTTGGATCTAATGGTGTGGGTCCTGCCCTTGGGCCGGCACGACACAGTCCCCATGGCTCCAATGGGCATGGGGTCCCCAGCCTGGGACCTGGAAACTCCAATATTGGTGAGATCTGGGACTTGGGAGGAGGATTCCAAGACCTGGGGTGGGCCTGGGTTTGGGGAGAGGGCTTTGAATTGGGGAGAAGGGGTCTAGGCCTCAGAGAAAGGGTCAGGACTTTGGAGTGGGGGAACAGAGGTCCCAGCCTGGACAGTGGTCTGGGGATGGGAGTAGATTGGTGATTTGGTCCTCAAAGTCAGGGTTTGGGCTTTGGGTGGGGAGTCTGGGTATAGTGTGGGGGTCTGGGCTTCTTTGAGCTTGAGATGGGGGATTTAGGTCTCAAATAAGGGTCTCGCCCCATAGTAAGGATCTGGGCCCAGGGTGGGAGCCTAGATCCTGGATGGGGGTCCGATTTTAAGGCAGGATTCTGGGCTTCAGTGGGAAAGCCTGGACATAGGGTACAGGGTCTGAGCCAGGACAGGGTCCCAGCCTCAGAGCTTGTGTCTGGGACCAAACTCCGGACTGGGGGACCAGTCTGTGCTCAGGTGCCTCCACCGGCCCCACCTACAGGCACAGCTGCTCTAAACCAGACCATTGACATCTGTCGACACTTCACCAATCTGTGTCTCAATGGCCGCTGCCTGCCCACCCCTTCCAGCTACCGCTGCGAATGCAATTTAGGCTACACCCAGGACGTGCGTGGCGAGTGTATCGGTGAGTGGCGGCCAGGTAGAGTGGGGTGGGCGGGCCCTGCTGGGTTGGAACTCAGGGTCCTCTGCCTGCAGACGTGGACGAATGCACCAGCAGCCCCTGCCACCATGGTGACTGCGTCAACACCCCTGGCTCCTACCACTGCCGGTGCCACGAGGGCTTCCAGGTCACACTCACCAGGCAGGCGTGTGTGGGTATGGCCTTTTGTCCCAGAGTGGAGGTTACAGTGGGGGGGAGGGTCTGGCTGGCTATGGGGGGAACTTCCTGACTGCCCACCTCCCTCCCTGCTCCCAGATGTGGATGAGTGCATCATCAGTGGTGGCCTCTGCCACCTGGGCCGCTGTGTCAACACAGAGGGCAGCTTCCAGTGTGTCTGCAATGCAGGCTTCGAGCTCAGCCCTGATGGCAAGAACTGTGTGGGTGAGTAGGGGGTGGGTGGTGGGCAGGGGGCCCACTAGCTGCCTTTTACAGACACCTTGTATCTCCACTCCTGTTCTTGCTACCCCTGCTTACCTCTCTGAGCCCAGTGCCTGCTTTAGCCCCTCCTAACCCCTATCCGTCACACACACCCCCCACTTACTTCTTCAGTCTCTCCTTCCTGAATTTATTCTGTGAATTGCAAGAAGGGGCCTGAAGCAGTTTCTCTAGAAACTCCTCTCCTAAGACGGCCAGAAACATCCTGGCCACTGAGAGGGTGGGATCAGGACCTTGGAGAGCACCCCTCTCGCCTGCTCCCCGTGGGGTCCAGCCATGGCTTGTGAACCCTTTACTCTTTTCTCTCATTTTGACTGATGAGATCTGCGTTAAAGTCTTCCCTCGCATGTATGAAAGGATTTTCCCCTTTCTGCACTCATCGGTTTTAAAAAACTTTTTTTTGTTTTGTTGGCAGCCGGCCAGTAAGGAGATCTGAACCCTTGACCTTGGTGTTATCAGCACCCAACTCTAACAAATTGAGCTAACCGGCCAGCCCTAAAAAATTTTTCAAGCATCTATATTGATATATAATTCACATACCATGAAATTAACCATTTAAAGTGTACAATTCATTGATTTTTTAGTGTGTGCAGAGTTGTGCAAGCATCACTGTAATCTAAGTTGAGGATATCTTTATCACTTGAAAAATAAACCCCATATCTTGGGGGCTGGCTGGTTATCTCAGTTGGTTAGAGTGCAACCTTATAACACCAAGGTCAGGGGTTCAGTTCCCCATATTGGCCAGCTGCCAAAATAAGTAAACCCCATATCCATTAGTCCCTCTGTAATTCTTCCTTCTTCCCCCAGCCTTAGGCACTTGGCTAATCTACTTTCTGACTCCAATAGATTTGCCCATTCTGGACATTTCCTATAAATGAAATCATGTACTATGTGGTGGGTTCACCCATGTCATAGCAAGGATGGTTTACATTTTTTATTGTGGCAAAATGTGTGAAGCATGTGTCAGAGCCTCATTCCTTTTCATGGCTGAATAATATTCTGTTGCTTTGCCCCTCATGGATTTGTCACCCCTTTTCCCCTGGGTGACGGAGCCACAAAGGATTACTCAAAGCCCATCTCTTCTGAGCAATGAGAAGCCCCGAAGTGGTTAACTTCCCTGAACCCTCAAGCAAGAGGCATTCCTTCCATTTGGGAAATTAACCCTGAATTGGGGTTCTCTTCCTGCATTTATTCTCCAGCCCAGCAAGTTACAGGAAGAGACATAGATGGGCTTAAAGTTTTAACAAGTTTAACAACAGAAGCTGGTAACATTCAGGAAAAACAAGTCAGATGACATTCCATTAAGGCAATTAAGTGGCCCACCAGCAAAAGCTTAATCTTAGCAAACATTCCCTTCTTACAGCAATTTTCCAGTATCTTTACATATCAATCAGTAACCTGTCTGTCTTTGAACCAGCAACCTTGCTGTGTTACAATTCTTTATCTTACAACAGAGACTCAATAACCTGGGGAAAATTTCTTGTTTTTTATAAGGTCAATATTTGAAACTGCAAGGCTTTGGAAAAGCAGGCCCTGTGAAGTACATTTGCTTTATAGCATATTCCACAATACTCCATTATACGAATAGACCACATTTGTGTTTATTCATTCATCAGTTGATGAACATTTGGATTGTTTCCACTTTTTGCTATTGTGGATAATGTTGCTATGAACATTCATGTACAAGTTTTTGTGTGGGCTCCTGTACATTTATTTACATTTTTCTCTATGTGCTGTCCTTATTTTTTTAATACTGTTTTGGAAACAACTCATTCTGCACCTGCCACTTTTCTTTAAATTAGACTATTTCATCGTTTGCTCTTCTTTTTTTTTCTTTTCTTTTTTTAAATTGAGGTGAAACTCACACAACATAAATATAATCATTTAAAAGTGAACAGTTCTGTGGCATTTAGTAGATTCCTAGTGTTATGCAATCAACTCCTCATTTATTCAACATTGAACAAATAGGCTGCACATGTCCCAGCAGACAAACCAATATACTAGCAAACATAGCCACAGACAACCACGATTCGTTTGGCTTCCATACCCCAGGGAAGGGTCCCTCTGGGGACTCGGCTTTGGGACCTGGAGAAGTGAGGGGGAGGGGCTGGTCTACCCGGCAGGGCTGGCCCGTGTGGACACCGGCCTCTCCGGGTGTCCCCAGACCACAACGAATGTGCCACCAGCACCATGTGCCTTAATGGCCTGTGCCTCAACGAGGATGGCAGCTTCACATGTCTCTGCAAGCCCGGCTTCCTGCTGGCACCTGGTGGCCGCTACTGCATGGGTGAGGCTGGAGGCTGGACCCTTGGGAGGTAGAAGGGGGATGGGAGGGCATCAGAGGAGCCAGAGCAAGGAATGAGAGAGGAGGAGGGTCAGGAAGAGGGGAAGGGTGGGAGATGGGGAGGGGCTGATGGAGGAGGAGCGCGGGCTGGGATCCCTCCCAGTGCCACTGTGGACCTCCTGCAGACATAGACGAGTGCCAGATGCCCGGAATCTGCATGAACGGCCACTGCACCAACACTGCGGGCTCCTTTCGCTGCCAGTGCCTGGGGGGGCTGGCCGTGGGCCCGGATGGACGCGTGTGTGTGGACACCCACGTGCGCAGCACATGCTATGGGGCCATCGAGAAGGGCTCCTGCGCCCGTCCCTTCCCTGGCGCTGTCACCAAATCTGAGTGCTGCTGCGCCAGTCCGGACCACGGGTTTGGGGAGCCCTGCCAGCTCTGTCCTGCCAAGAACTCTGGTGAGCACGTCCGGCTGCTGGGTCCCCACATACCTCCTTGGCTCTGAGGTCCTCCTTCAGTCTTCTCTGGTGATGGGTTGGGGGGTCTCAGCTCTCACTGGGTAGGGGCTTCTCTCTGCTGGGGGCTCCCCCCAAGAAGAGGAGGAAGGGAGTTGCTTTTCCCATGGGAGGTGGGGGCACATCTTAGTCCCAGACTCTTGCCCAAGATCAAGGGGCTGAGTCCTTGGCCGTGGCTCAGATTCCATCACAGACAAGCTCCCTGACCCATCCCCCCCGTCCTCTCCACCCCCAGCTGAGTTCCAGGCGATCTGTAGCAGTGGTCTTGGCATCACCACAGACGGTCGAGGTAAGGGGGCCCAGCCCCTCCACACTGGGGCCAGCACGTGGCTGCCTTGGTATTGGGAGAGGGTAGGGTTGTGTTTGGGAACTGTGTGAGTTTGCTAGGGTTGCCATAACCAAGTGCCACAGGCTGGGTGACTTCAACAGCAGAGATTTATTCTGTCACAATCCTGGAGGCCAGAAGTTCAAGGGGCTGGCAGGGTTGGCTCCGTCTGAGGCTGCGAGGGAGAATCTGTTCCAGGCCTCTCCCCTGGCTTCGGAAGATTTGTTGGCAATCCTTGGCGTTCCTTGGCTTGTGGAAGCATCGCAATCTCTGCCTCTGTCTTCACATGGCGTTCTCCCTGCATGTGTTTGTCCAAATTTTCCCTTTCTACAAGGATGCCAGTCATATTGGATTAGAGCCCACCCTAATGACCTCATTTTAACTTGATTGCCTCTGTAAAGACCCTGTCTCCAAATAATGTCATGTTCGGAGGTCCCTGAGGATAGGACTTCAACACATGGAATTGGGGGAGAGGCACAGTGCACCCCATAGCAGACAGAGATGGCAGAGATATAGAAAACCACATTTCCTCTCTCAATCCCTTGATCTCTTGATTTCCTTCCCTCCTGAGCCCTGTTTTCTTTCTTTTCTTTTCTCTCTCTTTTTTTTTTTTTTTGGTGGCTGGTTGGTATAGGGATCGAACCCTTGACCTTGGTGTTAATTAGCACCACGCTCTAACCAACTAAGCGATCTGGCCAGCCCCTGAACCCTGTTTTCTCTAGAACTTACTCTGCAATCTTCAATGTAATTCTTCCTGCCCCTCCCAGGAATGGACAGTCCCTACCAAGGGATCTCTGCTGATCTGCTATGGCCAGCACGTCTCAGCCCCAAGTGCCTCTATTTGTAAAGTTGCAACTTGAAAGGAAAGGAAATTCCTGTGTGTCTTTTTTCACTTGTTTGCTGAACACACACACGCACGCACGCACGCGTGCGCATGCACACAGTCCCTTCCTGAAACAGCCTTTCTGCATGAGCAAAAATAAAAGGACTTGGGTTATGGTCACATTTTCCACTGACTGCTGGGCCTCCGGGATAGCACAGATGCCTGACTCCCCAGTAAAGACACATTCTAGAGTCAGACTGCCTAGGTTCAAATCCCAGCCCTGCTATTTACTGATGAGTAATCTTGGGCAAGTTACGTCCCCTCTCTCTGCTTGTTACTCTTTGTCTATAAAGTGGGGGTAATCCTAGGATCCATTTCAGGGTGTCATGGAGATCAGATGAGTAAATATACTTTTTGTAGGACAGTGCTCGGACTAAGTAGTAACTGCTCTGTAACATTAGTGATGATGGTTACTTTTATTTTTATTATGGTGCTACAGTGCACACTTCTGCTCCACAGGTTCCAAACTGGGGACAGTTTTGCCCCCTGCGGGACATTCAGCAACATTCAGAGAAATACGGGGGAGGGTGCTATTGGCATCTTGTGGGTGGAGGCCAGGGGTGCTGCTCGACATCCTGCAATGCCCAGAATGGTTCCCTGCAGCAGAGAATGATGCGTCCCCAACTGTCAATGGTGCTGAGGTTGAGGACACCCTGGTTTAGGGGAAAATGAGGGAGAGTCTGGGCTAGAGCTCCAGCATGGGAGGATCTGGCTTCTAGAGACCCCCGGTGAGCCGGGGTAGCTGCTGACACACTCCTCCTGCCCCAGACATCAACGAGTGTGCCCTCGACCCCGAGGTCTGTGCCAATGGCATGTGCGAGAACCTTCGGGGTAGCTACCGCTGCATCTGCAACCTGGGTTATGAGGCGGGTGCTGAGGGCAAGGACTGTGCAGGTGAGCGTGCCCACAGGCTGGTAGGGGGCAGGCTTCTCCTGCTGCAGACCCCTCACCCCCTCTCCCACCCCCACACTGCAGACGTGGATGAGTGCACCCTCAACAGCCTCCTGTGTGACAATGGATGGTGCCGCAACAGTCCAGGCAGCTATAGCTGCTCCTGCCCCCAGGGCTTCAGCTTCCGGCAGGACACAGAGACCTGCGAAGGTACAGAATCCTGGGCATGTACAGAGTCGCATATGCATTCAGTGTGTGCATGCATGGGTTTGTGCACACACACACATGCTCAGACCCTTACTCATCCCATGTGCAATATGTGCACACAGGCACACATGCTCAAAGACACTTCCATGTGGACCTGTAGTGACACACTCAGACACACATGCCCTATGTAGTGTGCATGCACACACACTTGCACACTGCACGTGGTATGTACACACACAGGCACACACATACATTCATGTGCACACTGTGTGCCATGTACACAGACACAAGTGCTCAAAGACTTCCATGTGGACCTGTATTGACACACTAAGACATGCATGCTCCATGCAGTGTGCACACCCAGACATACACACACTTGTACACTGCACACAGTGTACACACACAGACACACACATACATTCAGACACATGCTGTGTGCCATGTGGACAGACACATGCTCAAAGACACATGTACACCTGTATTCACACACAAATCCACTCACACACCCAGACATATATAGTCCCACATGGCCATACATTCATGTACACACACTCAAACAAACATGCTGACGTTCACACACTCCCTCATTTCTACCCTTTACACACTTGCACTGTCACACAGCTAAAGTCACACTCTTTACACACACCCACATACTCATGCCTGTACACATTTGTGCATACACTTGCACTCAAGTTGCACACTTGTACTCATTCAAGACACAGGTATGCACAATCCCAGACACTTCCACACCTTTACACACTCAGGTGCTCACACACTGAAAGACACCCTTACACCCATGTTCCCTCGCATGCAGCATCACACACTAGGCTCACACAACCCCTGCCATACCCATACACTTGTGCACACACACACTTTGTGGAAATGTCCTTGCACTCACAGACACACACTCGTGCCAACCGTGCGCACATGAGCCCCTATCTGATTGCACCCCCCAGCCCCGTCTCTTTCCCTCCTCTCCTTTACAACCAAAATTCCCCACCCGGCCATCCTGGCTCCCTGCCTAATCCACCTCCCCCCACCCCAGTGCGACTTCTGTCCCCAGTGTCACTGGTGCCTTCCTTCTCAGATCAGGCCCTGCCACATGCTCTCTGCTTCCCCACCCACCCCTTGTCACGTCTAGGTTTTCTTTCTGTCTCTCACTCTTGTGTCACAGCCCTCTTGAGGGTCACTGTTCCCCTGTGCATGCACACAGGGCCCTGTGCATAGGCATCCATGCACGGGTGCTGTGATGTTGTGATTTACAATAAGCACATATATATTTATATATTTCGATCTTCATCCCCAGTCCCTGGCACAGAGCTCCTAAAACCCTTGTAATTTCCTGAGCAATAGGGGAGCTCAGAGCGTCTTTTGTTCTGACGTCTGGTCTTTGACCCTGGTTCCCGACATAGAACTCCCTTGAGTTTCCTGGGTGATAGGAGTGTCTTTTGTTCTAACGAGGTGACTCTTTTTTTTTGGCAGCTGGCCAGTACAGGGATCTGAACCCTTGACCTTGGTGTTATGACACCATATTCTAACCAATTGAGCTAACAGGCCAGCCCATCTTTTAAAATTTTTTTTTGTGGGGGGTTGGCTGGCTGGTACTGGGATTGAACTCTGGACCTTGTTGTTATCAGCACCACATTCTAACCACTGAGATAACCAGCCAGCCCTGGTTGAATTGAATCATAGGACACCAAGTTAGTGTCGGCCAGCCCCATGAGGTGACTCTGGATGGGGGCTGGTCACCAGAAAGACCACGGCATGATTAGAAAGTTGGAGCATTCGGCCCCACCCTCATTCTCTGGAAAGGGGAGGTGCCCACATGACGGAGCCTCCGTAAACATCCCTAAACTACAGGGTTTGGGGAGCCTCCAGGTTGGTGGACACATGGAGGTGTCTGCAGGGTGACACCCAGAAAGGGCAGGAATCTCCACACCCCTTCCCACGTACCTTGCCCTGTGCATCTCTTCCATCTGACTGTTCATCTGGATCCTTCGTAAGGTCCTTTGTAATAAACCAGTAAATTTACATACAGTGAAGTGTTTCCCTGAGTTCTGTGAGCCGCAAATGGTCAGAACTCGAGGAGGGGGTCATGGGAACACGCAGTGTATAGCTGGACAGTCAGAAATTCTGGCAGACCACATTTGCAATTGGCATCTGAAGTATGGAGCATTCTTGTGGGGCTGAGCCCTGGACCTGTGTGTGACTTGAACTCCAGGTAAATAGCGTCAGAATTGAGTTGAATCATAGACATCCAGTTGGTGTTGGAGAATTGGTCAGTGTGGGGGAAAAAGCTGACATATCTGGTCACAGAAGTGTTCTGTGCTGTGTTGGGGGTGATAGCAAGAAAAACAGTTTGGTTTTTCCTGTCTCTCATGGTGCACACACAGGACTCGCAGAAAACACACTCATAGGCACATTTGATTTCCAAACCCTCTGCCTGCACACACGTGCACCTGGCACACCCCAAGCTGCTGGCTGCAGCAGCCCCCTGGGGAGGAGGGGTCCCTGGCCAGGTGGAGCTCCCCCTGCTACAGCTACGAACCTGATGGAAGCTGTCCCCACAGACATCGACGAGTGCCTGTCCAGCCCATGTGTGAACGGTGTGTGCCGGAACCTGGCTGGGTCCTACACCTGCGAATGTGCCCCTGGAAGCCGGCTGGGGCCATCTGGAACCATGTGCCTAGGTGAGAAGCCCTGAGCCCCACGGAGTGCCAGAAGCTGGGCATCTATGGGTTGTGGGCCCGGCAGGTGAGACAGGTGAGCTCCCCTCCGCCCAGACAGCACCAAGGGCACCTGCTGGCTGAAGATCCAGGATGGCCGCTGCGAGGCGAACCTGCAGGGAGCCACTCTGCGGTCTGAGTGCTGCGCCACCCTCGGGGCTGCGTGGGGGAGCCCTTGCGAGCGCTGCGAGATCGGTAACACCCTCCTCGGGGCCTCGCAGGCATGACCACTGTGCCCATTGGAGGCACCGGGATGGAGCAGGTCCCCAGGGCTGGCTGGAGAGAGTGACCTCTCTCTGCATCCCCCTTCTCCCAACCACAGACCCTGCCTGTGCCCGTGGCTTTGCCCACATGAAGGGTCTCACCTGCGAAGGTAACTCCCTGGTCCTCTCTGGTCTTTCCTCCCCTACCTCCCAAGTCCACATACAAGCAGGTGCATGTCACCAGTGCTGCCTGGGGCCCCTCCCTGGAGTCTTTCGAGATTCAGACAGAGAATCCCCCTCCCTGATATCCAGTCTCCCTGCCACTGTCCCTCTGCTACTTCCCTGAGGGCAACATGGGCTTCCTGAGAACCCAGGTAAGTGGCCAGCCTATGTCCTCCCACTCCTGGGAGCCTCCAGCCCTGTCCTCTCCTCCTTACCTCCTGCTGCCCAGATGTGAACGAGTGTGAGTCCTTCCCTGGGGTCTGTCCCAACGGACGCTGCCTCAACACCGCTGGCTCTTTTAGCTGTGAGTGTCCCGAGGGCCTGACGCTGGACGCCACTGGCCGACTGTGCGTGGGTGAGTCCAGGAGAGGTCCCCATGCAGGACCACCTGCCCTTCATTTTCTCCACCTCTAGTGACTAGAGACCTCTCCTAGAGATGAGAGGGGTTTAGGGTGTCTCCTAGGACTCTCTAGCTTCTGCTTATGAAATACTGCCTACAAGGACTTGTTTATTTTCTCCCTCTCTTTTTGTTTTTGTTTTTGGCAGCTGGCCGGTGCAGGGATCCAAACCTTTGACCTTGGTTTTATAAAACCATGCCCTAACCACCTGAGCTAACCAGCCAGCCCTATTTGGAATAATTTTACCTATTTATTTTTTTGACAGCTGGCTGGCACAGGGATCTGAACCCTTGACCTTGGTGTTATAACATGGCATTCTAACCAATTGAACTAACCAGCTAGTCCAACGCTTGCTTGTTCTCTCTGTTTACCAATAAAGTTTACTCAGGGTGGATTTGAGCGTGAAACATCTCGGTGTTAAGGTGCACACGGGAGCCTTTGGCCTTGCCTGGGCATCTCCCTCCATTGCCAGGGCTCAAACACTCACCCAGAGTGGTTGACCCTTAAACTCAAAGCCTCTGAAGTATTTTTCCCCTTGATGAGAGTTTCTTGACCTTATCACTGTTGACAGCTTGGACTGACATGTCTTTGTCGTGGGGCCTGTCCTGTGCATTTAGCAGCATCCCTGGCCTTTGCCCACTTGATGCCAGTAGTACCACTTCAGGTGTGACCATTACTGGTCTCAGGGGTCCCTGGGAGGCCAAATTGCCACAAGTTGGGAATCGTCCTTCCAGATATGGCTTTCTCCCTTCTCTGAGTGGGATGTTTTATTTTCCCGTTCCCTGTGCTTGTTCAGCCAGGCTCATTGGTCTGCTCCGGCCATTTCTTGGCCAATAGCATGTCGGCGAGCAGGTAGGGCTCTGTATTATTCCATCAGTGTTTCCTCCCATAGTCCCATCAACCCATTTGTAGCCCCCTTGTTGGCGTCTCCAGGATTAGCCAACCTGAAGGCAGGCACGTGGGTCCTGATGATCTCTCTCAATGTTTGAAAAAAGAAGACTTTATTTTGAGGGTAGTTTTAGGTTCACAGCAAAACTGAGCAGAAGGTACATGCGATTCGTGTATATCGCCTGTCCCCATGCACTCACAGCCTCCCCCCCGTTGACGTCCCCCTGCAGATAGGTACGTTTGTCAACAGTGAACCTCCAATGACATGTCATTATTGCCCAGATTCCACAGTGTAGCTTAGGGTTTACTCTTGGTGTTGTACATTCTATGGGGTTGGACAAATGTACGATGACATGCACCTACCATTCCAGCATCATACAGAGCACAGATGGTCCCTGACTTACGACAGCTCATCTTACAATTCTTCAACTTTATGATGGCATGAAGATGACACCCATTTAGTAGAAACTGTAGTTGGAGAACCCATACAACGCCTCTATTTTTCAATACGGTATTCAATAAATCACATGAGCTATTCAATATTTTATTATAAAATAGGCTTTGTCAGATGATTTTTGCCCAACCGTAGGCTAATGTAAGTGTTCTGAGCACGTTTAAGGTAGGCTAGGCTAAACTATGGGGTTCGGTAGGTTGGGGGTATTAAATACATTTCCAATTTATGATATTTTTGACAAACAGTGGTTTTATTGGACGTAACCCCATCATAAGCCAAGGAGCACCTGTAGTTTTACTGCCCTAAAAATCCTCTATGCTTTGCCCATTCGTCCCTCCCTTCCTCCAACCCCCATTCAGTTTTGATTTCCTTTTGAACTGAGGTACAGGTATGCAGCGGGTCTTCTCACTGACCCCAACATGTGACCAAAGAAAGAAAGTAATCGAGGAAAGAGAAAAGAGCTATTACATCGAGGGAGACGAGACCCTAATTCAGGGGCAGGCAGGGGACTTGGGGAGATCCTAACTCTGGCCGTGTCTGGTCAGATGAGAAGGTTAGCCTTGGGTATAAGACAACTTAAGAATCCTCCTGTGTGTGTCTTGGTATGTCTGTTGTTTTCTAAAAATTCTATAGGGCTGGATGATTAGCTCACTTAGAAGAACATGGTGCTGGTAGTACCAAAGTCATGGGTTCAGATCCGCTGACCAGCCAACCACTGATAATAAAATAAAAATTCTGTATTTCTAGAGATATTACATTCCAGAAATTCATCCTCCAATTGACTTGCTTAAATGTACGTTATCTTTGTGAAGAGAGAAGAATTGCCCTAGACCAGGGGTCTCCAAACTTTTCCCTTGGAGGACTAGAGAGTAAATATTTTTGGCTCTGTGGGCCATACCATCTCTGCTGCAGTAACTCAGTGCTACAGTGTCACACAAAAGCAGCCATAGACCGTATGTTAACAAGTAGGTGCCAATAAAACTTTATTTACAAAAACAGACACCTGGCCCCCAGGCTGTAGTTGCCCAGCACCCTATTTTAGACCTTCATCTCTGGTGTGGAGGAGTACATGGCTGCTGTCAGAATGTTCTGAGGGAGTTTTATGGATCAAGCACATGACTCAAGCGAGCCAGACAGCGTGGTTTGAACCCCAGGTCTACCTGTTGCTTACTGTGCAAACTTGGGCAAGTTACGTTACTCAGTTTCTTGCCTGTAAAATGGGCATGATCATAGTGTTTTCCTCTAGGCATTATTTTGAGCATTAAACAGATTGAGGACCTTAGAACAGTGCTAGGCACATAGTAAACACCCTAGTAGTGCGAGTTATTATTACAGAGGTGGGATGACATCAAATCTCAGTGTGAGGAAGTCACCTCTGTTCACTCTGCCCATTCACCTGACTATGTCAGGGAGAAAGTTTCAGATGGGTGCTGCTGAGTGCAACACCTGTCTCACCGCAGTGGGCACAGCCTGGTGGGGGTGGACTCAGTGACTATTCCTCTGTGCAGACGTGAGGCTGGAGCCATGTTTCCTGCGTTGGGATGAGGACGAGTGTGGGGTCCCCTTGCCCGGCAAGTACCGGATGGACGTCTGCTGCTGCTCCATCGGGTCTGCATGGGGAGCTGAGTGCGAGGCCTGCCCAGAGCCCGAGTCCCCGGAGTTCGCCAGCCTGTGCCCGCGGGGGCTAGGCTTCTCCAGCCAGGACTTCCTGTCTGGCCAGCCCTTCTATAAAGGTGTGGTTGGGCAAGAAGAGCTTGAAGGACAGGTCTCTGGAAGGATGGGGAGAGCAGGTAGAGGGCACAGCATGGGCAAAGGCTTGGAGGTGCAAAGCATATTCAAGAAAAGGGGATGTGAGAAAGCTCAGGAACTAAGAACCCAGAGAGGGCTTGGTTTATGGTTCCTGAGCTTTGGGGCATCAGGGTGGCTTGTCTGATGATGTTTTATGCCCCCGCACTCCAGATGTGAACGAGTGCAAGGTGTTCCCTGGCTTCTGTACACATGGCACCTGCCGCAACACTGTGGGCAGCTTCCGGTGCTCCTGTGCTGGGGGATTCGCCCTGGATGCCCAGGAAAGGAACTGCACAGGTGGGTGCCCACCTGCAGAGACAGGGACCTTGAATCAGACATGGAAACAAAACCCATTCTTCAGGCACCTCTTGTCATATCTGCCTGCATGCTGTGGGACCTAGGGCAGGTCATTGCCCTCTCTGGGCTGCAGGTACTCCGACCTGTAAAAAGAGGGGCTGGCAAAGGTGACCTTCAGGGTTTTCCAGGCTGTGATGAAATTCCCTGCCCTTGTCCGCTGTTCAGTTAACACCCTTCCATTTCCCTGGCTTGGTTTGGTATTTTGGGGCTCCTGTGTGTCTCCTCATGTCTACAGATGTGGAGAACCCCTCCCACTCTCCCTGTTGTGCACAGCTAGGGACCCCCTCAGTCTGTGTCCCCTGATGTCTGCACACACAGATTCCGACCCTACCCTCTTATATCTGCATTCACGGACCCCCCACCTGAGCCCCCTCTCCCCACAGACATCGACGAATGCCGCATCTCCCCTGACCTCTGTGGCCAGGGCACCTGTGTCAACACCCCAGGCAGCTTTGAGTGCAAGTGTTTCCATGGCTATGAGAGTGGCTTCATGCTGATGAAGAACTGTATTGGTAGGTGCCCCGGGTAGGGTGGGCATTCAGGGCAGGATAGTGGGTATGTTGCTGTGTGGACATGGGTGGAGGGGGCAGGTGTGGGGAACACACAGAACCCAGTTGGGGCACAGCAAGTCGGGGGGCCATGGGGCGTCATCCTCAGGAGAGAGGCCTGGGGACCAAGATCTGGGAGTGGCCAGCACATTGGTGTTGCGTGAGATCTCCCAGGGTGGGCGCGGCCTGAGAATAGGACAGGGCCCCAGAGAAAGGCCTGGGAAATGCAGGCATTTAAGGGGCCTCTCGTCCCCGCCATCCACTTTTTTATATATTTAATGGACAGCTCACATGCATCTCTTGAGCTAGGGGCACTGCAGGGAGCTCGAAAGCAGAGCCCCGTTTTCTTGAAGCTCATGACCTAATGGGGAGACAGATGTTGATAAAATAAATCCCCAAAGAAAGACAAAATCGCCACTGTCAGAAGCTCTAGAGGGCTGGATGGTTAGCTCACTTGGTAGAGTGTAGTGCTGTAACACCAAGGTCAAGGGTTTGGATCCCCATACCAGCCAGCCACCAAGAAAAGAACTGGTAAGATGTGCTGGAAAGGGCTACATGGTCTAATGGGAATGCGGACCTGGGTGATGTGTCTCGTTCTGTGGAGTTTGAGGAGGTGGCTGGGAAGAGGGGAAGTAAGCAGAGTAAGGAGAGGCTAAAATTGCAGCCTGGAGGAAGAACAGCACGTGTGAAGGCCCTGAGGTGTGGCTGGTGGGTGGCAAGGCTGCCTGCTCCCTGCCCCGATGCCTGGCGGGGCTGGGCCTCCGCTTCCCGGTGTGTCCTGCAGGGCGGTGGGGAGGACTTCTCAGCCCTTCCTCCAGTGACTACAGGAGTGTCAGCCTCATGGCCCCTACTCTGAGAATCCCAGCTTCACCCCTGTCCGACTTTTTCGTGCTCCTCCCAGCTCAGACTCCACCCCACTGGGTCCTCCGGGCCCCGAGCCTCCAGACTGTCCTGGCTTTGGCTGGGGTGAGAGACTGCAGCAGGGAGAAGCTGCTACGAGCCACGAGCCATCCTCCCCGGGCCAGCATCTTCACACTTGTTCTCTCCTTCCACACGTCCAGACGTGGATGAGTGTGCAAGGGACCCGCGGCTGTGCCGGGGAGGCACTTGCACCAACACAGATGGGAGCTACGAGTGCCAGTGTCCCCCTGGACACGGGCTGATGGCTGACGGCACTGCCTGTGAAGGTGAGTGTGCAAACGGGTGTTCATGTGAGTGTGTGTTTGAATGTGAGTCGTATGAGTGAGATGGTGGGCCTGTGTCTCTCTGAGGACACACCTGTATGAGCGTGCAGGTGTGTGTCACTGTGTCTCCATGTGTGAGCAGTTGCATGTGTGATGTATATTTGTGTGTGTGTGTGAAGTGTGACTGCATGGGAGTGAGCTGATGGGAGTATTTGTGTGTGAGAATGTAAGTGTGCACGTGTGCGTGTGCCTGTGAATGTGTGTTTATGAGGGCAAGTGTTTGTGAGTTTGTGTGTGTGTCTATACAAGGGCAAGTGTTTGTACGTGAGTGGATGTGAGGGCGTGTGTTGCATCTGTGAGTTTGCAAGAGCGTGTGCACATGGACTTGGGTGTGAATGTATCTGCTGAGAGCAAGTGCATTTTCATGTGAGGGGGTGTGTCTGTGTGAGTCTGAGCGTGCAAGAGGATGTGAGTGTGTATTTGGGTGCGGACGTGTGTTTATACAAGGGAGATGTATTTATGTGTGAGTGGGTGTGAGGTGTTCGTGAGTCTGTGAGTGTGCATGTGGGTGTGTCTCGATGCAGATGCATGTTTACACAAGGGTGAACGTGTTTGTGTGTGAGTGGGTGTGAAGTGTGTTTGTGAGTCTGAGTGTGCACAAGGATGTGTGTTTATCTGGGTACCTTGTGTTTACACAGCTGGATGTGTTTGCGAGTGGGTAGATAGGCCCCATGGGGTTGCCAGTGCTGGCAGCATGAGTGCCCACGCTGTGCCCGAGTATGTCTCATCATGCAGGTGGGGCACAGGCCTGTCCTCCACCTGGGCCACCCCACCAGCTATGTGCTCCCTCCACAGACATCAATGAGTGCTCCCTGAGTGATGGCCTGTGTCCCCACGGCCAGTGCGTCAATGTCATCGGTGCCTTCCAGTGTTCCTGCCACGCTGGCTTCCAGGCCACCCCTGACCACCAAGGCTGTGTGGGTGAGACTGTGCCCCCCTGCTGGCAACCGGGTCCCAACTGCAGTCCCAACGTCAATGGCAGACCCTCTGGTCCTAAAACCAGCCCTCACCCCACTCTTGGCCCTCTCCCCCTGTCCCAACCCCTCCCCGTCTGCCCTGCCTACTGCAGACATCAACGAATGCCACGTCCAGAACGGTGGGTGTGACGTGCACTGTGTTAACACTGAGGGCAGCTTCCAGTGCAGCTGCGGACAGGGCTACTCCCTGATGCCCGATGGGAGGACCTGTGCAGGTGGGTGGGCATGGCCTCTCCTTCTGTCTGGGATGGGGGGGGAAGAGGAGGTGTCAGCCAGGTCCCAACTCGTCCATGAGCCAAGCTCAGGCAAAGCCAGCCAGACCCAAGGCATCCTCTGCCCAGCCCTGACCCTGGGGGAGGGAGGGACCGTGGGGGTCTCCCTCCGTTCCTGCCTGCCTGCAGCCCACCCCCCACTTCTGCTCCCCCAGACGTGGATGAGTGTGAAGAGAACCCGGACATTTGTGACCGAGGCCAGTGCACCAATGTGCCAGGAGGTCACCGCTGCCTGTGCTACGATGGCTTCACTGCTACCCTGGACATGAAGACATGTGTTGGTGAGAAGTGGGGCTGGGAGGTGGAGGATGCAGCATCAGAACCCACACACCAGGCTTTCCACGAGGGTGCACACAGTCATGACAAACCCCAGGTCTCATTCCTGCTGCACACAGGACAGGGAGATGAGGCTTTGCTCAGGCGTCACCAGTGCCCGGAGCCCACTCTCCAAAGCCCATGGGATCTCATTCATAGAAGAAAAGCCCCCAAACCTTGTTCTTTTGAATTATGTTTGTTGAACGCTCACTGTGTACCCAACACCTATCAGAGCTCTGTTCTGAGGGCTGTGCTTTAAGATCATTGCAGACAAAGGGATTTTTGCAGAGGAGGGTGAACAAGGTGGGAAAGAGCCTCAGAACTGTGTCCTCTGCTTGAGGATCCCCAGGCTGTCTGGTGGCGATCACTGTCCTCACCTAGGGCCGAGGGTGCAGAGGTGTACTGGGTGCCCTATCAGACAAAGCTGAGGCCAGCGTGGGAAGTCCCAGAAATAACAATGTAACTCCCGACCAAGACTTGTCTAGTCCAGTGGAGCTTAAAGAGTTTCAGCTCACAGGAGTCTTGGGAGCACTTCAGAAAAAATCCTTGTGAGCAGATACTTTTAGGGAATACTGTTTACTCCATAGCCCTATTGCAGATATGCCGTACACATTGGCATAATGGCTCTGAAAAGTCCTGCAGGAGGAAAACCTGGTTAGCTTTGTGGAACCCAGCATTCTTTCAACGTATTCAGCATTGAATCCTTTTGGGAATCCTGTTGGGAATACATGCCTGGGGTGTTGCATGACTCCATGTATGCTGCAAAATGCTCACAGAACACTCACAGCTGCCCAGTGGTGAAACCAGAGGGGGCTCCCCACCCCTGGAGATGAGCAAAGAGGGGACCCCCGTGGCAGGGCACTCAGGAGGGCTGGTACTCTCCTTCCTGCCCTCTTTTATCACCCAATGCCCAGCCCTCAGGCCTCGTACCCTCTCCCCCAACAGATGTGAACGAGTGTGACCTAAACCCTCACATCTGCCTCCACGGGAACTGCGAGAACACGAAGGGCTCCTTTGTCTGCCACTGCCAGCTGGGTTACGTCGTCAGGAAGGGGGCCACGGGTTGTTCCGGTGAGCTGGTGGTCAGTGGTGCAGGTGGAGCGGACCCTGAAGGGCCAGCTCGGGGGTCATGGGGTCTGCCTTCCTCCCTTAGGGTGAAGCACAGTCAGAGTTCATTCTCACAGATTTCCAACTGATGAGGTCTCATGTTCAAGCAAGAACAGAGCCCCTGGGGCTCCCCTTAAACAGCTCAGAATGGGGAGCCCCCTGTGTCCACAGCAGCATTCCCAAAGCACACAAACCTGATTTTATTTATTTATTTATTTATTGGCAGCCAGCCAGTACGGGGATCCGAACCCATGACCTTAGTGTTATAAGGCTGCGCTCTAACCCCCTGAGCTAACTGGCCAACCCCATTGATGATTTTTTAAATGCTACAGGGATGAACATTTAAACATTTGCGTGGTTATCGTATTAGCTTCCTGGGGCTGCAGGAACAAATGATTCCACATCAGGTAGCCTAGAACAACAGAAATTTCTTCTCATTCCAAAACAACAGTTCTGGAGGCCAGAAGTCTGAAATCAAGATGTCAGCAGGGAGAATCTGTCCTTCCTCTCTCTTAGCTTCTGGTGGCAATCATTGGTTTGTAGAATCCTTGGTTTGTAGAAGCGTCCCCCAATCTCTGCCTTCATGTTTACATGGCAGAGTGTCTGTGTCTATATCCAAATTTCCCTTTTCTTATATGGACCGCAGTCATTGGATCAGGGCCCACCCTAATTCAGGATGACCTCATCTTAACTTGGTTACCTCTGCAAAGACACTATTTCCAAATAAGGTCGCATTCACAGGTTCCAGGACTTAAGAATTGAAATACGTCTTGAGGGGACACAGTTCTCCCCACTCCAGTCACATAGATATTTTAATGTGTGCCAGAAACAAATGTCACACCGCTGAGCATCAGACTCATGACTTCGTAGAGCTTGTTAGCGTTGATATACAATTTTCTTTTAAAGTACATTCATGTACGTGGAAACAGGAGTCTGGTAAAGAAATGTTCAGTCAAGAGGAGCTCACTTAGGTGGTGTATGAACATTGCAGAGATTATAAGAGTGATACAAAGTTGATTCAGGATCAGAAATGCTGGTGTAGAGGGAAGTCATGGTTTGGAGAGGAGGCGTGTTCATTAGGACAGTTCCTCTTAATGTCTACCCTAAGTCTCTCAGGCTGCTGTTCCAGGCCATTTCTGAGGGCTGCCGGGAGTCGTGCCTGTTGGGTTTGGGGGGTTCCCTCTTGGGCTCTGAGTGAAGATGGGAGCTCCCCGGGTAGGTGGGATGGGGCTCTCTCTGGGCCAGCCTTTCCCGTAGGGAGGGCCCTTAGTCTCTCACTGCTGCTGTGCTGAGTCTCCTCTTCTGTGACTGGGTCCCACCACTGGGCTCCCTCTCCCCTCAGACATGGATGAATGTGAGCTTGGGGAACACAACTGTGACCTTCATGCTTCCTGCCTCAACCTCCCTGGGAGTTTCAGCTGCAGGTGCCAGCCAGGCTGGGTGGGGGATGGCTTCGAATGCCACGGTGAGTACCTGGGACCAGGGGGTCCGGGCAAAGAGGAAGAGGTAGGTGGAAGGCACAGCAGGGGGGTGGTTGGGCCCAAAGCTGTCTGCGGGGGCTATTGAGGGGTTGTAGAATCTGCCTCCCTGCAGCCCCCCAATGCACACACCCGGGGGGCTCTGGGCTCCGTCTCCTGCAGACCTGGATGAATGCACTGTCCAGAAGCATCGGTGCAGCCCAAGAGCTGACTGTCTCAATGCTCCCGGCACCTACTGCTGCACCTGCCACCAGGGCTTCATTGGGGATGGCTTTTCCTGTGAAGGTGAGATGTGGTGGGGGAGGGGGAGGGCCAGGGTCTAAGAGGGCCAGGGTGGGGGGTGATTGGCCAGTACAGGGATCGAACTCTGGAGCTTAGTGTTATCAGAACCATGCTCTAACCAACTGAGCCGACTGGCCAGCCCTTCCTTGAACCCTTAAGTGCATGGGGTTACTTGCTAATTTCCAGCTTCCCTCCACCCTGGATCGTGAATAATCGGGTCCCCTCTCTGCCCTTGCAAATGAAGTTCGAGTGTCCAGAGCCACCTCTCCACACTCTGGCCCTGACTTGGTCATTTTCCCACCTGGAGTCAGGGTCTGAGTTCTTAGTGCTAATTGCCTGGGGCCTTGGGCGACAGTGAAGTGGTCGAGTGACAGGGGCCTCCTGCCCACCCCACGTGTGTCCTGGCCCAGCTGGCCCCCAGCCCTCTGCCTCTTGGGGCCCCTCAGACAGGGATGAGTGTGCCGAAGACATGGACCTCTGTGAGAACGGGCAGTGCCTCAACGCGCCTGGAGGGTACCGCTGCGAATGTGAGATGGGCTTCAACCCCACAGAGGACCACCGGGCCTGCCAGGGTGAGGCCTGGGCCAGGCGGGGTGGGGGACAGAGTGGGCGGGATCCCAGAGCAGGCTGCCTGGTGGGGCAGACTGACCTGGGGTCCCCGTAGACGTGGACAAGTGTGCCCTTGGGAACCTCTGTGCATTTGGGAGCTGCGAGAACCTGCCCGGAATGTTCCGCTGCATCTGTGATGATGGTTATGAGCTGGACCGCAGTGGTGGCAACTGCACAGGTGTGGGGTCAACCAGACTCAGGGGGCCGGGAGGGGAATTGCAGGAGTGAGGGTGGGGACCTTGCCTGACCCCATGTGTAGAATAGCCTCCCATCACTCCCTGATTTGTCGTCCTCTTCCCATCCCCTGAACAAATGCAGTGAATGAATGAGGGGCTCCCTGCACCACAGCTGCCAAAAAGTTCTCCCACCTGTGTTTTTTAAAATGAGAAAATGGTAAATATTTTCAGCTTTGCAGGCTGCATGGTCTCTGTTGCAACCACTCAACTCTGCCATTGTAGCTGGAAAGCAGCCAGAGACGATATGTAAATGACTGGGCGTGGCCATGTGCCAATAAAACTTTATTGACACAAACAGATGGAGGACCAGATTTGGCCCCCAGATTGGAGCTTACTAACCCCTGGTTTGAAAGCATTTTCCAAATGTGGGTTTTCTGTGTTGGCTGTGTGGAACCCATAACAGGGAGAGTTTACAAGGCGCAAACTTGTAAGCCAAGTATGGCAGTGCAGGGAGGGGATGGGGTTGGATGGGACAGGCCAGACTTTGGAGGCTCTGGTCCCTTCAGGTTTCTTTCCAGGAATGACATGACTTCTCTCCACAGTCCAGTGCCCAAGAGAGAACCCTGAGGGAGGGCTGTGGTTTCTCAAAAAGAAGCTGGGAGGGAGGGGGACTGAGGGGGGGCTCCCTGCTGCTGATGGTGCCCCTGCCCTACAGACGTCAACGAGTGTGCAGACCCAGTGAACTGCATCAACGGCCTGTGTGTCAACACCCCTGGTAGCTACCTCTGCAACTGCCCTCAAGATTTTGAGCTGAACCCCAGTGGGGTGGGCTGTGTCGGTGAGTCCATGCTTGGGTCCTATTGGGGCTCTGGGGTTAGTGGAGCTGGGTGGGCTGCAGCCTGGGTCACCTTGTTGAAATCTACCTGCTCCTGACAAACAAGACATTGGCTGGTCCCTGACCAGAGTGGTTGTCCCTGTCATCCATTGAAGTGCAGCCTTGTGATCTAAATACACATAGGAGCACGCACACATACACACTCACATGCACGCGTTTTCCCTGCCTGGCCCCTGTGTGATTTTTCGTGTTCACCTATTCAGAAACATTCATCCACCACACACACATATGCACACACAGATACACACATTTGCATTGAGAGACAACAGTTACACACAGAGACACAGTTACACAGAGAGACACACCGTTACACACAGAGGGAGACACAGTTACACACAGACAATGGTTACACACAGAGACAACAGTTACACACAGAGAGACACATAGCTTACACGCACAGAGGTGTACACACACGCACGCACGCACACACACACACACACACACACACACACACACACACACACACACACACACACACACACACACACACACACACACATTTCCCCTCTACCACTTGCTAACCATCCCTTTCTGCCTATTCAGACACCCGGGTCGGAAATTGTTTTCTGGACACGCACGACCGAGGGGACGGTGGCATTTCCTGCAGCACTGAGATCGGAGTTGGCGTCACCCGAGCCTCTTGTTGTTGCTCCCTGGGCCAGGCCTGGGGCAACCCTTGTGAGCTGTGCCCGATGGCCAACACCAGTGAGTCTCTGTGGGGCTGGCGAGCACTGTGACCAGAGCCCCAGAGACCCAGGAGCTCAGGGGTCATCTCTGCTAATGGAAAGCCTTGGGTGACAGGGAAACTGAGAACCTAGGAGGGAGAGGGGCTCGTTCTGGGTCACGCAGTGTACTCTCTGCAGTTCACTGGCTGGGACTCTCTCCAGCGACCCTTTCTGCAGATTCTCTGTGTGTTTGCAATCACTCAGTTGCTCAGTCGGTCAACAGACATTGAGAGTTCCTCTTTGCTGTGTGTTAGGGCTTGGGGACCCAGAGATGGATGAGCCCCAGCCACTACACATTGGCCCTCACCCGTAAATCAGTGGTCCCAGGACCATGAGAGTACAGCTATCCTCAGGGTTTTTTTTTGAAGCATAGCCATGGCTCAGGAGAAAGCCGTGGAGAGATGGGGGTAAGGAAAGGCTTCCCAGGGGAGGAGGCTTGAATGAGGTTTTGAAGGATGAGTAGGGGTTTTCCTAGCAGAGTAGAGGGAAGGGTGTACAATACAGTGGGAATAGCACGTGCAAAGGCCTCAGGTGTGAAAAAGGGAGGTACCTGTCCACCTGTTCGGGTATGCATGTGCGTGAATGTCCAGGGTCTTCCTTTCATGAGGGATACTTGCAGTCACACTAGAGTCTGATTTTGGATCAGAAGGACCTATCCTTCCCCACCCAACTGCCCCCACACCGCCACACAATCCATCTGCTCCCATGTTGGATGTGAACCCACATTTACACACACACACAGATACTGGATCCCCAGGCAGCTCCAGGACTGGTCATGGTCTCTTTACCCTAAGAAGCCAAAGAGACAAGGGGATGTAGTTGTTGCAGGGGAGGGATGGGGAGCCCAATCTTGAGCCCTCTTTTAGGGAACCTCCCCTCCCCTGTCTCTCCTAAGCTTGGCCCAGATACTCTGCCCTGCAGCCCCTCACTAGAGCCTGTTTCCCTTGCAGCAGAGTATAGAACCCTGTGCCCGGGAGGTGAGGGCTTCCGGCCCAACCCCATCACTGTCATTCTGGAAGGTGAGTTCCTGGAAAACCATCTGTCCATCCACCCGCGGGCTGATCTTTTTCTCATCCTCACCTCACCAAAGCGCAGAGTTGGGCAGCTTGGGGTGGAAGAGAACAGATCCTCCCACCTGGAATCCAGGCAGCAGGACCAAACTATGCTTTTTACTTGTGTTGAACTCTTTATCTATTCTTTCAGCCATTTCCTTTTCCACTTGTTGGTCTATTGATCCATCCATCCTTCCTTCCAGCTTTCCATCCCCTGTCCACCCCCATTTACTCATCCATCCATCTGTCCTTTCATCCATCCATCTCCCTTCCTGCCTTCATCCATCCTTTCATCTTTTCATCCACCCACCACCTATCCACCCACCCACCCATTCATCTGTTCATCCATCCAATCACCTGTCCATCCACTCATTCATCTTCTCATTCATTGACCCACTTTCTTATTGACCATCTGCTACTTTTCATATCTTTCTATCCACCCATTCATCCATCCATCTTCCCATCCATCCTCCCGTCCTTCCTTCCTTCCATCCATCCATCCATCCTATCCACAGGGAGTGATGAGGTTGGAGGAGACATTCCATCCAGAGAGAACTATGATGGATAGAAGGATGGACTAACACATGAAAGAAAAGGAGTTGAATTCAGGGTGACATTAACTCTTGGGGATCCTTGAAGGAGCCCTGAGAGTCCAGGTCAGGGTGTAAGTGTCACCCAAATCCTTGGGTTTAGCTTCCAAGCATGGCTTCCTCACTTCCTGACAGACATTGATGAGTGCCAGGAGCTGCCAGGGCTGTGCCAAGGGGGTGACTGTGTCAACACCTTCGGCAGCTTCCAGTGCGAGTGCCCACCTGGCTACCACCTCAATGAGGACACCCGCATCTGTGAGGGTGAGCATGGACCCCGCAGGCTGGGCTAGACTCTCTCCCTCCTTCCCTACGTTTCTGCCCTGCCAAGTTTCATGAGGGTCGGGAAGGGAAGGTCTCATTTGAATGCCTTGATCTCGTCTTTTCTCTGCTGCTCCTTCTCCCCCTTGCCTGACCTCTGTCCTCTGCCCTCTACCCACTCAAAATGATCTGGCTTTACAATAGCAGCCATGCTTTTCCCTTGGGCAAACGCTGACCAAACCCAGAGCTAAGAGTGGGAAGGAAAAGACAGGAACAGGAATGGAATGGCCCTACCTTCCCTTCAAGCAGCAGTTCACCTATCTCTCTGTTGTTCTTGTTTGAACATAGTAGTAATAGCCAACAACCAATGGGTGTCTATGACTTTGTCACCACTGTGCTGAGCATCCTCGCTGGCCATTCATTCATTCACCACAACAGCCCCATGAGGGGGGTGTTTCTATTATGATCCCATTTTTCAGGTGCAGAAACTAAGGCTTGAAGAGATTAAGTGACTTATCCAGAGGTATCAGCTACTAAGTGATGGAGTCTGGCTCTGAGCCCAGCTATTCCAAACCTTGAGCCTGAGCTCTTTTAATGCAGTGTACCAAATTCATTCATTCATTCACTCATTCATTCATCCATCCCTTTTCTTCCTTTCAGTCAGTATTAACTGAGCACCCATACGTGGACAGACACTGAAATCAGCACAAGGCTAACATTTCTTTTACACTGAGCAACATTGTTTTGAAACTCAAGAAAATAGTGAAGGAAGAGAGAAGCTTAAGATCTAAACACAAATTTCCTTTGTACATGGAGGTGGGAGCTGTCAAACCAAAATCAGAACCCAAACTGCTTGCAAAATAACTCATCCCTCCTTCCCTCCCCCAACCCAGAGCATATCAAGGGAAAAAGAGAAAAGTGTTAGCAACACACAAGGTGGGTGTGCTGTATGTCTTGTCACAGGTGGGGAGATTTCAACCTGAATGTTGACTTGGATGTGAATTCTTGCCAGGCCAGTTTGTACCCCTCAGGGCTGCAGTTTTTGCAGCCATTTCCAGCAATCAGACTTGGGGATGTGAGACTTGTGGAGTCATATGGGGCCTGGTGCTGAGAAAGGCTCCAAGCTTGGTTTAATACTTGCTGTTGCTACCTTGAAATTCTTCATATATTTTGAACAAGGAGGTTTTGATACTCACCTTGAAATTCTTCATATATTTTGAACAAAGAGGCTTTGATACTCACTTTGCACAGGGAAAATTCTCTTAACGGGTCCTGGTTGAACAGTTTTTTCCACTCCTAGAATTGCTGGGTCTTATAGTAATTCTCTGGAACTGCCAGACTTTTCTGCACCAGCTGTACAATTTTATATTCCCACCAGCCATGTAGGAGGGTTTCAGTTTCTCCATATTCTTGCCAATGTTTGTTATTTCCATTTCTTAAAGTTATACCATCCTACTGGGTTTGAAGTAGTATCTCATTGTGGTTTTGATTTGCATTTCCCTAATGATTAATAATGTTGAGCATTTTTTCATGTACTTGTTGGCCATTTGTATCTCTTCTTTGAAGAAATGTCTATTCAGGTCTTTTGCCCATTTTAAAGTTAGTTTGTCTTTTTGTTGTTGAGTTGTAAGAGTTCTTTATATATGCTGGATACTAGACCCTTATCAGATATGATTTGCAAAAGTTTCTCCTGTTCTGTGGGTTGTCTTTTCATTTTCTTGATACTTCCCTTTGATGCACAAAAAATCTTACTTTTGGACTGGCTTGATAGCTCAACTGGTCAGAGCTCAGAGTTGTAACACCAAGGTCGAGGGTTCAGATCCCCATACAGACCAGCTACCAAAAAGTAAATAAATAAATAGATAGTTGGACTGAATTATGTCATCAGCTCAGACATTCTGTTAAAACAAAAGTCTTAATTTTGATGAAATCCAATTTAACCTGTGTTGTTTTTTTTTTTTCTCTATTGCTTGGGTTTTTGGTATCATGTAGAAGAATTGATTGTCAAATCCAGGGTCATTCAGAATTACCCCTGTGTTTTCCTCCAAGACTTTTATAGTCTTAGCTCTTACAGTTAGGTCTCTGTTGCATTTTGAGTTAATTTTTGCACCTTATGTGAAGTAGAGGTTCAACTTTATTCTTTTGCTTGTGCAGATCCAGTTGTCCTGGCATCATTTGATGATGAGATTGTTCTTTCCTCGTTGAATGGTCTCAGCACATACAGGTTTCTTTCTGGACTTGCACATCTATTCTATTGGTTTTTATGTCTATCCTTATGCCAGTTCCACACTGTTTCGAAATTGAGAGTCCTCCAACTTTGTTTTCCTTTTTCAGGATTGTTTTGACTATTTGGGATCCCTTGACATTCCATATGAATTTTAGGATAAGCTTTTTCGTTTCTGCAAGAAAGGTCATTGAGATCCTGATGGGGATTATGTTAAACCTGTAGGTGGCTTTGGAAAGTATTGTCATTTTAACAAGTTAGTCTTCCAGTCCATGAACATGGTATGTTTTTCCATTTAGTTAGGTCTTTAATTTCTTTCAGCAATGTTTTATAGTTTTTAGTGTACAAGGCTTGTACAGGGTTTTAGTGTACAAGGCTTGATACACACTTGGTACCAATTGGTCAAAATGTGTTGTTTAATTTCCACATACTTTTCTGATTCTCCTTCTGTTATCGACTTGCAGTTTTATTCCATTGTAGTTGGAAAAGATACTTGTATGGTTTTAATATTTTTAAATTTATTGAGACTTGTTTTGAGGCCTAGTATATGGCCTATTCTGGAGAATTTTCCATGTGCACTTGAGGAAAATGTGTATTCTGCTGTTGTTGGCTTGTATACTCTATAGATTTCTGTTTTAGTCTGTTTTGTGTTGCTATAACAGAATACCTGAGACTGGGCAATTTATAAAGAACAGAGGTTTATTTGGCTTATGATTCTGGGACAGCTGCATCTGCATGGGCCTCAAGCTGCTTCTACTCATGGCAGAAAAGTGGCAGGCAGCCAGTGGGTACAAGCAGATCACATGGCAAGAGGAAGCAAGAGAGAGAGAGAGGAGGTGCCAGGGTCCTATATACAACAAGCTCTCATGGGAACTAATAGAGTGAGAACTCACTCACTACCCCTCCTCCCCCAGGGAGAGCATTAATCCATTCATGAGGGATCCGCCCCCATGACTCAATCAGTTTCCAACACTGCCATATTGGGGATCAGATTTCCACATGAGTTTTGGAGGGGACAACACATCCAAACTCCATCAATATCTGTGAGATCTATTTGGTTCATAGTGTTAAGTCCTCTGTTATTTTATTGATATTTTTGTTTAGTTGTTCTATCCATTATTGAAAGTGGGGTATTGAATTTTTCAAATATTATTGTAGAGCTGTCTGTTTCCCCCCCCCCTTTTTTTAAATCAGTTTTTGCATCATATATTTTGGGACTCTGTTGTTAGGTGCATATGTGTGTATAATTGTTATATCTTCTTGATGGACTGACCATTTTATCAATATATAATGTTCTTCTTTGTCTCATATTGCTGTTTTGGACTTAAAGTCTATTTTATCTGATATACAAACCTTGGCTGTCTTTTTGGTTACTACTTGCATGGAATAATTTTTTCATTCTTTCACTTTCAACTTATTTGTGTCTTTGGATTTAAAGTCAGTCTCTTGTAAACAGCATGTAGTTGAATCATGTTTTTATTTTGCACCCATTCTGGCAATCTCTGACTCTAAATTGGAGAATTTAACCCATTTACACATAAAGTAATTTCTGATAAGGAAAAGCCATTTTGCTATTTGTTTTCTATATGTGTTATATCTTTTTTGTTTCTTAATTCCTCTATTACGGCTTTTGTTTTTGCTTAATTGATTTTTTCTAGTGGACCATCTTGGTTTCCTTCTTGTTTCTTTTTCTGTATATTTTTTAAGTTTTTCCTTAGTTGTTACCATGGGATTACAATTAACATCTTAACTTTACAACAGTCAAGTTTGAATTAATACCAACTTAGTTTCAATAGTACACAAAAACTCTTTCACAACTTCATTTCTCCTTTGTTTGTTGTTATTGTTGCAAATTACATCTTTGTAAATTGTGTGCCCACTAACATACATTAATAATTATTGTTTTATGTATTTGTCTTTTAATCATATAAGAAAATATAACAGTAACTGACCAAAAATGCAATACTACTCCTGGCTCTTATATTTACCTATGTAACCACCTTTATTATTGCTCTTTGTTTCCCTGTATGGCTTTGAGTTACTGTCTAGTGTCTTTTCATTTTATTTGGAGTACTCTCTTTAGTATTTCTTGCAGGATAGATCTACTAAAGATAAACTGCCTCAGTTTTTGTTTATCTGGGATTATCTTAAATTCTCCTTCATTTCTAAAGGTTAGTTTTGCCAGATATAGAATTCTTTCAGCACTTTAAATATTTCCTCCCACTCCCTTCTGGCCTCTGTAGTTTCTGAAGAGCAATTGGCTGTTAATCTTATTGAGGATCCCTTGTATGTGATGTGTTACTTTTCTCTTGCTACTTTTAAGATTGTTACAGCTGCTAAGGATCTATGTTGTGGGGATGGCTGGCAGACACTTGAAAATGATACAGCTCTCTCACTACAGCACAGCAGTTTTTTTCTTTACAGCATCTTCCGCTGGTTGTCATAGTTTCTGACTGGTTTCCAGAGTTCTGTAGAAGTTAATTTTTTTGGTTTTTGCCAACTCAGTAGTTGCTTTAGAAGACTAGAGCCCTGGAGATCCCTATTCTGTCGTTTTTGGTAACATTCCTGGCGTGCTAATATTCTGCCAGCTGTTTTTGTACAGCCCTCTAGCTAAGAATGCGTTTTACCTTTTATTTTTAATGGTTGAGCAAAGTAAAAAGAAGAAGAATATTTTATGACACATGAAAATTGTATGAAATTCACATTTTGTGGTCCATAAATAAAGTTTTCTAGGAACACAGCCACTATTACAATTCATTTATGTATTGTCTGTGGCTGCTTTCATGCTACAATAGCAGATTGAATAATTATGACAGACGCTACAGTTTGATTCACAAAACCAAAATGATCTGGCCCTTTTGCAGAAAAAGTTTGCTGCCCCTCGACTAGAGAATTGATGAGATTGAGAATCAACTTTTTTTTTTTCAAGAATACTTTATTCTCATAAGGCTCTTACTTCCTGTCACATCACAGTAGGAAGACATAGTCGCCCCATTCTTGGTGATAATAAAATTGACGCATGAGCTCAAATAGTATTTATTCTAATAGAAGTTTATCATAATACTTTTTTTTTCACTTAACACCATATTGTCTCTTTCCACATCACTACGATGTCTGTCCATTTTAAGCTGATTTTCAGACCAAATTCAAGCCCATAGTGAAATGGCCCCACTGGGCCTGGAGTGGGGAGTTATCTAGACAGTTCCTGGAGACTGCCTGCCTATTTCCCTCCACTCTTCTCTCTCTTGCAGACATTGATGAATGCTCCACACACTCGGGCATCTGTGGCCCTGGCACATGCTACAACACCCTGGGGAACTACACCTGTGTCTGCCCTGCAGAGTACCTTCAAGTCAACGGTGGCAACGACTGCATGGGTAGGAAGTATGATGACCTGGGGAACCAGCGATTGCAGAAGAAGCACATGGGTGTGGGAAGGACTGCAGGGGATCTCCAAGCTTTGGGAGAGTGCAGAGAGCCATGTCTGGGGGAGGAAAGAGAGGGAGGGTGAGCGTACTTGAAGTGCTGATATGCAGCAGTGAGCAAACCTGCAGTACTCAGGAACCCAAGGCTGCCATGAACAGTTGCCCAGGTTGCACACTGCCCAACAAAGGCTAGAATATGAATGGTACCTCCAAGTGTGTTTAGGGAAAGACATCAAGCCAGTGATTTTCAAACGGATCCATGAATGAGTTCCCATCTGTTTGGTCCTCTCTTCCTCTGATGTGGGTGGTCCTTACCTTCACTCTTCTCCCCAACCCCAACTGCAGACACGAGGAAGAGTGTCTGCTTCCGACACTATAACAGCACCTGTCGGAATGAGCTGGCCTTCAACGTGACCCAGAAGATGTGCTGCTGCTCTTACAACATCGGTCAGGCCTGGAATAGACCCTGTGAGGCCTGCCCCACTCCCACCAGCCGTGAGTACCCCTCCCTCACCTTCTTGCCAGTTTGGGTCTTCCTAGCATAGCATTTAAGGAAGCACATTGCACTTAGGCCTCCTAGATTAATCTGCCTTGTTCTGATGGGGGCTGGAGAGTCTAAGTTATGTACCCCATGTATGTATGGAAAGCAATTCTTTAGAGTGAGAAAAGTGGCCTTCCTTCCATTTGCAGATCATAAGAATTCAGGACAGATCAGTGGGGCTTTCAGTGCTGGGGAAGGCCCTTGAAGACTCACAGAACTAGTTGGTGAGGGGGTGATCTGTGAGTACCTGGGAGCGGGGAGGAAAGCACAGCTGGCTAGAGAAACCAGGGATCCTTAGGCTGGGGGAGGGGCAGACTCGGAAGCTCGAGGAAGATTGAGACCCTCGTGAGAACATTGGTCAAGATGAGGGAGGGTGTTCCAGGCTGGGGAACAGTATGAGCACAGGCTTGGAGGCAGGACTGAGCAGAACATGGAGGCAGCTGTGATGAGACCTGTTAGAGTGATCTAGCAGCCAGCCCAGATACTAGAAAGAGCTGCAGGAGCAGGAGCAGACTATGGGTTTACAGTTGTGTTCATTTCCTAGGGTTGCTGTAACAAATTACCACAAACTGGGTGGCTTAAAAAAAACAACCTAGAGGTTTATTCCTTCACAGTTCTGAGGGTTAGATGTCTGAAATCAAGGTGTCAGCAGGGCCATGCTTCCTCTGAAGGAGCAAGGGAAATGTTCCTTGCCTCTTCCAGCTTCTCATGGCTGCAGGTTTTCTTTGGCATTCCTTGGCTTGTAGCTGTATCAACCTGTTCTCTCTGCCTCGGTCTCCACCTGGCTGCTTCTCCCTGTATCTTCATAGTCCTTTCCTCTTACAAGGATTTAAGGGCCACCTTAGTCTAGTACAACTTTACCTTAACTCAATTACATCTGCAAAGACACTGTTGCCAAATAAGGTACATTAGAGTTTCCAGGTGGATATGAACTTTTGGGGGAACATTATTCAACCCAGTGCACAGTCCAACACGGAAGGGTCATTATTGAGATCTCTGGGTGCTGAGTTCCAGAAAAGAATAAGGAAGACCCAATCCCTCCTCCCAAGCTGTGCATCCCAAAGCAACTGATTATGGGACTGTCAAGACAGATTACATGTCACCCATGAGTTCCGTGCTGGGACCTAGGCACCTGCCCTGATTTCGTGCTTCTGAATCTGAAATGCAGATAGAATAGCATGAGGCAGAAAACCACACCAGCTAGGGGGCTCCTGAGATAGGTCCATTCTCATGATGCAGACGGAAGAGTGAGTGAGGGCCAGAGTAGGGACCTGGGGTAAGGTGGCAGGGTTACACTGATTAAACACACCCATGTCTGTTAGGTGGGCCCAGGCACACCTGCCCCGCCTGGGGATCGTGGGCAGGCAGGCTGCATCTGGGTGCATTGGCAGTGGGATGTAATTGGAGAATGAATTGCTCGGGGAGCTCAAACGTGGCGCCATCTACTGCCCGGGGCCAGAGTGGCAGGTCCACGGAGGCCCCTACATTGGCTGCCCTGAGTCCTAAAGATTGAAGTGGGCTTTGCTGAGGAAGGCAAGGGTGAAAGGGCAGTTTGGGCAGAGGGAATGGTATGTGCAAAGGTGTAGAGGCATGGAGCAGGTCCTATTCACACATGCCGGTACATCCGTGCAGCTGGAGTACAGAAGTTACTGTTGAAAGGAACGTGGGAATGGGGTGGAGGTCTTCAGCCCGCACTGAAGAGTCTCCATCTTATGGTGAGGAGAGGGGGCGTGGTTGGAAGAGATGGGGGAGGTCCCATCTGTGTGTTGGAAAATTACACTGCACAGGCCAATGGCAGCTTTTAACCCAGGGCTGGTCAATATGGAGGGAAGGAGAGTACAGGGAGACCGGTGAGAGGAGCCCAGGTGAGGGCTGGGCTGCAGAGACAACAACGATGGAAGTGACGGCGGGGGGGACCTGGCCTGCAGCCCGTCTCAGCTCTGTTCCCATTTGCCCAGTGGACTACCAGATCCTGTGTGGGAACCAGGCGCCGGGCTTCGTCATTGACATCCACACCGGGAAGCCCCTCGGTGAGTGACTGCAGCCCCTCTGCCCACAGTCCCTGCCCGCCTGGGTCCACCTCTCCCCTGTCGTCCCCTCCCTGACAGCTCTTTCTCTGCCACCCTCCTCCTCATCCTCCTCTCTTCCCCCTTCCCCACACACCTCCATCTCCCCAGAAACCCTGCTCCCCGACACTTCTTTTTTATTAAAACAGTGAGAGTGTTTTCATTAAATTGTTATTCATCTTTTTAAATGATGGTAAAATAGACATAATATAACATTTACTACTTTAACCATTTTTAAGAGCCCAGTAAAGTGGCATTCAGTACATTTGCACTGTGTTGTGCAGCCGTCACCACCATCATCTCCAGACCTTTCCATCGTCCCAAACTGAAACTCTGTCCCCATTAAACACCCACTCCCCATCCCCCTCCCCAGCTCCCAGCACCCCCCTTTCTACTTTCAGTCTCTGTGGATCTGATGACTCTAGGGACCTCCTATGAGCAGAACCACACAGTATTTGTCCTTTTTTGCCTGGTTTATTTCACTGAGCATAATGTCCTCAAGACTCATCCATGTTGTAGCATGTGCAGAATGCTACCCCACCCCTTTTTTTTGCAAAGAAGAGGAAAAGGATTTTTTTAATTTTTAGAATACTCCCTTTTAAAATTAGATGGGATTCTGTACTATTTAACACCAGCATGCCAATTTTTACCTGTATGGTGTTTAATTGATGAACCCACTTTCAGTTGCTTTAAACCCACAGATGTATACTCCTTATTTTAAAAAATTGGAACGTGACACATAAAACTCACCTCCCCTCTAGTCACCACCTCAAATCAGTCCCCTTCCCATTGCCTGGACATTTTCATGGCTTATGCCTGGAATACTTCTTTCCAGTTTTTCCTTCATGCGTTACACACATAGGTTCCCCCATTGAAAATGTATGACATTGTTTTCTGGGGAGTTTTACATAAATTATGTGATACCCAACATATTGGTCTACAATTTGCATTTTTCACCCAAAAGGTATCTCAAAGAACCAGCCAGATTACTATAATGCAGTGCAGCCTCCTTCTTTGCCATGCTTCAGTGTATTCCATGGTGTGAATACATGCCAGGTCATAAACCAGTTCCCCAATGATGGACAGTTATTTCCAGTCCCCTATTGATGGACACTTAGGTTGTTCCCAATCCCCCATTGATAGAAAGTTAGGTTGTTCCTAGTCTCCTGTTGATGGACACTTAGGTTGTTCTTAATCCCCACTGATGGACACTTAGATTGTTTCCCGTCCCCTGTTATGGACACAGGTTATTTTCAGTCCCTCATTGATGGACACTTGAGTTGTTTCTCATACCCCACTGATGGACACTTAGGTTGTTTCCAGTCCCCTATAGATGGACACTTGAGTTGTTCCCAGTCCCCCACTGATGGACACTTAGGCTGTTTCCAGTCCCCCATTGGTGGACACATAGGTTGGATGTATTTATATATTAACAGCTTTATTGAGATATGATTTACATAGCATACCTTTCACCCATTTAAATGTGCCCAATTCAGTGATTTTTAGTATATTCAGAGTTGTGCAACCATCATCTCAATCTAAGTTTAGTACACCGTGCCCATTAGCAGTCATTCCCCTTCCCCCCTCCCCTCAGCCCCTGGCAACCATTAATCTTTCTGTCTTTATGCATTTTCCTATTCTGGACGTTTTCTATAAATAGAGTTGTACAATATTAATCCTTTTGTGTCTGGCTTCTTTCACTGAGCATAATGATTTCAGGGTTCATCCCTGTCAAAACACGTATCACTGCTTCATTCCTTTTTATGGCTGAAGAATATTGAGGGTGGCTGGGTCACAGGAAAAGTGCATTTTTAATTGAGAAAGATACTTTCTCTTGCTTTTTTCTTTCCTTCCCCATCCTGATCTCTTTCTGGTGTGAGCGAATGTATTTTGGCCATGGCAGGATTTTTGGAGTATTTGCTGGTTTGTGGCCATAACACTTTCTACCAGACTGCAGGGTCAGTGAGAGCCTTAGCTTAGGGTCCCCAGAAGTCCCAGAGAGCTGGTCTGCCCCTGATGGCCGATGCCCTCCCCAGACATCGACGAGTGCGGGGAGATCCCTGCCATCTGTGCCAACGGCGTCTGTATCAACCAGATCGGGAGCTTCCGCTGCGAGTGCCCCATGGGCTTTGACTACAACAGCGTCCTGCTGGCCTGTGAAGGTGCCCCTTATCCCCTCCATCCCCAACCCTGGGGTCTGGGTGAGATGCTGGTCCCCTGCTGTGCAATCTGGGCTAGTCATTTAAACTCTCTGAGCCTCAGTTTCCCCATCTATATAACTGGGCCAACACCTTTCCAGGGGCCCCCATCCCATATAACCACCCTTACTTCAGATCTGGCTGCTTCCAGACAGACCATCTGCTCTGAAGCGGGGGGCTGGGTTTGGGCTTTGATTCTGTCAGGGTGGGGTTCTCCTTCACCCCCACTCCATTCTCTGTCTTCCCCAGATGTGGACGAGTGTGTCAGCGGGGAGAGCTCCTGCTGGCAAAATGCCAACTGTATCAACATCCCTGGCAGCTACCGCTGCGGGTGTGCCCAAGGATACAAGCTGTCACCAGGCGGGGCTTGCGTGGGTGAGCAGGGTCCTCAGGGAGATGATGAGCCGGACCCCAGCAGGGCGAGGGCTTGGGGAGCAGCGCTCTGTTGCCCACTGTGACTTGGGTTGGGTATGACTCTTTACCCAAGGAAGTCTGGGTCTTTCTCCTTGTCTGTACTATTATGGAGAATGGGGGCTCAACTGAGTGAACCTGGGAATGGGACAGCCATGAGGGTGACATAAGATATGATGAAGGTGGAAGCTGAGCATATGCTGGCAGCCCGAGGCCCCTGTCGGAAGCTTGAATGGGGGTCTCCGAAGCAGGTTCTGGCTCCTCCATTGCAGCAAGGGAGGGCTCAGGGAAACACCATGGGGTGGGGGGCCTGGGGACCCCATGCTGCCTGCACCCCCAGGACGGAACGAGTGTCAGGAGATCCCGAATGTCTGTAGCCACGGCGACTGTATGGACACTGAGGGCAGCTACACGTGCCTGTGTCACCGTGGCTTCCAGGCCTCAGCTGATCAGACGCTGTGCATTGGTGAGAGACCCTCCTGCCTCCACCTCTCAGGCCAGGCTGCCTGGGGTCTACATATACCTCTCCCGGGGTGGGAATGGTGTGTCTGTTCATCTGGTTCACAGACAGACCTGGGTTTGAGTCCTGCCACTAAGATCTTGGATAAATGACTTATTCTCCTCCCCATGCTTCAGTTTTTCCACTGGTAGCATGGGGGTGATAAATAGTGCTGGGATACTTCCCAGCCATCTCCTCCAGGGGTCACTACCCAGCCATCCGGGATAGGCTGGGTTCAGGGGAGACAGGTTGGGTCCAACCAAACCATCATTCCCTGAGCCACCCAATGCCCTGGGTGAGCTGAGCAGGCTCGGGGGCTTTGCTCCAACAGATGTTGATGAGTGTGAACAGCAGCCATGCGGGAATGGGACCTGCAAGAACATCATCGGCTCCTACAACTGTCTCTGCTTCCCTGGCTTTATGGTGACACACAACGGGGATTGTATGGGTGAGGATTTTGACCCAGCGACCCCTCGGAAAAACAACCTTGGAGGTTGGGATTTTCTCTGAAAATAAGTCAACCACTGAGTTTTTCACAGCCATTTAATTGCCAGGTGCAAGTTGGGGGACTTGCAAAGAGTGTGTCACCAGAATTCATGCTGACATTGATGTGAAGTGGATGCGCTATACAGAAAGGGAGGTGAATAGTGAAAACAAGACCTAGATGGTTTGCACTACCCAGTTTAGCACACTGGGTAAAGGCATGGACTCCCAGGTCAGGCAGCATGAGTTCAAATCCCAGCTTTGCCACCTACCAGCTGTGTGACAAGTCATTTACCTCTCTGTGCCTCAGTTTTCTCATGTGTAGGAGGGGAATTGATATTAGTGCCTTCCAGACCAAATATCAGAACAAATAGAATTCGCAGCAAGGAATATGACCAAAGAGAGACATATTGATCAAAGGTTCAGTTCTCCAAGAAGACATAATTATAAATGCATATGCATAGGCATCCAGCAACAGAGCTTCAAAATATATGAAGTAAAAATGGACAGAACTGAAAAAGAAAATGACAAATCCACAATTATAGTTGGTGACTTCAACACACCTCTCTCAGTAATAGAACAAATAAGCAGAAAATCAGTAAGGATATAGAAGGCCTGAGCAACACTGCCAACCACCTACACCTGATTGATACTTGTAGAACATTCCAGAACACATTCTTCTCAAGTGCACATGGACATTCAATCAGGAAGACCATATTCTGGCCCATAAAGCAAACCTTAACATATTTAAAAGAATTGAAGTCACACATAGTAGGTTCTCAGAATGTAAGGAAATGAAATTAGAACTCAATCATAGAAAGATGCCCAGAAAGTCCCCAAATATTTGGAAAGTAAACAACATACTCTTAAATAATCCATAGGTCAAAGCATAAAACATGAGGGAAATTAGAAAATATTTTGAGCTAAGTGAAAATGAAAACATAACAACAAAATGTGTGGGATGCAGCTAAGGGAGTGCTCACAGGCAAATTCATAGCGTTCAATGATTACATCAGAAAATATCAGTACTTACTGATAGGATGGTTGGACGGTTAATATACAGAGTCTGGTACATGAGTACTCAATAAACTGAAGTCAATGCCATCAACTTAATGTGTTGTGGACAGAAGTGCAAGGGAGGCTCAATCCCCTCAGGCTCTGCCTGTCCATCTGCCCTCTGCAGACACTGATGAGTGTACTACACTGGTGGGGCAGGTGTGCCGATTTGGCCAGTGCCTCAACACAGCTGGCTCCTTCCACTGCCTCTGTCAGGATGGCTTCGAGCTCACAGCTGATGGGAAGAACTGTATGGGTGAGTCTCCCTATGGTGCTGGGGCTCGGCTAGCCCCTGAACCACATTTACCTGCAGTTGGTATTTCTGAGTGAGCATGGTTCCATTTAATACCCATGCATTTATTTTAATGTATAAAAAGAAAAAAATAAAACCAGCATATCACACCCACGTTTTCATGGAGTTCGCAGTTTAGGATGAGGCTGTCCTGAAAATGTAAGTTTTCTGAACTGAGGAACAGTAGAGATGCTAAATGGATGCCATAGAAACTGTGGAAGGAATCTGCAGGTGACTTGAGATTAGGAATCTTGCTCCCTCTTCCCTCTGGACACCACCTGGCTCCACCTAAAACCAATCAGGATCAGATAACCCTTTCCCAGCCATTCCTGGGTCTCAGCCCTTTCCCTGGAGCCAGAACTGCTACAGGGGGTACTGTCCCTGGGCCTTCAGCTGTCATGCGGTGACTGTGGGTGTTGTCCCAGTCCCAGGTGAGCCCCCCTCCTCCTCTCCACAGACACCAATGAGTGTCTCAGCCTTGTGGGAACCTGCCTACCAGGCACCTGCCAGAACCTTGAGGGCTCTTTTCGCTGCATCTGTCCCCCCGGCTTCCAGGTGCAGAGTGACCACTGCATTGGTGAGTGTCCAGCCCCACCTACCAGCTCTTGGGCTAGGGAGGTACCTCTGAGCCTGTGTCCCCATCTGTTAAATGGGAATACCAGCTGGGGTTGTGGTGGGGGTGGAGATGCACTTACAGCACCACACAGCTCCATGCACAATTATTGTTATTATGAATATTTTGACTCCCAGGTCAGAGCTTTCTCTCTGGAACCCACAGGCTTCTTTGTGAATCCTTTAAAGTGGACATAGGTGTGGAGTCTCACTGCAC
This sequence comes from Cynocephalus volans, assembly GCF_027409185.1. NCBI lineage: Eukaryota > Metazoa > Chordata > Mammalia > Dermoptera > Cynocephalidae > Cynocephalus > Cynocephalus volans. The sequence continues at coordinate 99,515,057 of NC_084469.1, forward strand.
CTCCAAGCACTGAAGCATAGAACTCCTCAGTCAATAAATGGTGGTCAAGGACGAGTCTGACCTGAGCTCCACTCGTATAATCACCCATAGGGGTGACTTTGTGCAATCTGGACTAACCGGACCAGTCTGGCCTCTGCTGGTCCACTCATTCACTTGGGCTAGCCTCATACAGTGTGGGCTAACCTGGACCAGTCTGGCCTGACTGCCTCTGGTGCAGTCTTCCATTTGTGCAAGCCTTGCATAATCTGGGCTAACCTGGACCAACCTGGCCTGAGCAGAAGGGCTAGCTTCATACAGTCTGAGCTATCCTGGACCAGTCTGGCCTGGCCTCCTCTGTTCTATTCTGTCTGGGCTAGCCAAATGCAACATCAGCTAACTCCATCCAAAGCAGGCTAAATTTACCCAGTCTCCATTAGTTTTGTACAATTTTAGTCTCTAAAGAGGAACTTTTCCTGATCATGACTCCTACTCTGGAGACACCTCATGGGAAAGACACCCCCCGACACCCCTACCACATACACATTGCCCACCTAGTGCTCTAGATCATTCTAAGCCCTTAAGGCCCCTGCCCCACTTCATCCTCTAGGCCCTCCTGGGCTGGACCCTCACTCCATCTGCCCCTCCTCGCAGCAGAGGCCTCCCCACCCTGGTGGAGGTCCTACTGGCACCCCACCCAGCTCATGTCTCTTTCCTTCCAGACATTGACGAGTGCTTGGAGGAGCCCAATCTCTGTCTCTTTGGCACCTGCACCAACAGCCCCGGGAGTTTCCAGTGCTTCTGCCCCCCTGGCTTTGTCCTCTCTGACAACAGGCACCGTTGCTTTGGTGAGTCTGGGACCCAGGGGGCACACAGGGTTTAGGGAAGAAGGTGGGAGGTGGGGAAGATTAAGATCACCCAGAAAAGGGTGTTTCTTGTGCAATTTCTTGTGGTTTCTTGTACAATTCTCCAGGAGCTCTTACCGAGCAGAGGTGATTCTCTGCATTAGTGGGGTTATCCTAGTCCAAGCAACCTCTTGTCCAGACAAGTCTTTTCTACAGAGGCCTAACCTGGTCCTCTGGGCTTAGGTTGTCCTGTGTTGGTCACAGTTGCCCTCACTGAGCTGGTTTTGTCCAGTCTGAGCTAGCCTAGGCCCCTCTGGGCTGGCTTCATCTCAGCTGGGCTAGCTTTGTCCATTGTGGGCTAGCCTCACCCAGTGTGAGCCAGCCTCTTCTCTCACAGCTTAGGGGCAGCAAAGGTGAGAGCAGAGCCTGCAGTTCAACTCAACCAAGATCTGTTGTTCTGGGGGCTGGGGGCCCAGTGGTGAGTCAAACCTCAGCCTGCTCATGAGGACTTCTCAGGCTGATGGGAGTCCAGGGCTGAGGACTAGGGATTTGGGGTCTGAAGTTTGAGGTCCTCTGGCTCTCTGGAATTAGTCACTTTGCCTTTCCAGGAAGAGGCTTCTGATCCAAGAATAACATGGCCGAGTTTGACTTTTCTCCCTGGCATGGGGGCACCCCACAACAGGGAGTGGCATGGGGCAGTGCTAGAAGGGATTTCTAGCTGATTAGCCAAAGTCCCAAGACCGATCCTCATTGGTCCAGTGTAGGTCACGTTTGTCCTCACACCAGTCACCACAGCCAGGGAGGTTAAGTGTTCTGACTGGCCACTGACAGGATCAACAGCGCCCGTTCAACAGGACTGAAGTGGGGGAGGGGCAGTGCTGATGGAGTCCCCCTCCCCCACCCCACCCCACGCCACAGACACACGGCAGACTTTCTGCTTCACCCGTTTCGAGGCCGGAAAGTGCTCGGTGCCCAAAGCTTTCAACACCACCAAGACCCGGTGCTGCTGTAGCAAGAGGCCTGGGGAGGGCTGGGGTGACCCCTGTGAGCTGTGTCCTCAGGAGGGCAGTGGTGAGCGCCCCTCCCCCGACGTCCGGGCTTCCCTCTCTGTGGCCTCCCCTTCCTCTCCCATTCTTCCCTCAGCCTTCCCTGGGGGCTGCACCTGGCCCCTGACTCGTATCTTCCACCTCCTCTCCGTATCCAGCTGCCTTTCAGGAGCTCTGCCCCTTTGGCCACGGGGCAGTCCCAGGCCCAGATGACTCTCGAGAAGGTGAGCCCCTCAACCCCATGCTAAAAGCCTCTCCTGGGCCCATCTCAGCTCCCTCCAAGACTCGGGGGTGGCTCGGGACCCCACCAGCCTGGAGCCTGGGCTCTTGTTCCCTTGGGTACTTCAGTGTGTCCGGGTGCTGGGGCCCACATGGTGACAGGTGCTGTGTCCAAAACCCCTACCACCTGCAGATGTGAACGAGTGTGCAGAGAACCCTGGTGTCTGCACTAATGGCCTCTGCGTCAATACTGATGGTTCCTTCCGCTGCGAGTGTCCCTTTGGCTACAGCCTGGACTTCACTGGCATTGGCTGTGTGGGTGAGTGACCAGCCCTGCCCTGGCCCAGGAAAGGAAGGAACAGAGGGGGCAGGGCAGGTGCCACCAAGTGAGGATCCTGTCCTCACTCACTGCCACTCTATCCCACTCGCTCACTCCCTCCCTCCCCTCTGCCCTTGACTCATTCACTTACTCATCCACTCATTCACTCTCTAGCTCGCGCATTCATTTGCTCATTCATTCACTCATTCAGTCACTCCTTCCTTTCTCCATTCAATCATTCATTTATTTGATCACTTGGTCCTTCCTTCATGCATTTATACAGCCACTCACTCATTTATTAATTCATTCAGTCACTCATTCATTCTTTCATCTGCCCCCTTGCTAACTCATTTATTCACTGCTCATTCACTCATTAACTCATGATTCAGTCATTCATTCACTCATTCATTCATCCAGTTGCTCACTCGTGCATTAATTCATTCAGTCACTCGTTCATTCTCTCATTTTCCCCCTTGCTCACTCATTCACTCCCTTATTCGTTTATTCTCTCACTTGTTCATTTAATCACTCATTTGTTCCCTCACTCATTCAAGCATTGAACATATACAGCATGCCTGCCTTAGAGGGGCATTGGATCTGGTGCCATCCACTCTGGTGATCAACAGGGAGGTAGACGGGATAATATTGAGGATGGGGGACTCTCTGCAGGCACTGACCACCCTCTTACCCCCACCCAGACACAGACGAGTGCTCCGTCGGGCACCCCTGTGGGGAAGGCACATGCACCAACGTCATCGGAGGCTTCGAATGTGCTTGTGCCAATGGCTTTGAGCCTGGCCCCATGATGACCTGCGAGGGTATGACCCTACCTGCCCAGGACCTGGGATGTGTGACAGGGACACCTGGGGGCTGGTCTGCGGGAGAGACTGGGGGTCCAACAGTCAGATCCCCAACCCAGCCAGCCCCCCCACTGGCCTCCCCAGACATCAACGAGTGTTCCCTGAACCCGCTGCTCTGTGCCTTCCGCTGCCACAACACTGAGGGCTCCTACCTGTGCACCTGCCCGGCTGGCTATGCCCTGCGGGAGGACGGGGCCATGTGTCGAGGTAGGCGCTGCACAGGCAGGTGATGGGCAGGGTTCCAGGGCTCCCCCCTCCTTGGTCCCAACACGCCCACTGTGCATCAGTAACATCCTGGGCTCTGGAGTCAAACAGACCCAGGTGTGATCTCAGCTCCTCCACTTCCTGTCTGTAAAATGGAGAAAAAAGAGCCTGCTCCCCCAAGAGTGGGAGTGAGCAGTCAAGGGGATAAAGTGAGGAGTGGTGCTGCTTTTACTATTAGCGTTGCTGTTAATAAAGTGGGATCCAGAGTCTAACAGGACAGTAGGGGCTGGACCTGCCCCGAGTAGGGTAGGACAGTGGGGACAGTGATTGTGCCTCCCAGGGGACATGTAGCAATGTCTGAGACACATTTTATCTTCACAGTGGGAGGTGGGGGCTGCTGGCATCCAGTGGCCAGGGATGCTGCTAACTATTCTACCATGCACACAGAATGGCCCCCTACCACAAAGAACGTTTCTGTCCCTGGTGTCCATAGAGTCAAGGGTGAGAGATCTGGGGCTGGCACTTGGTCCCTCCTGGGCTGTTTCGGAGTCAATGTTCCAGGGGCCGTGGTGAAGGCCTGAAAGATTCATAGACCCTGATGTAGGCAGGGGATGCAAGTTTGGGGGCAGCTCCTGACCCCCTCGGCTTCTTGGAGCTAGAGGCAGGGGCTAGGGGAGGCCTTCCCAGGGGCACCTGGCAGGACTGCAGTGACCTCAGTCTGGTCCCAACAGGGTTGCTGGAGGGTGGGATCCAGGCCCCCCTGGCCTGGGGCTGGGCTATGGGGTGCCCGGCCTTGGTGACATCTGCCCCTGTTCATCTGAAGATGTGGACGAGTGTGCAGATGGTCAGCAGGACTGTCACGCCCAGGGCATGCTGTGCAAGAACCTCGTGGGCACCTTTGCATGTGTCTGCCCCCCAGGCATGCGGCCCCAGCCTGGCTCTGGGGAGGGCTGCACAGGTACAGACAGGGGTGCTTCCAGGGTGCAGGGAACCCCCCACACACACACCACGGAGGGAAGAGGCAAAACAAGAGGGCGCAGGGAGACCCAAGGGGGAAACTTTGGGGCTGTGGCCTCCCTCGGCCTGCCTTATCCCTCCCACCGCAGACGACGATGAATGCCGCACCCAACCCAGCCTCTGCGTCAATGGCCGCTGCGTCAACACTGTGGGCAGCTTCCGGTGTGACTGTGACCAGGGCTTCCAGCCCAGCCCCACCCTCACCGAGTGCCATGGTGAGTGTGGCCAGGCCCAGGTGGTGGACCTGCCCGTCCCCCACGTGGCACCACCGTCTGTCTGTCCCTCCTGCTGCCTGAGAGCTCCGTGAGGCAGGGATGGGGTCTGGGGCACAGGGGGTTGCTGAGCAGATCTGGACACCCATGTCCACTGCGTGTGCCCTCCCCTTTTGTCTCTTTGATCAAACACCCTGGGAGAGCAGAACGCCTCCCCCGTCTTCCAGCCCCAGCAGCGTCACCCCCAGGAATGGGCTCTACCCAGGTTTCCCACTTCCTGGGAGCTAAACCCATCTGTGCTGGTGGCTTATCTGACCCCATCCCCACTCTCCTCTCCTTCTTGTTTATTGTCCCCCTAAGCACGATCACCACCCCCACAGCTTCAGGCCAGGTGTGGGTGTCTGGCTACCTCCTAGACACTCTATCCCCATCCCCGACCCACAAATGCTGTTTGCCCCAAAGCAAGCTCAACAGCTTCTCCCCAATGGATCCTCAAGCCAGCCTGCTGAAGCAACCTCAGGGAGCTGTCCAGCCTCTGCAGCCCAACCCAGGGCTAGGGTGTTTAACAGTGTCCAGTGACAGTGACTCAGAAGATTTCACCCCATGCAGACTCCCAAAGCCTCCAGAGACCATGGGGACAGGACTGGCTGGGGGGGGCGGATGGCAGGATCTCACCGCCCACCATCCCTGCCATTCTCTGCAGATGTCCGGCGGGGGGCCTGCTTTTCCGAGGTGCTGCAGTCCCTGTGCCAGGTGCCGTCGAGCAGCGGCGAGGCCATCACCAGGGCCGAGTGCTGCTGCGGGGGTGGACGGGGCTGGGGGTCTCGCTGCGAGCTCTGCCCCCTGCCCGGCACCTCTGCCTATAGGAAGCTGTGCCCCCATGGTTCAGGTTACACTGCCGAGGGCCGAGGTGGGTGGTCTGCTGTGTCCCCATGCTAGGAGCCAAGGAGCAGGGGAGTGTGTTTGTGGTGCTGTGTGTGCTCCGTGTGTGCGTGTATGTGCGTCTTTGTGTTGACAAGTCTGTGAACCAGCATGTGTCCTCTTGATGCGTGCACAGACTCAGATGGTCGAGTGAGCAGGTGTCTGAGCCAGTGTGTGTGCCAGTGAGTGTGCGACAGCAGATGAGCCAGTTTGTGTTCTACACATGTGTGCAGGCTTATTAGTGAGCAAGTGAGTATGCAAGGGAGCATATAAGCTGGCGTGTGTCCTGTGTGTGAGAGTTTGTTTATGAGTGTGTGTGTGTGTGTGTGTGTGTGTGTGTGTGTGTGTGCTACTGAGCATGTGAGAGTGTGGAGCTGGGGTGTGTGTGTGCTTTTTTTTGTGTTCAGGCCCATTAATGAGTGTGTGAAAATGTGTGAGCCAGTGTGTGTTCTTTGTGTGCACACTTAGTGTGTGTTTGCCAGTGAATGTGAGTGTATCTGTTCATGGGTGTGTCTCATCGAACGTGCCAGTGAGTGTGAGACCAGTTATCCCCAGTGACCAGGAGTGACATCAGTAGGCTAGGCGGGAAAGTGTCTTTGGGAGCATGTGTCTTGGGGACACAGGAGCCCCTGTGTGTGAGTGTGTGGCCCTGTGATTCTGCAGGAGCATCTGGGCATGTGGCTGGCATGTGATATGCTTGTACTTGCATGTCCCTGCCCATGCTTCCACAGTGTGTGTTGGTGCCTTGAGAAGGTGTCACTGGTGAGGCTAGAGGTGTGTGCATGTATCCACCCTTCTCCAGGGTGTTCTCAGTGTGCCATGGAAGTAGCTTTACCAGGGTGTCCTGCTGCATGACAATGGGATCCACGTGGGCTGGGGTGCAGGGAGGGGAAGAGAGGCTGGGCTTGCCTCTGAGAAGAGGGCTGGTGGGCAGAAGGAAGGGGGCACGCCCTGGTGGCCCACGGTGGCCATCCAGCCAGCCCCAGCTGTGCCCTGCTTGTCCCCAGACGTGGACGAGTGCCACGTGCTCCCTCACCTGTGTCCCCACGGCGAGTGCATCAACAGCCTCGGTTCCTTCCGCTGCCTCTGCCAGGCTGGGTACACACCGGATGCAGCTGCCACAGCCTGCCTGGGTGAGTCCCAGCCCCCCACACCCCTCACCCTTGGCCCGGCCCAGTCCCTCTGTGTAGCTCCAGGCCTGGGGCCTTCCAGCTTGCAACATCTGGTTTTCATTTGCAAAGTGGTGCCCACACCATAAAGAAAACTGAGAAAACCAAAACCAGAAGCAAAGCATCTTTTGCTTCCCCACCCCCCACCATGTTTGGGCCACTTTCCTGCTATTTCCTTCTGTTAATTTTGTACATCTTGAGATTTTCTGTTCCATCGTGTAGTGTAGCAGGTATTCATCTAAGTCAAGAGGCAGCAAACTCCAGCCTGAGGGCCGAGTCTGGCCCCCTGCTTGTTTTTGTAAATAAAGTTTTATTGGCACACAGCCATGTCTGTTTGTTTACTTACCCTCCTTAGCTGCTTTCCTGCTACAAAGTCCATGTTGGCTAGTTGTGACTGAGACAGTGTGGCTTGCAAAGCCTAACATATTTACTACCTGGCTTTCTACAGAGAAAGGGTCAATTCCTGTGTAAGTCCACAGATTCTGGATGGCCAGGGTCTGGGATGGAGGCCTCAGCAGGGCCTGGGTGGAGATCCCAGCCCCTTAGCCCTTCCTCCCAGGAATGTCTGTCTGACTTTTCCATCCCCCCCAGATGTGGACGAGTGCAGCCAGGCCCCCAAGCCATGTACCTTCCTCTGCAAAAACACAGAGGGCAGCTTCTTGTGTGCCTGTCCCCGTGGCTATTGGCTGGAGGAAGATGGCAGGACCTGCAAAGGTGACGTCCTTCCCTCTCCCCATCCCATGCCCCCAAGGCCCTGTCCCTGTTCCCCCAGGGAAGCCCCAGTCATGTCTTCTGCGGTCTCACTGCCTCCCACCTGCATAGTGTCAGGCACCATCTCCAGGGTCTTTCTCCTGCCATCCCTCTGCCTGGAGGTGACGGGAGCAGCCCCTGGAAGCCCCCTGGTCCCCACTGGCCCCTGCCCTGAGTCCACTGGGACCATCTGTGCCACAGACCTGGACGAATGCTCCTCCAGGCAACACAACTGCCAGTTCCTCTGTGTCAACGCCATCGGCACCTTCACCTGCCACTGTCCCCCCGGCTTCACCCAGCGCCACCAGGCCTGTTTTGGTGAGTGCTCCCTCATCCCTCACCTGGCAGGGGGACCATGACCTCGTCCTCCACACATTTGTTCACCAAAGAATTATGAAGCACCCAGCGTATGCCAGACATTAGCGGCATGGGGGTGATGAGAATGAAGGTATTCACATCCTGGTGGGATCTAGAACCTCCTTTCTCCTTCCCTGCCCTAGGGAACTGGGACCCAGGGCTCCCACTAATCCATTCAGCCAACACCTACTGAGCACCTACCATGTACCAGGCTGTGCTCCAGACCAGAGCGTGGCAAACTCCAGCCTGCCAGCCACGTCCAGCCCCCTGCTTGCTTTTGCTAATAAAGTTTTATTGGCACATGGTCACACACCCACTTGTTTACCTATCTCTGCAGCCAGCCATTTTCTGTTTGTTTGTTTGGTGGCTGGCCAGTACGGGGACCCAAACCCTTGACCTTGATGTTATAACACTGCACTCTAACCAACCGAGCTAACAGGCCAGCCACGGGCAGCCATTTAAATGTCATTACGGTGGGTGTGTCATTGAATTGCATTGAAATTTTAGTTATTTATATTTATTATTTGGGGAGCAGTGAATGGTACGGGGATCAAACCCTGGACGTCAGTGTTATCAGTGCAACATTCCAAACAACCAAGCTAACAGGCCAGCCACGGCCAGCCATTTTTGTGACAGAGCCAAAAATATTTACTCTCTGGTCCTTTATAGAATTAGTTTGCGAAGCCCTGTTCTACACCTTGGTGTGGGGGCGGGGGGTACAGCCATGAATGCGAGAGGCAGAGCTTGCCCCAGCCATGGAACTTTCCTTTTAGCAGGGAATCAGGCTAGAAACAGACATAACAATAAGTTAACAAGAGAGACTGTTAGAAGGTGATATGTGATATGAAGGACAGACAAAGTAAAAGCAGAGTGTGGTGGACAGGAAAGAAGGAGAGGGCTGAAGTTTCAAAAGAGGGGTCAAGTGAAGCCTCATCAAGAAGGCGACATTGGAACAAAGATTTGAAATGAGATGAATTTCTCTTTTTCTGCAACAGTAAAGTTTTGTAACATGGTTGTGTGTGTGTGTGTGTGTGTGTGTGTGTGTGTGTGTGTGTGTGTGTGTGTGTGTGTGTGTGTGTGTGTGTGTGTGTGTGTGTGTGTGTGTGTGTGTGTGTGTGTGTGTGTACGTGTACAGCTGTACTCATATACACAAAGATGCCCAGGGAACAGTGCACACAAATTCCATAGCGCACATGTGACTTCTCACTAGAGTTTAAATTCTCAGCCAGGCGGGTGGTGGTCCTGAGGCTCAGCTTGATTGGGAGTCAGCAAACAAATTCTGTAAAGGGTACGGGAGTAAGTATTTTTAGCTTTGTAGTCCATGTGGTCTCTATTGTAATGATTTACTCCTGCCATTGTGTCACCAAGGCAGCCAGAGATGATATATAAATGAGTGAAGGTGGTTGCTTGCCAATAAAACTTTATTTACACGAACAGAAGGTGGGTTGGATTTTGTCCCATGGGGCCCCAGTTTGCCAGTGACTGAACTAGAAGATGAAACTTACATGGCCACAGTAGGTCACGTTAACCTGACACTTGGTTTGCTTTGTGCAAGGGAAAGAAACCGCAGATGGTGCCAGATGTTTCTTTCTGGAAGGAGTCTAGAGCTAGTCTCTGTGGCCCCTCAAGTGACAGCTCAGGCACTCCAGCAGCTGCAGGAGCCATTCCTGCTTAGAAGCCCCATGTCCCCAATGTCTCTTGTACCTGAGAGAGATCCCACATACCCACAGGTATATGCTTGCTGTCAAGAATCTCTGTGCTCAGGGAAGCCAAAACCAGGGTTCTCTGCCAGGAGTTTATTGTTCATTCCCCAGAATCCCAGTCCAAATGCAATTTGCGAGCCCCGGGCCATTACCACCATAGCAATGCTGCCTGGTAACCCCACTGTCTTAGTCGGCTTGGGCTGCCATAACAAAATACCACAGACTCCAAAGTGGGACTTGGCAATTCATGTCCAAAAATTTACAGATATGAACATCTGTGCCTACCACTCTACTTTTAGAAATTTATTCTAAGGGGGCACATACAAAGATTTACCTAGTCTTTATATTGTTCAAAACGGTGAAAAATTAGAAAAATCCTGTCTTTTTTTTCTTTTTTTTTTGGCAGCTTGCCTGTATGGGCATCTGAACCCTTGACCTTGGTGCTATCAACACCACACTCTACTGAGTTAGCTAACCAGCCAGCCCACCTAGTGTCTTTTAATTGACAGTTGGTTAAGTGAAGTAGAGTAAGAAATCCATAGTAACCAAAATGAGGTGACCATTAAAAATGATGTGAATAATGGGTTTGGATCCCCATACCAGCCAGCCACCAAAATAAACAAACAAATAAATCTTTTTAAATGATGTGAATAAGGGCCGACCCGGTGGCGCACTCGGGAGAGTGTGCGGTGCTGGGAGCGCAGCAGTGCTCCCGCCGCGGGTTCGGATCCTACATAGGGATGGCCGGTGCGGTGCGCTCACTGGCTGAGCGTGTGGCCAGTCACAAAAAAGACAAAAAAAAAAAAAAATGATGTGAATAAGAATATTCAAAGACATGGAAAGATTTTCACAGAATTTTAAGTTTAAAAAAATAGCTTACAAAAATACATATACTGGGTGACAAACTACAGAGATTTATTTCTCACAGTTCTAGAGAGTGGGAAGTTTAAGATGCAGGTGCATCAGGGTTGGCTGTTTGGTGAGGGCTCTCTCTCTGGCTTGCAGATGGCCACCTTCTCACTGTGTCCTCACATGGCCTTTCCTCTGCTTGCAGAGTCTCTTCCTTTTCTTACCAGGGCACTAAACTCAACATAGGGGTCCCACCCTCATGACCTCATCTAACCTAATTACCTCCCAAAGGCATCTCCAGATACCATCACATTGAGGGTTGGGACTTCAACATATGACTTTGGAAGGACACAAACCTCCAGTCCATATCAGTGGCTGACATTGCACTACTGTTAGGTTTCCAGGAGGACATATCTCAACAGGTACCCCCAGGTCATTTTCTCACGGGAGAAGAAAAAAGAGATTTATTAGTCTTTTACTCCCATACCAGGCACTGTCCTAAACCTTTTACATGATTAGTTTAATTTAATTCTCACCAGAAAACACAATGAGATAGGTATTATCATCTCTATGTTACAGCTGAGGACACTGAGGCACAGAGAGGGTAAGTAAGTTGCTCCAGGTCACACAGCTTCGAGGTGGTAGACATGAGATTCAAACAAAGTTCTTTATAAAAAATCGTTTTAGGGCCGACCCCGTGGCGCACTCGGGAGAGTGCGGTGCTGGGAGCACAGTGACGCTCCCGCCGCGGGTTCGGATCCTGTATAGGAATGGCCTGTGCGCTCACTGGCTGAGCGCGGTGCGGGCAACACCAAGCCAAGGTTTGCGATCCCCTTACCGGTCACGAAAAAGACAAAAAAAAAAATTGTTTTAACATTTATTTGTACATATTTGTGGAGTATAGTGTATTGTTTCGATACATACATATACTGTACATTGATTTATTTAGAATAGATAGCATGGGGTGGGGGAAGTGGTGGATCAAAGTCCTTAATGTGTGCAGTTTCAACGATCAGTGGCAGTTCTGTCAGGCGGGAACTGTTACGGATCTCACTTCACAGAGGGATAAACAGAAGCACAGAGAGGGTGAGTGACTTGCCTGAAGCCACACAATGGGTGGGACCAGCATTGTGATGCCCACATGAGTCCCTTAACCCCCAGGCACTCCTGCCCATTCTCTGTCCTCTGCAGACAATGATGAGTGTTCAGCCCAGCCCAGCCTGTGTGGCACCCGTGGGCGCTGCCACAATGTCCCAGGCAGCTTCCGTTGTGAGTGTCACCAAGGCTTCACCCTGGACAGCTCAGGACGTGTCTGCAAAGGTAGAGCTGGGCTTTGAGTGGGATCTAGGGCTGGGGGGTGGTCCTGAGGGCTGCTGGGAGAGCAAGCCCTCTCTCCTTCTCTCTCTCTCTATGTCAGATGTGGACGAATGTGACGGGCCCCATCGCTGTCAACACGGCTGTCAGAACAAGCTGGGGGGCTACCGCTGCAGCTGCCCCCAGGGCTTTACCCAACACTCCCAGTGGGCCCAGTGTGTGGGTGAGTGGCAGGGGCTGGAAGGAAGCTGCCCCCCCAAACCAGAATCTGCCTGGAGCAGGCAATTGGGAACCACCTCCCAGCTCAGACAGGCCATCCTGGAAGATAGAGAGCTCCCCACTGCTGGGGAGCCCATGAGTTGCAGAGTACACATAGCAAAGCATTCAAGCCCATTCCTTAGGGATTGGTGGCCTGGAGGACTAAGCTGAGAAAGATTCTGAGAGGTGCCTATGATCGCTGGGAAGAGTTCTGTGATTGATTAGTGATGTCTGTCATGAGTGCGTCAAGGAGCAGCAGAGGTGTGAATGCTACACTATGTGTTTGCCAGAGCTGTTGCAGAGACCCTGTTTGGGGGCTAGCCCTCTGCCCTTCTAATGACAGCCTCATCCTCACCACTTTCCATTCCTCCCCTACAGTCCGGCTTTCACACTCTACCCCTGTTGGCACACTCGCTCTCCTGAGACTTCTCCTCAGTCCCCACTCTCGACCTCCACCACTCTGGGCACCACAGCCTGCTTCTCCTGGACTCTCCCACTGACTTCTCTGCCCTCTCCTCCTGTCTCTCCTGATGGGTCTTCAGCTAAGTTCCTTGCCCCCCAGGGATTGTGGGCATCACACAGACCGTAATCAGTCTTTCTGGTAATTCCTCATTCTCAGCTTGCCTGCTGCTCCTGCTGCTGTTCTCAGCTTGCTCTACTTACTCATTCATTACTTCCCCAACTGTTTGCTGAGGACCTGCCTCGCACAAGGCTCTGAGATGCAGAAGTGAGCCAAGAAACAGACACCATCCCTGCCTGGAGTTGTTCCGTCTAGCAGAGGAGACAGGGATTATTAGAACACTAATTAGGTTCTCAACTGGGGACCATTTTGCCACCTAAGGGACATTTGGAATTGTCTTGGAGACATTTTTTGGTTTGTTTGGTGGCTGGCCAATACAAGTATCCAAACCCTTGACCTTGGTGTTACAACACCATGCTCTCACCAACTGAGCTAACTGGCCAGCTCCTGGAGACATTTTTGATTGTCACAACTAGGGGGTGGGTGCTGCTAACACAGAGTGGGTGGAGGCCAGGGACGCTGCTCAACATCCTACAGTGCAGGGACGGCCTTCACCGCAGAGGATGATCCGGCCTGAAACGTCACTAGTGCCAAGGGTGAGAAAGCTTGTTCCTAGACCATCCCACAACTTAGGATTTAGGGGAAATTTTGAGAAATGCTTTGGAAGAGAACCGCAGGGTTTGGGGCAGGGGTTGAGGGGTATGAGGGAGTGTGAAGGGTTCAGGGGGGTAGACCTAGTCTGATGGCTCACGGGGAGTTTGCTGGAGGCTTTGACATTGGACTTGGGCTTGGGAGGGGGAGCGTTCCAGATCCAGCACTCCAGGGGTGCAAAGGTGACTCCCTGCGTCTTCCCTCTTCTCCACGCCTGCAGACGAGAACGAGTGTGCACTGTCGCCTGCGGCCTGCGGCAGCGCCTCCTGCCACAACACACTAGGTGGCTTTCACTGTGTCTGCCCGTCTGGCTTCGACTTCGACCAGGCCCTCGGAGGCTGCCAGGATGTGGACGAGTGCGCTGGAAGGGGCGGCCCCTGTAGCTACGGCTGTGCCAACACGCCCGGAGGCTTCCTGTGTGGCTGTCCCCAAGGCTACTTCCGGGCTGGGCAAGGGTGAGAGGCAGGAGTGGGGTGTTACAGGGGTGGACTGGACAGACTCCATGCCCTGCGAGAGTACACACATACACAGGGCCGAGAGTCCTCTGGAGGAGCTCCCTCTGCCTATGCATACATTTGTATATGCACATGTACATGCACATGTGTGCACAGAGAACTAGATATGCAGAGGCACAGCAGCATTCTTATCTGCACACTTAGAGAGTGCCAGCTTGCCTGGGCACCCTCATGCATTCAAAGATCCCATCATGCACACGTGTGTGTGTCCATGTCCTTATCCCAGTGTGCACACAGGCTCACACGTGTCCACATCCATTGGGGTCACTTGGGGGCCATTGATACATCCGGTTTGCACACACGGGAAAGCACTCTCATGAGCCATCTGTGCATGCTGTCTCACACTAGACCCACATCCCTGGGTATACTCGTGTGAATTCATAACATTCCAGTAAGCACATATGTCCTCCATGTGTACATGCAGACTCCCACATGCACACACCCCTGGGTACGCTCAGATACATTCATCCATCCCATTGTGTGCATGTCATCTCACTCCTGTGCACACCGAGCCACACCAGTGCTCACATAGAGGCACACCTGCACACCAGCATTTGCCCCCACGGGCAGCTGGCTCAGAATGGAGACAGGGGTGGGGGCTGAGGTCTCACCAGCCTGCCTCTGAAGGTCTACCCCATCCCCGCCCTGGTCTAGACACTGTGTCTCTGGCCTGGGGTTCAGCCCTGGACCCCAGGACACCCCAGACAAAGAGGAGCTGCTCTCGCCTGAAGCCTGCTATGAATGCAAGATCAACGGCATTTCCCCCCGAGACCGGCTAAGGCGCAGCACCCATGGAGACCACCAGGTGCCACAGGGGCCACCCCAGGCAGGGACAGCCAGGGGACAGGCCGAGGGTGGGAAGGAAGCTGTGGGCCCAGCTAAGCACCCCCCAAGAAAGCACCAGATGGCACGTGCTCATGCCCTATGTTCTGGTGCCTTCTTGGGCCTTCCTGGACTTCCTCGGCCCTGGGATTTCCCTTGGGGACTCTCTGGAGGACACCCCCCCCAGCATACTCCCTTGTTCCTGGTATGAGTCAGACAACTCCCACATAGACCCTGATCGGGCTATGAAGCTTCCCATGAGTCCTTTCCATGGCACTTGGATGCAAGGGAAATACCTCAGTGCCCCCAGCCCTGCCTGCACCCTGAAACCTGTCACCCCTCACCTCCTGGCTGGTGAGGCCCTCCCTAAATCCACTGGATTTAGCACCAATGGGGCCCAAAGCTGCCAGCTAAATAGCTTCTGCCCCACGGCTCGGCCAAGCTCACCTACCCTGTAAATCCCTCAAGGCTGTTTTCACAAACCCTTACCTCCTGTCACCAGTGCCCAGCCCAGGTCAAGCCACAGCTCTTTTCCTGCCTGAGCCTTGGGTAGGAAAATCCTTTCTCTGGGGACCACCAGCAGAGGATCCCGCTTTCCTGTGCTTCAGATGCCCCCGGAGCTCTCAAACCCACCTCATCTCTAGGAATCTCAGGAGCCCTCCCCAGGCCTCTCGAAGACAGCAGAGCAGGACTACAGCTTTGTCCTTTCTGCCACCTCAGGTCACTCCAACCAGCAGAGACCCTGACCCTACCAGGGTGTGCAGGGAGGACAGTTTTACCACTGATTTGAGGTGCTTGTCCCTCAGCTAGAGAGTCCCTGAGGCCACTGCTGGTTGGTCCTGCCACTGTCACCCAAGGAATCTGAAAGCTAAACATTTATTAAGCACCTGCTGGAAGCAGGTGTTGCTCTAGGCACTCTAACTTCACAGCTCTCAATGTTTGCCACAACCCTGGGAGGTGTAGATGCCTCTGTTTTCCCCATTTTCCAATGGAGAAACAAAGTCTCAGAGAGGTTAGATCGCCTGCCCAAAGTACAGAACTTGAAAGTGGTGGTGTGGGGACTTCACAGCTACGGAACAGTCTTCTCTTTACGAGCAGACTCGGTCTTCATGGCCAAGAATCCCAGGCTCCTCTGCAGTCACTACCTTCTGAGGCCATCACCTTACATCATTTCCAAAAAATCATCACTGAGCACAAAAGCCATTACCCCAAGCTCCCCTCCCTCCTGCAGACATGTCCTAGGACCAAACTCTTTCACTCCACAGATTTTACTGAACACCTGTTGCACACTGGGCACTGTAATGAAACAGCAGTAAACAAGAAAACTAAAAATCCCTGCCCTTGCGGGGCTGATAGTCTAATGGGGAGACAGACAAGGAATCAATAAGTAAAACAAGAAATCGATAAGTTATATGAGGGTAGTTCCAAAGTTCATGGAAAAATACAATTAAAAGATAATACAAATCTTTCTGTGAACTTTTTGAAGTATCCTCATATTTTATAACAATTGATAAGTATGATACATGATAAATGTTATGGGGAAAAATAAAGCCAGAAGTGGGATAGGAGTGTTGGATCTGAGGGGCTTTCAATATTAGATTAACTAAATGTGAGTGTATTACTTTGCCCTCTTTTCCCTCTAGTTGTTTTTCCCTTGCTGGGAAAAACTGTGACTGTATACATTATCCCATGGTTACTGTTATTTTCTGTAAGCTTCATAAGGGAAGAACCCTGTGTCTGTCGGGTTTGCCGCCTTATCATCAGCCCTTGGTACTCAGTAAGAGAGGGTGGAGGGGTCGCCAGGGCTCCTAGGAGAGGCACAAGTAATCTAGACCTAGAAGAGTTTTGTGCATGCCTTTGCCTGCAATAACCACTGCCTGCCAGCAGATGTCAATAAAAGCACGTCTGAGCAAAAGTCCAGGGGGAAAGGCTGAGATTTCCAGAAAAGAGGGTCTGGAGAACAGGAGCAGCTTTCACAGCAAAACATTCCATTGGCATGTAAATGAGGAGAAATAAACACAGCACTGCCCAGAGCGAAGGAGAAGAAAACATGACCTTCTGAGGGATTGGCTACATCCCCTAGCCCGGGATAGCCTGCTATTGAGGTTCGCTGACTTATTCAGAGGCCTGTCCAGCTGCCAGGACCAGGAAGGCACTTCAGAGGAGCTCAAATAAAGAGGGGTTTGTCATCTGCACACAGGGGGCTCTCAAAAAGAGCCAGATGCAGGAAGTACTGCGGAAGCTTTTGGGTGGCTCTTCAGTCTGGAGCTTGCTGTCCTCTCTGACCTGGCTGGATGTCCTGATTATCTTACTGTCGGCTCCAGTGTCCTTTTTGGGTCTGGCTTTTGCCGAAAGGCCCTTGGTCATAACACCAGCCATCCCAGACCACCTCTGGGGCCCATTGCTATTTGACCTCCTGGCTCGGTCTCTGGGGACAATCTTTGACTCCGTTGATGCAGGACAATCTTTGTCCTGATTTCTGAGGACAATCTTTGATTTCCTTGACCCAGGCTAGCAGGGGTCTGACCAAGGCCCCTCAGCTGAGACTAGGAGTTTGGAGTCTGTGTTTACTTTTTTATTTTTATTTATTTATTATTTATTTTCAAAAGGATGGTGGCATTTTATTCAACAATCTCATTTAAAAACAATCAGAACGTACATGGCAGCAATATTTAGGAAAAAGCCCCTGCCTAGCTTCTGCATGAGTGGGCAGCCCTCTCACCAGCCCCGCCAGATCACTCGGCCCATGGGGGTGACATCTGTGTCTCAGGTGGTGCTCTGCATGGGAGCCCTAGCCTAAGGATGGGACACTGGGCTTGGCTGACACTATCCATGCTGAACCCCATCCCAATTTTAAATATGCTCAGTTCAGATCTTCCTGCTATCAGGTGTCCTCCCTGCCCCACTGCTGAGGTCCTCAACAGGACAGAGCTGTCCTGGAAACTTCAAACGCCTGGCCAGTCTGGGAGGCAGGAATGGAGTTGATTGGGGTCTGTGTTTAAAGTGGCTCCTTACCTGCCCCTCTTTGGTTTCCACCTGAGAACCAGACTGAGCTTTGTGCTGCTGTGTCTGCAGCCCAGGCTGACCATTGGACTTATGGATGGAGGGCTAGACTGAAATTAAGAGCACTGTACTTGACCTTTTTTACCTCCACTTTAGAGACTGGCTAAAATCTATTCTTTGGCCATGACCCCAGGGCCCCCTACACACCACACCCCAATTCTCCCAGCCTCTGACCATCCACCTGGTCTTTCTCCCCAGCTGAGCCTGGCCACCCTTGACTCAGAGGTCCCACTGGCCTTGGGCTTGAACCTGTCACACCTGGGCCAGACTGAGCGCATCCTGGAGCTGCGGCCAGCGCTGGAGGGTCTGCGGGGCCAGATCCACTATGTCATTGCCCACGGCAACGAGCAAGGTTTCTTCCGTGTGCGTCACCTCCATGGCTTCAGCTCCCTGCAGCTGGGACGGCGGAGGCCAGGGCCTGGAACCTACCAGCTGGAGGTGGTTAGTGTGGCAGGGCCTCGGGGTCCCCAGCAGGAGGGGCGCCCTGAGCTGGGGAGCCAGGCCTTGCGGCTGAAGGTGCACCTGAAACTGCTCTAGTTGGAAGGGGCCTCGATGGGCCCCCCGAGCTCCCCTGCCGTCTGGAGGTGGGAGATTCTGAAACTGGGAGGGATTGATCCCCAGCAGCAGGTGGCTGACCAGGTCAAACCCTGAACCTCAGGATGAGTGAAGTGCTACACTACGACCTCTGTGCCAGCCCGGGGGACCCCAACACTCAGCCTTTCCTGGAGACAGCTAGAAGCTGTGGCGTGTACCCTCCGCCCCACAGCCAGGGTCAAGGAGGGACCTTGTGGTCACTGTATCTGGTCAATCTCAGGCTTAAACTTCTGTACTGCACTGAGGCTCACCCCCGGGGGGTCAGCTAGACATGAGAGTGGGCAGCTGGGGTGGGCATGGGGGCTTGTCCCTCAGAGCACAAGGGCCTTCTGGGCCCTGATCCCACAGATTTGGTGGCTTGTGGCCATATTCATCCCTCCCAGGGTCCGGGCTAGTGTTCTGAGGATGCTTTTATATCAGAAGTAAAGACAATAATAAAGTTATTTTGGGTTAAGTCTGCCTGCCCCTTGACAAGTTCTCGAAGTAAGTAGACGCTGCCCTCAGCAGAGCCAGGCAAGGCTTATGTGTTAGGTAGCCAGGGGGCTCGTGGGCTCCCCAGTAATGATGACAATGACTCATGCTTCCTGATCGTGTACCATGTACCAGACGCTGTCCTGAGTGTTTTACCATTACTGACCCTTTTGGTTGTTACTACCAGCCCATGGAACAGATGCTGTTATGATCATCCCCATTTTACAGATGTGAAAACTGAGGCTCAGAGAAGTTAGGTGACTTGTCCAAGGTCAGACCAGGTTGAAAGTCAGGCCCATGCCCTCAACCACCATGCCACCCTGCCTGGCTCCAGGTACGGCTGGATCTACCAAAATCGGATGCCTGAGCTCAATGGCCGGGATACTCATCACGTTAACAGACACACAGTCAGCGTGTGCCTTATACTACATATGTCACAGATAGTAGCATGTTTGCTCTCCTACGAGGCAGGCAGTATCATCACCCCTATTTTATGGTGCGGGGAGAACCAAGTCCTAGAGATTGGGACTTGCCCAGGTCACCCACTTAATGTGTGGTGGGGCCTAAATGTGATTTGAGCCTCATAATGAAATGTGATAAGGGCAGGAATGACGTTTCCCCCTGCAACACTGCCCAAGGTTTATTTAAAAGTAATAGAAAAATACATTCTGGGAGGGGTGTCCTTGGACCTACCAAAGCTTTGCAAGGAGCCAGAGGGACCATGGGAAGAAGCTACAGGTGGGCAGTGTATCCTGAGGAATCTTCTCTACCAGAGCCACTGCCCAGGATTTGACTCCAGTCCCTGGAGCAGCAAGGGACTTAAAGTCAACTTCCTCTTTCCAGCTGCCCAAGAGGCAGGAGGTGGGGGGGGTGGAGAGGAGGTCCTCTCCACCCAGGAGACAGGCACAGGGATGAAGTTTTGGCTGGGGCAGCTGTGGCTGCAGGGTGCTTGTGGCAGAGAAAGAGCGAGCCTGTCTTGTGCTGGTGGATCCCAGAGATGTGAGGATTTACAGTCCTGCAGGAGGGATTAGAGAGGCCGGCAGGTGACGGGGACCGCAGTGGAACTGAGGCTTATGAAATAATAAGAAATATACCTATTGGTCTCCTTCCCCAATCCCTGGCACAGAACTTGTCATTTCCTTGGTGATAGTAGAATCTTTTGTTCTGATGAGTGACTCTTGGTGGCTCCTGGATAGGGCTGGTCACCGGAAAGAACAATCCATGATTAGAAGCTTGGATCTTTTGGACCCACCCTCATTCTCTATGAAGGGGAGAGGGGCCAGATATGGAGTCAATAATCCGTCATGCCTACGTGATGAAACCTCTATAAAAATCCCTGAACTGTAGGGTTCGGGGGACTTCCGGGATGGTAAACACATCCATGTGCCGGGAGGGTGGTGCACCCCACCTGCACGGGGACAACAGCTCCTGCACTCGGGACCCTTTCAGACCTTGTTCTATGTATCTCTTCCTCTGGCTGTTCATCTGTATTCTTTGTCATATCCTTATAATAAACAGGTAAACTGTTTCCCTGAGTCCTGTGTGAGCTACTCCAGCAAATGAGCGAACCCAAGGAGAGAGCCCTGATTTATAGCCAGTTGGTCAGAAGTACAGGTGACAATCTACTACTTGCGACAGGTTTCTGAAGTGGGGGGCAGTCTTGTGGGACTGAGTCCTTAACCTGTGGCATCTGACACTATCTCCCAGGTGGATAACGTCAGAATTGAGTTGAGGGCTGGTCGGTTAGCTCAGTTGGTTGGAGCGCGGTGTTATAACACCAAGGTCATGGGTTTGGATCACCATACCACCAGCCACCAAAAAAAAAAAAGAAAAAGAATGGAATGAGAGGACACTAAGTTGGTGTCCACTGGATAAATGCTTGGCATGTGGGGGTAAAAATCCCCAACATCTAGTGTCAGAAGTGTCAGAGGTTTTACGTTCAGTGGTGTGTGAGTAGAGGGAAAAACAGGTTGTTCTTTCTTCTTACGCGGGCCCTGCAGCTCTCAGTCCACCCACCTGGTGACAGCTCCCGGGGCTGGGCCTGGGCTATGGACAGCCCCCTTGGAACCTCAGTGTGAACCTGCAGAGCTGACTGCACAGCCAGCCCCCCTTGGTCCTGGAAGTGAATCCCCCGTCCCTGGGGATCTGGGCTGATTATGAGCCCTCAACCCTTAGCAAAGGTGACAGGTGGCGGATGGTCACCTGGATTAGCTGCTGCTGGGAGGGAGGCATTCCTCTTACTGCTATGAGTGAGATCACTAAACATGGACGATGGTAGCCCAGAGGTTCCAGAACTCAACTTCTTCCTCCCAGCATGAGATCCTGTCCAAGAGACAGAGAGAAATAGATAAGACCTCAGTCAACACCTGGATCCAGCCAAGCCTGAAGGCACAGGCTGGTTATTTGAGCCGTCAAGTTTCCCATTTGCTTGAGTGTTCCATCTCCAGCAACTGAAAGTGTCCTGACTGAGTGGGCTGGACAGGACTCGGTTGGTTGGTCATTCATTCAGTCCCCCACTTACCAGCAGTGGGCTCTCTTTGGGGTAGGGGCGGCTGCCAGAACACTGGGCTCTGATTCCCTCCCTCAGGGGGCTGAGAAGCACAGGGGCCTGTGGGAAGGGAGGATGGGACCCCTGGGTGCTGGGCTGGGGTCTCGCCCACCGTGGAAGGTCATCCGGGTGTTGTAGAGCTTCTTGGTCCGTGCATCCAGGAACCTCATGGCCTTTTGCACCCCCCTGTCCTGTGGGTTCCCACACAGCATCCTGCGTCTCTGGGGGAGGTGGAATCTGTGGTGGGTGGAAAGGGGGTACCCAGGTTAAGGTGCCAGGGGGGAGCTAAGCTGGGTGTGAACCCCCAGCCCCACGGCCTCACTTACATCACAGCAGGTAGATTACAGCTTCCGCTCACGTCCTGGTGCTGGTAAGCCCGGGCGTGCCGGAGCACAGCCCACCCAACGTGGCGGTGGTAAGCCAGGCAGCAATCCTCAAAGGCACCTGCAAGTGCATGGCACTGTGTGTGTGCACTTGGCATGGATGGCCACAGATGTGGGCACCAGCCTGCACATATAGGCACATACCACGACTTTCCATGTCTGGAGGAGACCTAGGAACAGCCTGCATGATAAAAAAGTCACCTGGCTCAACCTTAGCCCTTAATATGGGGACAGCTGGCCAGAGATGGAGAGCGCCTGCAGACCCCAGCTAGGAAGGGGTCCCTTCCACTCCTGCTCTGTGGCAGAAGGTGACAGAGGGCAGGTGCAGCACCCTGAAGAGGGGCCAGGGCCAACCCTCCCCAGCCCAGTCCCACCCTCCTAAGACCCCACTCCTGCTGCAGACTGGCCATGTCCCCACATAGGACTAGCTCAAATACCCATCACAGTGACTACTCAAGTTACCCGGCCAGAAACTGGGAGTTCTATGTTGGTTTACCCATTGGTCTACCAAAAGCACTTAAAGAGCCCCCTACTAGATGCCAAATGTCCAGACAAACACAGAGATTACATCAAAACTAGTGATGTCTTTGGGGAGCTCCCAGCCTGGTGAGGGGACAGGGGCATTGATCTGTGCAGGGGGTGGGTGGGGGTGCCCAGAGGAGGAAGTGATGATGCCAGAAACATCTGGGAGGATGAGTAGGTGAAATGAATGAATGGAGAATGAGTTAATGAGTTGGTGGCAGAGGCCAGGGTGGGCTCCTCCCCCGGCTTCTGCAATCTGCCTTTGCCTAACCCACCTCCAGCAGCCAAGTCTGAGTCCAGGCAGAGCCTAGCAGGGGGGTTGGGGGGAGCAGGAGGGGCTTGAGTCCTCCTGGCATTCCCTAACCTTGGCCCCTGAGGGCAAGGGACAGCGGAGTCAGTTGGAACCTGGGGCTGCAGTGCCAGACAGGTAGTTCCCAATGCTGGGGGGCCACCTTTCCCCCCAGGACCAAAGGGCCTGGGCTGGGCTCTGATAACAGGACAATAAGAACAAAGCGCCAAAGCCCGGCCCCCTCCTGGGCAAAGGCTAAGATCTTCTGGGAACAGGGGCAGGTGGGGGCAGCAGGGTGGGGCCGTGGGGCCTCAGTCTGGCCAGGGGCCCTTCTCTGCCAGGTGTTGGGGCTCAGTGGCCTCCCTGGGACCCATGGGGATGTAGAACCCAGTGGTGGGGCTCCTGGGGGCTCCCAGATGCCTAGAAGTGTCCTTTGGTCAGCGAAATCCTCAAGTGCCTGTTCTGGGGTGGGAGGTGGGGAGGAGGGGAGGAGGGGAGGAGGGGAGGAGGGGAGGAGGGGAGGGGGTCCCCATGAATAACATGAATGGTTATTATTGTTGTTGCCAGGCACTGAGCTCATTGGACCCTCACGTTGGGTTTATGCAGTGGGAATTTCGGATTCCCACTTTGCAGCTGAGGAAACTGAGGCTCAGAAAGGTTGAGTAGCAACTCTTGGCCAGACTGCATGCGGGGGGGACCTGGATGGGAAATCACTCCTGTTGGTTTCCAGGGCTCTGATCTCCAACCCCACCCTGGCTCTGCAGGGTCAGGATGCTCCAGTGTGTCCCTGGCACTTGGAAGCCACCCTCTGCCCTTCACGGTCCCTAGGCTGGCTGAAGTCTTACAAAGGAGCCACCACAGGGACTCTGGAAGAAGCAGTTGGGGACCCTCTGTTCTCCCCACCCCACCTTCCCCAGGAGCTGCACAAATGCCAGGAATTCCTGCATGCCACAGGCAGGAGCCATCAGAGATGGGATCAGGGGAGACTCCTGGAAGAGGGTAGGAGCAAATGGGGTGGGGGACAGGGAGGATGAACAGAAAGAGGGAGGTAGGGGGAATAGGGTAAGTATGGCCAAAGACAGTACCTTGGGCGTGGACAGTGGAGTCCCAGGGCCCCACGAAGCAAGCCACCAGGCAGGCCAAGAGCCACAGGTTCATGGTGTGGGGTGCTCCTCTCCCTGGGCACCTCGAGGGATAACAGAGCCACCTGGGGAGGTGGAAGGGGGTGATGGGGACCCAAGAAGGATGGCTGCAGGCACTGGGAACACCTCCACCTTAAGCCAGGCACCATGGCCCTCGGCAAGGGAGGCAGGTGGCACAAAATGGGGACAAGTCGTGCTGGAGGGACCTGCTGCTTGCTGGCCTCAGCCATGGTCAGGAAAAGGACTCACCTATGTCTGCTATGTCTGAGGAGCTGGTGCCTGCTGGAGTGTACACCGGGCTCTGCTGTCTGCAGGGCCAGCAGGGTGAACTTCACCCTTTATAGACCGAGCCCCACCCTGCCACCCCCTGCTCTCCCTCCACCCTCCCTCTGCCTCCCCACCCACTCTTGGAGACTCACTCAGGGATTCTCCCGACTGTACAGCCCTGACGGCCCCCCGCCTCCCCCAACCCCCATCCCAGGCGTCGTGACCAGTATGCCTGCTGTCTCCCTAAAGGCTCCTGTCCCCTTCTCTGGTTCCTTCACCTGCACACACCTGGGTGGACACTGGCTTCCTGCAGACAAGCCTCAGACTACCCAGGGCCCTGAGAGGGAACCTTAACCTCTGTTCCCCACTCCCAAGCCACCTGTTCTGTGGGTCCCTGACTTTATTTCATCGCTCTCTCCTTGCACATAATGGGGTGACATATGTCACAGGAAAGCCCTAGTTTTGAGAATAGGTGAATTCATAGAAACAGAAAGTAGACTGGCGGTGGCCATGGGCTGGAGGAAGGGTGAACGGAGCGGGGAGCGGTGGAGGGGTGTGGGGGGTGATGCACCAGGGTATGGGTTTCTTTTCGTTCTGAAATTAGATAACGTGACAGCTGCAGAACTCTACGAATATAGCAAACACCACGGAATGGCACACTTGCCATGGGCAAAGTGTATGGCGTGTGATTATTCTCCAATACTATCTTGAGAATAATTTCAATAAACTGTTATTAACAACCGCCACAACAAAGAAATGATCTGGTTTTGGAAGAAAAGCCAGGCGTTCCGGGTAGTCATGTCTGCAGGAAGCGAAACTAAATTCACCTACAAGGCATTTGTCCTTTCCCGGGTGACCCGCCCGGAACAGGAGCGAAAGGTTGGGGGAGGCGGGGAAAGGGAGGCGGGGAGGGTTGCTGCGGAGACCTCTCAGCTAATTGCTTTTAAATTTTTAGAGCCCACATCCGCAGCTAATGGGCCCTCTCCAGATATTCATCACACCCTGAACCCCTCTCATTTCTCCAGCTCCACTGGGGAGCTCCTGGTGGCGGCCCCTTCCCTGCTCCCCTGGGCCCGGGCCCGGGGCTTGGTGGCTGGAGCCTAGAGAGGGTGCGGGTCTGAGTGGGTGCGGCTAGGCGTGGGGGCGGGGCTGGGCGTGGGGCTTATGGAAGTGGGCGGGGCTTTATAAACAGCTCGGGCCCAGGACTAGGCTTTCTGGGCGGGGCTTGGAGCTCTTCGTAAGCCCCGCCCCAGTCGACCCCCTGGACGCGCAGCCTGCAGGGTCGCCCAGCGGTTCTGTGGCTGTGGCTGTGGCTGTGGCCAGTGGCAGCCCCCGGACCCGGGAGCTGCTGCAGTTCCTCGACTTCTTGCTCCGGGTGGATGAAGCTGGGCCGGGACGCGGCTCCGCGTGGCTGCGGGCGTAGGGACGCGGCGTGGCGCGCTGGGGACAGCCTCCCCGCTACAGCCCACCGGCGCCTACCTGTCCCACTGACGGGCAGCGGCCAAGATTTGGCGCTACCCAGACTTGGCGGAGGTCCCCTGGCGAGTGAGCCCACCTCCCCGCCCGGCCTTACAGGGTTTGTCCCATCGGCAGCCTTCGCGGGGAGGAGACGATCTGAGGGAGGGGGCCCTCGAGGGACCAGAACGCAGCGTACACAGGGACATGCGCGCTCGGGACCCAGGTGTCCGGGCGGGAGACTGGATGCTCAGAGAAACAAGGCCGTGAATTAAAGCCTGGATGGAGTTCTGAGGACCACAGTGGCTAAGTGTGAGGGCCAGATCTTCACGATCAGGGCTGAACTGGGGGAAGCCAGGCCGGGGTTAGTTGCTGGGGGCGTTAAGAGTAAACCTTCTTCTCCGCAAGTGTGAAATGAGCACAACTGGGGGCTCGGAGGATGGGGGTGGTTGGGGGTGGTCTCCAGCCTGCAGCTCAGCCAAACTCAAAAAATTGACACCCCAGAGGTTGCAGGGTTGGGAGGGTGGGCAGGGGTCTTCGTTCCACAAGCCCAGCCAGCTGCAGTGGCAGGTGTTGGGCAGGGGCTCAGCTCAGCTCTGGGAAGCACCCTCCGCCCAGTGGAGGGCACCTCTTGTGGGTACACACAGTTGAAGGGTCTTCCCAGATGCTCAATATTGGGCCATCTGTACAGAAGAGGAGACTGAGGGTCAGGGAGGCCAAGTCATTTTACCACCACCCCACCTTTTTTTGTTGGGTAGGAAAACCGGACTTTTATTTCTTAAATACTGTGAAGGAAAGGGGGACAGTTCCCTAATGGAGGAGGGCTGGGGAGCAGAGACCTGGGTTTCATCACAAAGACACAGGGACACTGGGGGAACACTGCAGGCTGAAGTTAGAAGACCCTGGCCTTCTCCAGGTCTCTGCTCAGACTCTTAGCCTCTGAGAGAAGCATTTGAGAGCCTGCCATTGTCATGTTGGTTCGTATGGAGATCTGAACACTTGACCTTGGTGTTATCAACTCTAACCAACTGAGCTAACCTGCCAGCCGCCAGCTGCCTCCAGAGAGAGAATTCGTTTATTTGAGATCTTTTTTCCTTTTTGATGTAGGCAACTATTGCTATAAACTTCCCTTTGAGAACTGCTTTTGTTGCATCCCATCAGTTTTGGCATGTTATGTGTCCATTTTCATTTGTCTCAAGTTATTTTTTAATTTCCCTTTTAATTTCTCCTTTGACTCATTGGCTGTTCAGGAGCATGTTGTTTAATTTCCACATATGTGTAAATTTCCCGAATTGCTCCTATTATTGATTTCTAGTTTCATACCCTCGTGGTTATAAAAGATACTTGATATGATTTCAGTCTTTTAAAATTTGTTAAAACTTGTTTCATGGCCCAATATATGATCTACCCTGCAGAATGTTTCATGTGCATTTAAGAAAAATGTGTATTCTGCTGCTTTTGGATGGAATGTTCTGTGTATGCTTGTCAGGTCCATTTGGTGTAGGGTATATTTCAAGTCCAATGTTTCTTTACTGATTTTCTGTCTGGATGACCTGTCCATTGTCAAAAGTGGGTTATTGAATTCCCCAACTATTACTGTATTGCAGTCTTCTCTCCCTTCAGATCTATTAATATTTGCTTTATATATTTAGGTGCTCTGATGTTGGGTGCATATATATTTACAATTGTTATATCCTCTTGATGAATTGATCCCTTTATCCTTATGTAATGACCTTCTTTGTCTCATTCTACAGTTTTTGACTTAAAGTCTATTTTATCCAATAGAGATATAGTTACCCCTGCTCTATTTTGGTTTCCCTTTGCAGGAAATATCTTTTTCTGTCCCTTCACTTTCAGTCTATGTGTATCCTTAAACCAGCTGCCTCTTGCTTTGGTTCAGATTCACAGTGGTTGCCTGGCAACTAAAGGAGGGGAGAACAAAGGTTTTTTTCAGGATGAATTGCAAGCCCCTGGCCTGATGTTCAGGAACTTGGTTTACAGACAGTCTCTGTGAGACCTCTTTCACTGTGTCCCTGAAGTGTTGGCCCTGCTGCCTCCTGGAAGGCTGGCTTTAAGGTCCTCCCCTCCCCAGGCTAACCAGTGGCCTCTGTCTTGCAGGGGACAGCTGAAGCAATGGCTGGGTGGGGTCAAGACCCTCCAGAGGGACTCAGAGTACTGGCACTGGTCATGATCTTGGTCCTTGTGCTTCTCCTGCTCCTGCTGGACATGTGGGAGCTGGACTGCCCCCAGCTAGGAACTGCAGCTGCCTGACACAAGTTCTGCCAGCTGTAGCTGGGGCAGGGGAGGCATGGGGAGGGAGGGTGGTGGGCCCTGATCAGAGGGCCCTATAGGGTCATGCGTCATGTGTTGCAGCCATCAGAGATGACAGTGATGTCACTGACTCCTCATTGAACACCTTTTGGGGGCCATTTTCTACCTCATTCATTCAACAAACACTAAGTGAGCACCTACTTTGTGCCAGGCACCAAGCTGGGTGTTGGGGACAAGCAGTGAAGAGATGGTCCCAAGTGCTTGTAGTTTAGTGGCAGAGCAGACAAGACAAGCGCTAAGTAATGAAGCAAGATGCTCTGAGATTAGGATCACTGCCACCAATCCTGGTGTGATCAGGAGAAACTGGAGGTGGGCTGTGCTCCTTTAAACAGAGTGGCTTACTGCCTTGTAACACCAAGGTCAAGGGTATGGATCCAGATTCCCACACTAGCCAGCCAGCAAAAATAAATAAATAAATAAATATACAAACAAACTGAGTGTATTGAGGTAACAATAACCCTATAATATTAATTTTAATCCCCACTTTACAAGGAAAAAAACAACTGAGGCTCAGAGACGTTAAGTTGCCTGACCAAGTGAGCAGCAGGGCTAGATTTCAAATCCACATCTGACTCCTTTTCCCCCACCTATACTAATCAGGTGCTGTATTCAGCATGACTTTTTATTCTGATGCTTTGACAGCTGGGGCTTTGTGAATCCAGACAGATGGCCCCTCCCAGGGCTAGCCACTTCCTACAGATAGTAAAGGACTCACCTTGCTAGCACACCTTTCATATGGAAATCAACCAATCCAGAACCCATATCCCCCAACCACCTCCTTTATCAGGCTTCCAAACTCCAGACCACTATCCGCCTGTCCTAATCACCCCAGGGCCAGGCACCAGACAACTCAAAACAGCCTCTATGCCTCAGAGCCCCCTGAAATGATTTAAACTAACCAATCCTAACCCTGCTTACCCTGCCTCACCCATTCCTTTCTGCACAATAAAGGCTCTTACCCACGTTCCTCCTCCCCCTCTCCCCCAACCTCCTTACCAGCCCTGGTGCTTGCCCATGTGGCCCTGTGTAGTGCCTGCTCTTGGGAACGGTGAATAACAAATTATCTTTTCAATGACAGTTGTCTCCTGATCTGTTGGCCTCTCCATACCTGCATAATACTAAAACCTATATTTAAAAACAGATGCCAAGGGCTGGCCTGTTAGCTAAGTTGGTTAGAGCACAGTGTTATAACAGCAAGGTCAAGGGTTTGGATCCCCATACCAGCCAGCTGCCAAAAAAAAAAAAGTAAAGTAAAAACGTGCCAAGTGGTGTGCAGGGAGCTGGGAACAGAAGGCAGATAACAGACATGCCACTCCCCCAGTGGGGCTTGCAGCTAGTCGGGGGATGTTTACAGGATGCTGCAATGCTGCATGGTCAGAAGAACTGTCTGCATGCAGGCTGTGGGGATGTGGAGGTCTCCAGAGGGAACAGCAGCTAACTGGAGACCTGAAGGATGAGCAGGTGTAAGTCAGAGGCCAGCAGAGCAGGACACTAGAGGGAAACATCAAGGGCAGAATGGCTGGGGGTGGAGGGTGGGGGCGGATAGCGGAAGACGAGGTAGGAGGGGACAGGCTATTCAGGGCCTCACATGCCAAGCCAAGAAGGGTGACCTTCATCGAGAGGATACTGGGGAGCTGTTGAAGGGATTTATTTAGCCAGGGGAGGGTTGTGGTCAAGCCTGTGTCTGAGCTCTGCCAAGGTCATATGGGGAATACAATAGAGGGGTCAGACTGGAGCAGGGGAGACTCAATAGCCCAGGCAGAAGAAAGTGGGAGACAGGACCCATGGGGTGGAGGGGGGCTGACCCCAGACGGGGGTCTCTCTCTGGAATGGGGAGGGTCTGGGCTACCTCCTTAACCCCTTAGAGAAACAGGTGAGCCTCCCACTGCCACCTCCTTCTCAAATGTGGGGACTCTGGCAGTACGGTGAAGCAGCCACATGTGGGAAAGGACCTCAGAAGGCTGTCAGCACCCACAGGCTTAGGGAGGGCAGAAGGCTCCTGCTTGTCCCCCTCTCACCTCTGCTGCCCCACCCCCTGGCTTCTGGTCATTCTGAGCACATGGGTCAAGATCTGCTGGGTGCCGGCTCAGCTCCGGGGGTGCTGTGCTAGAGCAGAGACTGGCGAGGGCGGTTGGGTCACCGTCTCTGTGCCTCCTCTTTCCTGCCTCTTCTTCCACAATAGTTCTCCTCCAGGGCTCCTGCCTCCACCGGCCTCATGCCGAGCCTTTGGCCAAGCAGCACCCTCTGCCTGGCATGCCCTCACCCTGCCCATCTCCAGGCAGCCAGCTTGGCCTGGATTATATTTTAGGCTTCTGGCTCTGCCACCCTGACAGCCTGGGCCACGTGTTGGGCCTGACCTGCTTCATCTGTCTGGCCTTAAAATCCCATCGTGTATCCGCCTCCACTTTACAATTGTTTGGATTTTTATAACTGTTTCAGATGCCATAATTGGAAGGGGATAGGTAAAATCTATTAATTTTAAATCAATAATAATTCCTTAATTAATCAAACATTAAACACGTTTAAATTTTTCCAATTCTCTCCCTCTCCCTCTTTCTTCCTTATAATTGATTTGCTTATATCAGGATCCAAACAGGTTCTGCTTGTGGCATTGGTTGTTACAATGTCAGCTGTCTCTTGAGTTTCTTTTCATTTATAGGTTCCCTCTTTATCTAATTTTTCCCACTTTACCCCGTAAAGTTTCCCAAGGTCTGGATTTGCTGGCTACATCCCAGTAGTGTCATTTAACATGTTCTGCCGTCCCCCATTAGTCTCTCTCAGGTTAGATTTGGCTTGAGAGGCATATGTTTTTACTGCAGGATGCCCAGTATGTCTGATCTTCTCTCTGTGATGTTAGCAGACATTGATGATCCTTTGCTAGATCCATTATTTCAATTGGGTTTTGCAAAATACCATATTCTAATTACTTTATTCCCTCTTTATTTACTAGCTGGATACTTGAATAGACAGAAATGTTCCCTCCTCAGCTATTATCGTTACCCTGAGGAACAATTCATATAGGAAAGACCGGATAAATGCTTGACTCTTCCCTTTTACTTACCAGTTTTAGAAAAATGAATTGTTTCCTTACCATCTTCCAAAGAGACTGAGAGTTTGGTTGCTTTTGTTGCATTGTCATTATGGTTTTTTGTGGTGGTAAGATTGTTTCTTCTCTTGCTTGTTTGCATTTTTGTTCTACCAATGGGTTTTGTTCTTTCTTGTGTATTCGTGGTAGTGGTTGATGGTGTTCAGATTCCAGGAGCAGGGCTCTCTTGAGGATTTCTTGCAGGGCTGGTCAGGTGTTGATGAACTCCTGCAGTTTTGGCTTGTCTGGAAAATACACTATTTCTTCCTCATTTCTGAAGGATAACCTGGCTGGGTACAGTATTCTTGGCTGGTAGTTTTTTTCTTTTAGTATTTTGAATATATCATCCCATTTTCTGTAGAAAATGCCTGTGAGTTTCTGATGAGAAGTCTGCTGTTACTCTAATAGGGGCTTCCTTATAGGTGACAATGCTTTTCTCTTGCTTCTTTTAAGATTCTCTCTCTGTCTTTAAGCTTTGCCAGTTTGACTATAATGTGTCTTGGAGAGGATCTTTTTGGGTTGAATCTGTTTGGGGATCTTTGAGCCTCTTAGATCTGAAGGTCTGTGTCTCTCCCTACACCTAGGAAGTTTTCTGTTATTATTTCTTTGAATAGGTTTTCCATGCCTTTTCTTTTCTCCTCCCCTTCTGGAACACCTATGATTCAAGTGTTTGTGCACTTAAGGTTGTCTGCTAGCTCTCTTAGATTCCCTTCACTTTTTAAAATTCTTTTTTTTGTCTGCCTGGGTTATTTCAAAAAGACTGTCTTCAAGATCATAAATTCTTTCTTCTGCTTGTTCTAGCCTGCTGCTTAAGCTCTCAGTTGTGTTTTTTATTTCATTGAATGAATCTTTTGATTCCATGAGTTCTGCTACATTCTTTTTAAAGGTATTAAACTCTTTGTAAATTTCCTCCTTCATATCCTGGATTTTTTGTCTCATTTCATTATGTTGTCTAACTGAGTCTCCTTGAATCTCAATGAATTTCCATAAGATTGTTCCTTGGAATTCCTTTTCTGTCATTTCAAGGGTTTCCTTCTCCATAGGGTCTGGTACTTGAGAATTACTGTATTCTTTCAGTAGTGTCATATTTTCTTGGCTTTTCATATTTCTAGTATCTCAGTGTTGATGTCTGGTCATCTGGTAGAGCAGTTGCTTGTTCTATTACTCTGGAGTGGGCTTTGAGGAGAGAGACTTTCTCTTCTTTTTCTGGTCTCTGCTGGTGACTCTCCTTGTGTCAATGCAGTTGAGTGTCTGGCGGGCCACCTGCATGGTGGCTGTGGCTACTGCTCTGGTGGCGAGCCACTTTTGTGGCAGCCATGGCTGTCGTGGGCCACCCATGTCGAAGTGGTGTTTTCATGAAGTAAAGGTAGGGGGCTTTGGGGGCTTGATAGACATAATTTTTTTGTTTGGTTTGGGGAGAAAAAGCAGTCATTTTGTCTGCTTCTCCATGTCTCTGACAAGGCTCTTGACAGTATCAAGCTTGAGAAAATCTGGTGCACTCAAGCTCTGACCCCCAAACTTTCTTACACTGATTCCTCCCCATCTATTGGAAGATGAACACCATAGACAGCAGCTATGTGTCGATCATGCCAGGGGAGGCAAGTGCCAACCTGATTTCTCCACCACTCTCCCCAACTCAGGGCTTAAGGGTAGACACTAGTATAAGTTTCCTATGGCTGTTGTAACAAATGCCCATAAATTCAGTGGCTTAAAAAAACTGAATTTATTATCTTACAGTCTGGAGATCAGAAGTCTGACATGGGTCTCACTGGGCTAAAGTCAAGGTGTGGGCAGGGCTGGTTCCTCGTGGATGCTCCAGGGGAGGATCTGTTTCCTTTTACAGCTTCTAGAGTTGCCTGCAGCCCTCAGTTTGTGGCCCCTTCCTCCATCTGCAAAGCCAGCAGCATAGCATCTTCCAGTCTCTCTCTGACTCTGACTCTCCTGTCTCCCTCTTATGAGGACCTCGTGAGGACACTAGGCCCCCAGATAACCCAGGATGATCTCCCATCTCAAGATCCTTAATCCCATCTGCAAAATCCCTTTTGCCAGGTAAGGGAACATATTCCTAGGTTTTGGGGATTAAGACGTGAACATTTGGGGGGGTGCATTATTTAGTCCACCACGACACCCTTTAGGATCCAACTCGTTAGATGGGGAACACCACTTGGAGGTCATGATGTATGGGTTTAGTTTTGGAAGATGGTGGTGGAGATGGGGAGAAGATTCCAGGCAGAGGGAACAAGGCACATAAGACAGAAGGCTCCCTAAATACCTGACTCAGATGTGACCTGAAGGCCTTCATCATGGGCAGGGGAACCCAGGGAGACTGTGTTTTGCAAAGTGGTGGTTCTCACCTAGTGATGATTTTGTCTCCAGGGAACAGCTGGCAATGCCTGGAGAGATATTTGGCTGTCACAAATTGGGAGCGGGGGGATTTACAGGGGAGGGGCATGTGCCAGAGATGCTGCTAAATGTCCTACAATGAGCCAGTCAGTGAGCTCAGTTGGTTAGAGCACAGCCTTATAACACCAAGGTCACAGGTTTGGATCCTCATACCGGCCAGCTACCAAAAAAATAAAAATAAAAACAAATGTCCTACAATGCACATGCCAGCCCCCACCACCAGGAGCTTGGTAGGGCTCCAACCAAGCAATGCATAGCTGCAATGCATAGCTGCTGACAGCTGCTTTCTCTCCAGACTCAGAGGGGCTTTTTCCCTCCATGGGCAGCTGGAGGGTTTCTACTTGGTGACCTTTGCCCTTTCTACCCCTGTTCTCTGTCGCCCCCCCCCCCCACCTTTCTTGGGAAAAGCTGTTTCTAGTTCCTCATGACCCTTGGCCTGCTTGGGGAAGGGAAGCATTTGTGTGGGCCGAGCGCTCCCACCTCTGGAATGTGCAGCCCAGCACTTGGAGGAAGATGGATCTAAGAATAGTACCATTTTTTCCCCACCCCCAGGCCCAACTGGCTCTGGCTTCTGGGTCCCAGGCCCTTCACTGTGCTGGGAGAGGTGAGTGAGGCAGATGATGGTTTGGGGAAACTTCTGGAGCCTGTGCTGGTCTCCGGATGGGGCATGAGCTAGTTCATTCAACTGGTCAGCAGGTGATGGGGTTGGTGGAGGAGGGGGTGAATTGGGGTGGAGGGTTCCCCTGCCCCACTGGTGTCATCCTCACTTCTTCGGCCTGCCCTGTTCTTCCCTGCCAGACTCACATCACCGATCCCCTCCTCAACTGCCACCCCCTAGGGTTGGAAAGGCCCTGCTTGGGTTGGAGCAGGAGTGCGCTGCCTGTCTCACCCACCATGGAAGGGACCCCAGCTTGGAGGCCTGACCCCACGGGGGCCTTGCATCTGCTGGGATATAATAAACCTGGGCTGGGGTGGTTCTGCTGCTGGCCCTCGGAAGAAGGGTCTCACTGCTTGTTCATGCAAACAGCAAACCTTTGCCACCTGCTGGGTGCCAGTCTGGTGCCAGACGCTGGCAACATCAAAGGGGACAAGGCTCAGGCTCTTTCCTCGAGGAGCCTGCAGCGACAGGGAGAGCAGGGCTGACCTTTGCTGACGACTTAGCTTGAGAGCCAGACCCTGCACTAGGCAAGAGTAGAGCAGCTGTGTTCCTGGGGAAAGGGGCGTCGGCCAGGGGAAAGGAGGCAGCTGGGATCTGGGTAGAGAAACCCCCGAGCATGTGTCCAGGGAAGCCCCTGACCCTGGGGGAGGGAGGCTAATCTGAGGGGATGGCCCTCCTCCCACCCGGGCCCACCCAATCTGCTCCTGGCTCCTGGCTCCCTGCTCTGGGACGTACTGTGGCTGCAGCTGCTCTTGCCAGCCTCTTTGGATGTCCATGCAGCCCCTCCCTGAGCCTCAGACTCTGACATGTGGCATCCCGTCCTCCTACCTGGGCTCTAAGTCAGCCCCATCTGCCAGAGAATGGGGTGTTCAAACCCCAGAATCCTGGCTCCTTGACCTATGGAAGAGCCAGTGGTGCCTGCCGGTTACAAGGGCCACCTGAGCTCTCCTGCTCACCCAGGCTGGAACCCCAGGATGTACCCTGGCAAGACAGAAGTTCATCAGGTGCCTAAGGGAGATCGGGATGGTACAAAAAAAAAAAAAAAAAGACTGATCCTTTCTCTCCCACCTGGACCTGAAACCACTGCTTTAACTGCAGATGCCCTCTTCTCTCCAAATCCAAGCATCTTAAAGCTATGGGACCCTGATTGGATGAAGGAGGTAGAACACCCCACGGATACCACCATGAACCCACAATCTCCCACCCAGCTGGGCTCCTCCCATTCTCCTCTGCAAGCCCCCTCCATTCTCTCCAACCCCCACCCATCTCTCATCAGTCCTTTGACCCCTGTCACCCCTGGGTGGGGCCTCTCTTGTTGTCCCCTCCCCTTCCCTTTCTTCTTTGCTCCCCCTCACCTCTGCAGCCATAGGTAGGGGGCCCTGTTCTTTTCTCTGGCATCATGCCCAAGGAAGCATCAATGTTCCCTGCACAAGCTTCGGGGTCTCTTACCCCAGCCCCTGCCCCCTTCCCGTCACCCTTCCAAGAGCATGCGTGCTGTAACTTTGGGCCTACTTGATTCTTCTGCAAAAAGAAGCCAGCTCACAGGCTTACTCTGAGGATTCAAGGGCATCTGCAGAGTGCTCTGTCCAGGGTCTGGGAGCCACTATTATTCCATGGGGTGGCAGGCCTCCTGCCTGTGAGTTCTGGTGGATACACAAGCCACTGGGCCTGATCGCTGGGCATTGCTCTCATTTCCAGTTTAAAGGTAATTTGTGGGGCCGGCCCGTGGCTCACTTGGGAGAGTGCGGTGCTGGTAACACCAAGGCCACGGGTTCGGATCCTATACAGGGATGGCCAGTTCGCTCACTGGCTGAGCGTGGTGCTGACAACACCAAGCTAAGGGTTAAGATCCCCTTACCGGTCATCTTTAAAAAATATATAAATAAATAAATAAATAAAGGTAATTTGTGAAAGACTGTAAGAAACATCCTCCCATGGATAGCTCATTTCATGGGTGGCTGGGGATCATTTTCGGTGTATAATCACAGGGTCACACTATGAACCTTCTTATATGCTATGTATCATCCGGAGGGTCTTACTGATTCATGTGGCCCCCAAAGAACACAAGCTTTGTCCACCACCTTGGGAAAGCAAGTGTTGGGGTCCTGGCAGGGTTGGAACAATCCTTCACCTTGTCCACGGGCCCTTGTTAGGTTTGCTGGCTCCCCTTCTCCTATACATGGTTCCTGATCTTTGCTCCTTTGAATGTTATCAATTTGCGAGAGCTTTTAATAGACTGATAACACCTGGCTTTGCCCACCTCGAGTAACTCTCCTTTAATTGTGCACACTGAGAAATACCCTGAGAAATGCTGCTGGCTGTATTTTTTGATCTTTCATCTGGGGAGGGTGAAAGTTGTCAGGGTGGGGTAGAACCTGGTATTTCAGACACCCATCCTTCTCTAGGAGTTCTTGCCCCAGGGGTCATTGCCCCCGGCACACTGAGAGCAGGTTGGAGCCACCTTGTGGATAGACTGTGGCAAATCTGTGAGTCCCTGGATGAGCAGCAGAGCTGGAGGAATTAAAGTGGTAAACTGACTTCCTGCTAATGACTGAGAAATGTGAAGACTCCATCTCATTTATAAAGATTGGGGAAAACAGTCCAGCAGCTCCACAAAAAGTGAAACATGGGATAATGATACAACCCAGCAATTCCACTCCTAGGTATATGTGCCCTAGAGAAATGAGAACATACGTCCACACAGACTTGTACACACACGTTTGTAGCAGCATGATTCATAATGGCCCAAAAGGTGGAAACAACCCAGATGTTCATCAATAGATGAATGGATTAACACAAGGTGTTAAATCCATAGACTGGAATATTATTCACTCATAAAAAGGAATGAAGTACTAATTCATGCTACCACATGGATGAACCATGAAAACATTATGCCCAGTGAAAGAAGTCAGACACAAAAGGCCACATATTACAAAATTCCACTTATATGAAATGTCTAGAATAGGCAAATCCATAGTCAGAAAGAAGATTTGTGCCAGGGGGCTAGGGAGGGAGTGACAATGGGTACAGGGTTGCTTTCCAGGGTGATGAACATGTTCTGAAATAAGATAGTGGTGATGGTTGTATAAATCTGTGAGGGTATTAGAAACCACTGAATTTTCACTTAAACAAAAAAAAGCACTGCAGAAACCCAACAAATAATGTAAAATGTTTATAGACAAAACAAGGACTCAAATGGCATGAAAAAGAACAGTTGGATTAAAAAAAATAGACACCTTAAAAAAACAAAGTGATAGTGGCTCCTACCAAATGAGTCACTGGAGAAACCAAGGTGACTGTGTAATTTACTGACTTATTGTCCACATGGGAATACCTGAAAAAGGACATAATCAATGCTGCTCCGGGACTACAGGGGGAAACCAGGGCACCTCGTGACCCTAGAAACCAGAGCTGTGAGGGGTTTTCCTATTCTTTGATGCTACAGAAGATAAAATGCCCGTTTCTATTCTTACCACAAGGATAGTGGATTGGAAGGGTTATTATGGGTTGGATCCAGAAAGTGAATTCTGGAAAACAAAACTTCCCAAGCTCGTTCAGGCTAGCGACCCAGCTTATCTTGTGTGGTGTTGAGTGCTCAGCCTGGTGGTGCCCAAGGTGGCGGTGCCACCTACCTTCTACAAACAAGCCTGGGGGAAGCGAAGTAATGATTAGCACGGTGATTCCCAAAGGAAAGCCCGCATTTCTGTGCCTGCTCCAGGGCTGGCCTCTGCAGGTCAGAACTGTGCACAAGGAGGAATCTCGAATATCCTGTGCCTGGAAGGAGTCAGGACCTACAGCTCCTTGCTTCTTCAATTCTGACCTCATTGGGAAAGCAAACCCCAAACTGTGGCTAACCTGAAAATAAACTGAACTGCCTAAGAAAAAATAAAGCTTCCTGTTTTTCCCAACTGGCCAACCTACTTGGTGCTGAGACGGAATCAGATTGAAGTCTGGCCTCCAAAGAACATAAGACTTCTAGAATGTTCTTCGGGCTTGCTTGAGCTTGCCCAACTTCTGTGCTGTGATGCCTTGGCTGTTTGGGGGCTGACCATTGAACTGTTTACCTGACATTTACACCCACTTCTGATAGCCCCCCCAAATAATCCCAACCTACATAAAGAGCCCTGCAAATGGTTCCAATAGAATGACTTCCCCCATCTCCATATCTAATGGATCTGGCCTTCTCCACATTTGACTGGACACCAAATCCAGCTGATCCCATCTCTTATTTTTGTTCTTTTTGGCAGCAGGCCAGTGTGGGGATCTGAACCCTTGACCTTGGTGTCATCAACACCAGGCTCTAACCAACTGAGTTAACTGGCCACCCCCTGATCCCACCTCTTAAAATCTGGAATCTACCTCCTTCTCTTTGTACCTTCCATCAATACTGTCCCCACCCATGTCCCTCTTTGACGTCATCTTTCCCTAGGTTGTCCAGACAGCCTCCTGTGAGATGTCCCTCCTCTTCTGGTTGTATTCCCTGCTTACCTCTGGTTCCCTTCCTTCAAACGAATAAACAAATCATCACTTACGTCTCTCATTTTAAAATTCGCTCACTCACTGAAGAGTGTGTGGTTGACATGATATCCCATCATCCCCAAGTACTTTATTTTTTCTATAATCAAAGACATTCTTTGGTTTTTTTGTTTGTTTGTTTGTTTGTTTTTTGTCCTTTTTTGTGACCGAGCTCAGCCAGTGAGTGAACCAGCCATCCCTATATAGGATCCAAACCCGCGGTGGGAGCACTGCTGCGCTCCCAGTGCCGCACTCTCCCAAGTGAGCCACAGGGTCGGCCCAAAGACATTCTTTATATAACCAAAATAAAACCATCCAAAGGAGGAAACTGACACTAGCATATTGCTGATGTGTAATTCACAGACTGTATATATATTTTACCAGTTATCCCAATAACGCCCTTCACTGAAAAAATGACCTAATCCAGGATCAAAATGTATATTTAGCTGGTGTGTTTATTTAGATTCCATCAATTTGGAACAGTTCTCCAATCTTTATTTGCCTTTTCTGACACTGACACTTTTGAAGATGACAGAAAAGTTATTTTGCAGAATTTTCCTTAGTTTGGGTTTATTTGATGTTTTCTTATGATCAGATTCAAATACATTTTTTTTTTTTTTTTTTTTTGTCTTTTTTCGTGACCGGCACTCACTCAGCCAGTGAGTGCACCGCCATTCCCATATAGGATCCGAACCCGCAGCGGGAGCGTTACCGCGCTCCCAGCGCCGCACTCTCCCAAGTGCGCCACGGCTCGGCCCTCAAATACATTTTTTGAAATAACATCCTAGAAGTGTTCTCAGTGCATCCTATTGTGTGGTATACAATTTGATTTGCCCATTACTTGGTGATGTTAACATTGGTGACTTGAGTAGGTAACATTTACAAAGTTTTTCAACTGAAAAATTACTTTATTCTCCCTTTATAATTAAAATGCACTTTGTGAGGAAGTTCTTTGAGATTATGCAAATACCCTGTTCTTCATGAAACTTTCACCCACTATTCTTTGTATCTACTGATGTTCCTTAACTGAATTAATTTTTTACTATGATGGTCAATAAATGCTGAATTTCTGGGAAAAAAAAAAATTTCACTCACTAAAAGTAAATTCTTTTAGATGCTCGTTGTCTATACCTGGGGTTAGTTCCCTGGGGCTGCTATAACAAATTATTGCAACCTTGGTGGCTTAAAACAATACAAATTTATTTTCTTACATCTTGGAGGTCAGAAGTCTGAAATTAGTCTTACCCAGCACGCTAAATCAAGGCATGGGCAGGGCTGGTTCCTCTTGGAGGCTTCAGAGGAGGATCCGTTTCCTCCTTTTCCAGCTTCTAGAGGTACCTGCAGCCCTTGGCTCGTGGCCCCTTCCTCTGTTTGCAAAGCCACTAGTGCAGCAATTCTGACTCTGACCCTCCTGCCTCCCCGAGTACCCTGTGATGACACTGGGCACCCTGGATAATACAGGATAATCTCCCATCTCAACATCCTTAATCACATCTGCAAAGTCTCTTGCAGTAACATATTCCCTTGTTCTGGGGATTAGGACATGGACATCTTTGGGGGAAATTATTCTGCCTACCACAGCAGGAATCTGCAAACTTTTTCTGAAAATGGCCT
Source organism: Cynocephalus volans (assembly GCF_027409185.1). Classification (NCBI taxonomy): domain Eukaryota; kingdom Metazoa; phylum Chordata; class Mammalia; order Dermoptera; family Cynocephalidae; genus Cynocephalus; species Cynocephalus volans. Next base: position 99,554,924 of record NC_084469.1, read on the forward strand.
GACAGCAAATATTTGAGGCTTTGCAGGCCATATGGTCTCTATTGCCAGGACTGGCAACAAACTTTCAAGTGCAAAATAAAAACACAGGCCCTTCATTCAAAAACTAGCAAGAACTTGAAAACAGTGACAGGGGAAGCTCCCCCCGTGTGATAGTTTGCTTGTCCTGCGTAACTCTATTGAAGCTTGAGAGCAGCCATAGGCAATCGGCAAAACAGAGGCATAACTGTGTTACTATGAAACTGTAGGGATGCTGAAATTTGCATTTCATGTAATTTTCATGTTACAAAATACTACGGTTCTTTTGTTTTTTTCCAACTATGTAAACGTGTAAAGATCATCTAAGCTCACGGGCTGTATAAAAACAGGCACGGAACAAATTGACTCCAGATCTATGGGATCATAACCCAACTTGTCTGCCTGACTCTGCAGGGCCTTTTAAAGCTGGTCCCATCTCACAGGCCTCTCCCCTCACAACGTGCATCCCCGCTCCCTGAATGATCCTCCTGGACAAATCTGTGCCTTTGCTCCTGCCTTTGGTCCCTCTGTCTGGATCTCCCATCTCCCACCTTCTCTGCCTGGCTGACCCTCCCTCATGCTTTAATCGGCTCAGATGCTGCCCTCAGTGAAAGGCCTGTCTTTTGCCTGTCTCTTGTCACACTGGGTGAATTTATGTGTCCACATTGTCTGTCTCTCCAGGAACAATCTGTAACTACTGTGGCTGGAATGTACTCTGATTCCTACCCCTAAGGACAGTAAAAAAACACAAAACAGAAAACAAGAACTTCCTACTTCAAATTCAGATCAGGGAAATAAAGATCTCTGAGATCAAGCAGACCTGGGTTCAAATGGTGGCTCTGTCCTTCCTAGACATGTGCACTTGGATGTCACTCCCCTTACTCTCCAGGCCTCCCTCAGGGCCTTTGCACTTGCCATTCTTCCTGTGTGAAATATTATCCCCGCTCAGTGCCACTGATATGGGAAGGCTTCCATGGACACCCCAAAACGAGGCCAGGTCTTCCTGTCACATGCTTTGCTGTCACTCCAAACCTCTGAATGTTGTAATCGTTTGTTTAATTCATTATTAATAAGATTTAATAAACACTTTATGCCAGATCTGTGCCAGAGATTCCCAAAGTGGGTTATTTCATTTAATTCTCACAGTGCCCTCAGGAAGCATTACAGTCATGCCCATTTTACAGATGGGGAGGCTGAAGCTCAGAGAGGTTAAATAACTACCCCAAGGTTAAACAGGTAGTGAGTGTTGGAGCTGCCCTCTTAAGCCTGTCTCTGCAAGTTGACTCTAAGTTCCATGAGGGCACATGCCACCTCTGGCACAGTCACTGTTGTGTCCCCAGGGCTCAGCGCCTGCACCTGGTACACTGCGGGGTGTTAAAAAGTATTGATGATCTGGGCTGGCTGGTTAGCTCAGTTGGTTAGAGCATGGTTCTGACAACACATGGTCCAGGGTCTGATCCCTTTACCTGCCAAAAATAAAAAAAAATAAAGTATTGATAATCTAAAAGAAACAATACTTTGGTAACACTGAGCACTTCTGATGCCCAGATCTTGGTTTCTAATACCATTCTCTAATAAAAGGAACCAGGGCCCCTTGGAGAAATGTCTGATACTAGGACAGGGGCAGGAAATATACAAGATGAGCCTGGAGCATCTTGTAATATCAAAAGAGCTCCAAAGAAAACAAAAAATGGAAATACACATTGATGGGAGTATTTCAAAGAACTACAGGAGCCCAGTGAAAGAGCTCCCGATGGCCAAAACTGGATTTGAGCAACAAAATAAAGCAGTATTGGGTTGTAACCCAAAGCATAAAATAAATATACAGCAGTCCATATTGATCTAATTAAATGATTGAATAGACTAATAAATGGGAGAGAAGAAATAAATCTCCCATGCAAAAGGACTCCAAATAATTTGTGTAGATAGTGCACCCTTATGGAGGTGGAGCATAGCCCCCAACTCCTCAGGTGTGGGCTGCACATAGTGACTTCCTTTCAAAGTACACAATAGGAGAAACCTGTTAAACACTACCTCAGCCAGGTAAGCAAGGCCAACGTCAACAGATATAAGTAACGTTGATAGGACGTAGCCTTGATATGCTGTGATAAAAATGGAACTTGACCTCATTGGTCTTCCTGCCAATAACCCATCGTCCCAGTCTTATCAAAAGAAAAACACCAGACAAATATCAATAGAGGGGCATCCCACAAAATACGTGACCAGCACTCCTCAGAACTGTCAAGTTCATCAAAAACAGGGCACATCTGAGAATTGGCCACAGCCAAGAGGAGCCTAAAGAGACAGGACAATTAAATGTAACATGGTATCCTATGTTTTTCTTCCAGGATCCTGGAAGAGAAAAATTACATTGGGTAAAAAACAATGGCAGTCTAAATAAATTAAAAACTTTTAGTTAACAGAAATGTATCATACTAATAAAGAATGTTACTAACAGGGGAAACAAAGTTGGCCGGTTGCTCAGTTGGTTAACGCTCCATGTTAATAATACCAAGGTCAAGGGTTTGGATCTCTGTACTGGCCAGCCCCCCCCTCTGCCCAAAAAGTGTGGGAAATATCAGTAACTCTCTGTTACCTTTGCAATACCCCTGTAAATCCAAAACTGTCCAAAAAGATAGTCTATTAATAATAATATAGGTGAATGAATGAAGGACTTCATTCTTCATCATGGCAACAATAATTATAGCTCCCACCTTACAAAGCTATTTCTAGGATTAGACAGGAGAATGTACATAAAGCATTTAACATGAAGTACACGCTCAACTCAGAGCACTTGCCACCCTCGTACTAAACCTATGCTGTCCACTACAGAAGCCACTAGCCCTACGTGACTATTTAGACTTAAATTAAAATGAAATACAATTAAAAACTCAGTTCTTTGGTGGCACCAGCCACACGTCAAGGGCCAAAAAGCCACACGGAGCTAGTGGCTACCGAAGTAGACAGTGCTGATACAGAACTTACCCATCCTCTTGGAAAGTTCTACTGGACAACACTGCTCTAAACAATGAAGAGCATAATTACTTGTTCAGTATTTTCAAGCTCCTTCTGATCCTTCTGCAAATGCCATGTTCTCAACCTTCCCGCCACCCTCTTTCAAATCGTAACCCACACATTCCCCTTGCCCTTTCCCCAATTTACTTTTCTTCTTACCCTTTTCACCGTTTGATTTCTCTTCTGCCTCCCCATCTAGCACTGCATGGTCTAATGCAGTAGCCACTGGCAACGTACGATTTCAAGTTGAGCTCTTAAAATGTAGCCAGTCAGACTTGAGATGTGCTCTGGGTGTAAAATACACATTAGATTTCAAAAGAGCGTGGTAGGAAAAAAAATGTAGAAGATCCGTATTTTTTTTTTTAATTTTTGTCTTTTTTTTTTTTTCGTAATGTTTTTATACGAACTACATATTGAAATAATATTTTGGACGTATTGCATTAAATAAAACATTTTATTAAAATTATCACCTGTTTCTTTTTGCTTTTTAAAAAACATGGCTAATGATTTAATATATTGAAACTACGCACGTGGCTCACTTATATTTCTACTAGACAGCACTGATTAAAGAACTTAAATTTTAAAAAGTTTTAGACTACACAAGTGGCTCCACGTATATTTCTAAAGGACAGCGCTGGCCTAGAATGTCAGCCCAATAAGGATAGGTATTTCTGTCTGTTCATTACCCATACAGTGACTAGCATATAATAGGCGCTCAATTAAATTTCAATGAATGAATGGGAACCTGAGCCTTTGCTAATAACAGGCACCGATGGAGCGCTGACCACGTCCCATGCCCCGCCTCCTCACGGCACTGGATAAGGAAACTGAGGCCAGACGAGGTGACGTCAGCCCCTGCCCAAGGGCACGGACTGCGAGAAAAGTCGGGGTCGGGATTCGAACCCGGGTCCTGTCCCTGTAGCCCTGGCGCGCTGACCGTTCCTACCTGGCCGGGCGACGACGGCGGAGACGGCGGCGGCGGAACGGACAGGTGCAGGGCACACGGCATGCGTTCGACAAAGGGCGCCGCTCCTCGGCCACCGCCTCCAGTCGTCCTCCGTGAGCCGGGCCCTAGCTCGCTCCCTCTGCGGCCATCGCCGGCCTCCCGCGTCTCCGCCGGCCGCCTAGCCCTTCTCAGGCGGCGCCGGCAGGAAGTCCCGCCTCCGCCGCGCGCCCCGGGGCGCCGCGACAGCCACACCGGCCAATGAGCCGCGCGCCGTGGCGGACGCCGACCAATGGGCGCGCGCGCCGGGGGGGCGTGTCCGGGCCGCGGGCCGGAGCGGGTCGTGCGCGCTGAGGAGGAGCCGCCGCCGCCGTCGCCGTCGCCGCCGCTACCACCGCTACCGAGGCCGAGCGGAGCCGTTAGCGCCGCGCCGCCGCCGCCCGCCGAGCCCCGGAGCAGCCCCGGGCCCTCCCGCCCACGTCCAGGTGAGGCGGAGACCTTTTGGCGGCGCCTGACGGGATAGGCCGCGGCGGGCCTGAGCTCGCCTGACCGGGCCGCGGGCGCCCGCGGGCCTGCACCGGCCAAGGCCCAGGCCGCGCTGGTCCGGGGGGGTGGACGCACGCGGGCCGCAGCGGGCGGGCGGCGGCCGGTGTGGGCACCGTCGACAGGCCCGGGACCGGATTCCTCGGGCGCCGCGAGGGGCGGGCGAGAGAGACCCGGCGTGGGCACGCGCCTGGGGGCCGGGCTCCGCGGCCGGGGCCCCGGTAGTCTTGGAAGCCTAGGATCCGGGGGCGGGAGAGTGGAGGCAGAGGCGGGGAGTGGGGTGAGCGCCTTCAGCGCGCAGAGGTCACGGTCCACGGGCTCGCTCCCCCTGAAAATCCTACAGATTCTTTTGTGGTCGTTGTCAGAGGACCGTGGCCGGTCCGAGGTCCTTTTAGAAGTGTGCAAACCCTTTAGTATGTATGGGAGCCCTAGAAAAAAAAATGTATTTTTTGAGCGCCATCTCTAACAAAGCTGTTGTGGAGCACGGAACATTTGGATTTGTAAAGTGTGTGTGTAAAGCACAAACTGCACGCAGTTAAACAATGAGAGATGGATGCTCTTCCTTTTTCCGGCGTCCTCTGCTGCTAGCCTTAGTACAGTGGGTTCTGATCCCTCCTGTGTACTAGCCAGGTGAAGAAGAAATTCTGCAGTGGCTGCCCCTGTAGGAACAGAAACCCCCCTTACCGAAAGTATTCGTGTGGGATCCAAATGGCGGATGCTTCAGAAGTGGATAAATAGGGAGGATGATCTGGCTAGAAAAGGGTTTCTCAACCTCAGCACTAGTGACATTTTGGGTCAGATAATTTTGGGCGTTTGGGGGGCTGCCCTGTGCGTTGCAGGAAGTTGAGCAGCATCCCCACCCTCTGCCCACCCCTCCCTCCTACCCCAGGATCAACAATTCTCCAGACATTGCCAGATGTCCCCTGTGGGATCGCTCTCTCTCGTTCTCTCTCTCTCTCTCTCTCTCTCTCTCTCTCTCTCTCTCTCACACACACACACACACACGTGAGAACCACTCCTGAACTAAATGATCTTTCACCAGAAGTTTCTCCAACCCCATCTCTGACACCCTAGGTGATGCTCCCTAGACTCTGAACAAGCTCAACTGCACTGAGCCTTAGTTTTCTTATCTGTAAAATGGGAAGGACAAAAGTATTGTGCAGATTTAAGGGTGTTGGAAGTCCCTAGCATTGTGTATGGTCTGTGCATAGTAGGCACTGAATAAATAATGTAATGAATAATCGCCAGTGTTTATTGAAAATTTACTATGTGCTTGACACTTTACAGACATTTGTCTCCAGCCTTTGAGGTAGGTACTGTTATAATTTCCATTTTAGAGATGAAGAAATAAAGGCTTAGGTGAGTCACTTGATATGACCAGTCTCAGGACTAAAACTAGCTGACTCGAGATTTGAACTTGGGCTATCTGACTCAAAGCCCTTTACTCTTAACTGCCTTTGTAGCTCTTATAATCACAAGAGTCCGGGGCACCCTGAGAGGTGGTGTTTCAGGGAATTCCATTCAGTTGTCATTGATCATCTGTGTATAAAGCTCTGTGCTGGGATCTGTTATAAAATTCTGCGACTTCATGGTCCGTGAAGAGGCCAACATATGTGGAAGGAAAGCGTGCTTATGTTGGAGCACTGGTGTTGAGGGGGCAGAATTTCACTTTGGATGTGTTGAGTCTGAGATCACAAGTCAACAAAGAAAACGTGAGGAGAATTATGCAAATACTGTCTTCCTGATGCTTTCTTATTGCTTCTCACTCTGCTTCCCGTCTCTTCTTTCCACACTCCAGGAAGTGTGTTGTCTTTTGTAAACAGATATCTAATTTTGTCACTCCTGATAAAAAGTCTTTGGGCAGAAAATAAGGAAATTGTGTTGACCTCTTTGGGTGGCTTAAAAGATAAAGTCTGCAGCCCTTAGCTGGGGCTGCCAGTTCTTGTACACTCTAACACTCCCTTCCTTGCTGACTTCATCCACACATAGACCCCAAACTCCCGCCCTCTCTGCCTGTTACTCCCTCTGCCTGGAATGCTGTTCTCTTCCACCTGGAGAGCTGTTCCCATGCTGCATGGCTCAGCTCAGAGCTCCCTCACCATTTGAAGCTTCCTCCGACTGCCGCCTTTCCTCCCCCACCCTCTGGAATCTACTGTTCCCCTGTTTGTGTTCCCATCCCATTCAGTTTCTTGAATTGCTAACACTGAATGGCGAGAGAACTGCAGCGCCCACCTTTCGCCCCTAGGTGGCAATAGTGAAGCAGTGAGGAGGACCTGAGGCCAAAGGAAACCAGCCTATAGAAAGGAAGTGAGTCTCGCCTCCCTCCTTTGAACAGCTCTTCTTGTTCCGCTGCTGTGTCCTAGGCCCCGCGCTGGGCTCTGGGGCAGCGAGGATGTACACGATGTATGTGTGGATCATTTCAGTCCACTGTAGTGAGGTAGTTATGCACTGGCTGACGTGGAAGCATAGAAAAGGGAACTGTTAACCAAGCCCGGGTGGGCACAGGAGATCCCAGAGTGCTTCTTGGAGGAGGTGAGACTGGAGTGTTGGGGAGGAGTTTGCCAAGCAAAGAAGATGCTGGATGTGGGAACAGTATAGGCAAAGGGGTGAGGGTGGGAGCATCTCAGTTTGCTTGGGGGACGTGGGGTCTGGGACTTTTTAGGTAAGAAGGATGGAGTGAGTCATGTGTCTGCTGAGCAGAGGGTTTGGGTGGCCTTGGATGGCTACTGAGCAGTGTTAGTCCACAAAGAGGCAGTAAGAGTTGCACACAGGAGGAAGAGCTGGAGGGCAATGAAGCTGAAGGCCAGAAAACCAGGAAGGAGGCAGTTGCTTTCCTGTAGGTCAGAAAAGTTGCATGTGGCTGACTCTGGGTCTGTGCTGGAGTGGCCAGGGAGATGAGTGGTCACTAAGAGAAATGGAGAAGGCAAGAGAAGGAATTGGCGTAGTGTGTGGATAGAGACAAGAAGGCACATCACTGGAGCGGGAAGCGGGAAGGTGGCAGAACGCAGTGTCCACGTCTGCACGTGGGTGAGGGGTGCACTCATGATCATTGGGCCATCCCCACTTGACCCAGAATCTCAGTGTGAACTGGCACAGTCAGTGCTCACACTTTTATAGCTTGAAAACATGAAACGTAGCTGCTTGTTCATTGTCAAGGGGAGGAGGGAGAAGCGGAAGATATTGTCTTCTCAAGGAATTTAGAACCTGAATTGGGGAGAAGAGACCTAGATGTGTGAGATTAAATAGCAGAAGGATGAAGGGGCTGGTTACAACAGAATTGAGAAAGCACTGAAGTAAATGATTGTCTGGTGCTGGGTTTTTCTTTGTAATTAAAGAGATGGTGTCCAAATGGGCTGCTGTGATCAGACAGGCGTGGGGAAGAGGGTCCAGGGGCAGCAAATGGCCTGAGTGAGTAAAAGGAGGAAGGAAGGCATGAAGAGGCTCCAGGGGCCTGAGTGGACCCATTTGGCCAGGCAGAGGGTCAGGAACGTGAACTTGGAGATAATTCTAGAAAAGTATGCTGGGGTCAGGAGGTAGAGGGTTTCTGAGTATGGTTGAGAGGTGATCCCAGAAGATTGCTTGGCTGGGGGACAGACGAGGATGAACCAATCAAAACCACTGAGGTGGCCCTAAAATGGCTGCACGACTGAGGGGCAGGACTGAGATTGCTTCTTTATTTTGTATGCCTAGTGCCTTGCTCTGTGCCTGGCATGTGGTTCCCACTCCATCTTTGCTAGGGAAGGAAGGCTTATCAGGAAGCTCAGAAGTGACTGGATCCAGCTGCCCACAGAGACGTTTATGCCAGAGGAAGAATTCACAGGAGAGGGAACAGTCCAGAATGACCCAGTGGCAAGACTGATGTCACCATGAGCAGAAATGAGGAGGCAGAAGGAAGAGGATTAATTTGGAGGGAAAAGATGGAGTTGGGTTTAGAGACACCGAGTTTGAAATAATTGTGTGGCAGGGATACCACGTAGAAGTCAGCCTAGGCAAGAGGTGATGGGGATCTGAACAAGGACAATGGCAGAGAGAGGGGGGAGGGAGTTAAGAGACATGTCTCAGATGTTAAAGTGGCAGAACTTGGTGCTTGATTAGGTAGGAGGAATGGAGAGAGGTGAGTTGGGGGACAGGTGTGGATGTGCCACCAAACAGAGTAATTGAGGGGAGGAGGAAAGGGGTCTAGGACAGGCGGAGAGGAGATGAGGGTGTTTGCAGCTGGAGGCAGGGAGGTTGGAGAGAGACACATGTTCACCTTGATTTTGTTAATGAGGGGGAAGGAGAAGGGCACTTACTGCATGCCAGACACTGTGTAGCAGGTGGTAACATCCCCATTTGAGGGAAGGGAAATGACTTACCTGCAGTAGTTCAGCTGATTAGCAGTAGGATTAGTAGTGGAGCTCAGGCTTGTCAGACTCCAGAGCCCGTGAGCTTTCCTTACCATAATATGCTTTGTACTTCTGTGCGAGAGCACCTGAGTGGCCTTTGGCCTTGACTAGCCAGGAAGACACTGGAACTGCTAGCAGGGCTGTGGAGCTGATCGTGCCTTTCGGGCCTGTGGGGCACTTGGACAGGACCAGACGCTGGCTGCACCTGCCGTGCTTCTCCCCTGCCTTCTCAGGCTGGTCGATACAAAATTGCCATGACTTAGCTAGAGCTGCCCCAGCCAGGAGGCCTTCCCCGCCATGAGCAGGGGCCAGTAAGGAACTGTACGCCATGTCCACCTGAGCCCTTGCCTCCAGTGGCAGTTGTAATTGGGTCAGGTGGTGGTTTCAGTTTTTTCTGGCACCAGAGACAGAAAAATCCTGGGTGACCCAAGACTTTTACCTTGAAGACTCAGAATTTTGCATCTGGAAAGGAACTTAGAAATAATTGAGTCCAAGCCCCATCAGATGATGTGAGAAGTGTCAAGGTTGAGCCTGAAGATATATTTGACTGTTCTAGTTTTGCTCTGGCTCAAGTAGTTTAGAAAGCCTGCTCCATCCCTATAAAATGAGACAGTTTCTCATACGTGCCTAATGGAAACCAGTCTCACTGTTTTACATATATACCACTTATGTGAATTTTTACGTCATGTATAAAGACACACACATATCTCTCCCCTGTATATGTGGTAGGTGGTCTACACACATGAACATCATTGACATCATGCAGACAACCAGGATTGTTTAGAATAGTGCAATGGAGTTGAAAACTCTCAGATCATTCCAACAAGACTTCTCACCAATACCTCCAGTAACTGGAAATGTTTCCAGATCAACAGGAATCATTTTGCTAAACTTGAAGTTTCTGTATTTGCTTCCTATAGTTGCCTTTGATTCTTTGGGATGGTGCCTATTTATGATCCTAATAAAGTAGGATACTGAATGTGTTAGTAGAATGTCAAGATAATTTCCAACTGCCCTTCTTTAACATAAAAGAATTACGCCAAACATGATTTCAGGGTGAGTCTGAGAGCCAGCCAACCCCCCTCCTGCTGCATGACACCTAGGTTTGCCTGGGGACCCTTAGATGACAGTGGGCCCTCAAAGCTCTCACCATTGGCATTGGTGTAAAGCAGATAATTACTGATTAGGGCAGTAATAAAAGTTTCTACCGATGGTGTAGAGGCACTGAGAACTAAACTAGGGCAACCTGTCATCCTGGGGGAAGGTGACTTTTTAAAGATGAGCTGGGAGGTGAAGGAGAGGGCAGACATGCCCTGTAAAGGGAGCAGTTGAAACAAAGTCCCTGAAAAATGAAGGACTGTGGTGTGTTGGGAAGAAGCTGGAGTAAGTGGGGGAGAGGAGAGGTGGAGACTGAGGCTGGAGAATCACTGGGGGCCCATTCGCCAAGGGTCTTACATTTCATCCTTGGAAGACTGCTCTGTAGCGAGGTCTGGCCCTGCCACTTATTAACAGCATGATTGGCTATGAGCAAAATATGACCTCTGAGCCTCAGTGGGTAATGACACCGCTGATGGAAAACCAGAGGGGCAGAGCGTGTTGACTTGGGAGAGTCTGCAAACCTTCCACATGGAGAGGGGCAGAGGTGGCTACTACTTAGGAGCCACTGATAATAGGATGGTGACAAGGACCAGTCGTGGCTGGAGCTTGAGAAGCTTGTTTGGCCCAAGATTGGTGGTGCAGAATTGGAAAAGGTTGAGGGAGTGGCCCTGAAGCACCAGGAAACTGTGCTTTTGGGGGTTTGGTTTCTCCACTGTTGCTGGTTGACCGAGAACTCTGCCTGCAGGGGGCTACTCACACTACTTGACTGGGTGTGTCAGGAGGAGCCAGCAGGCTGTGAGACAGAGTGGCAAAGCAGAGGTTCCCTTTTTATCTTTTTAAATTCATTTTTTAATTCACATGTGGGAACATTCATTCTTTTTGGTGTAGTGTTTTTATGAATTTTAACAAATGCATAGAGTCATGTGATTACCACCAGAATCAAGACAGCAGAAAAGAAACACCAAGAAACAAAAAAATTCCGTCTTGCTGCAACCACACATCTATCTCTATGGTTTTGTCTTTTCCAGAATGTTGTTGAAATGGAATCACATAGTATTTAGCTTTTTGAATCTGGTGTCTTTCACTGAGCAAAAGGTATTTGAGATTCATACAAGTAGCATTAGTTTGTAGTACCTTTCTGTTGCTGAGTGGTATTCCATTGCATGGTGTACCATAGTTTATTGATAAACAGCTTGGAGGACATTTGGGTTGTTTGAGTTTTTGGTGATTATGGATAAGACTGCTATAAACATTTGTGTATAGGTTTTTGTACAAATATAGGTTTTCATTTCTTTTGTGTCAAAATTAGGAGTAGGATTGCTGGGTCACATGCTAAGTGTACATTTAACTATAAAAAATTACCAATCTGTTTTCCAAAGTGACGGTAACATTTTTGGCATTCCTGTCAGCAGTTCATGAAAGTTCTGGTTTCTTCACTCCTCATCAGCACTTACACGGTTTTGTTGTTGTTTGTTTTAGCCATTCTAATAGGTGGGTAGTGGTAGCTCAAGGGTATTTTAATTTGCATTTCTCTAATGACTAATGATGTTGAGCATCTTTTTATGTGCTTATTTGCCATTTGTATATCTTCTTTGGTGCAGTATCTGTTCAAATCTTTTGCCATTTTCGCAACTGGATTGTTTGTTTTCTTATTGTTACATCTTGAGAGCTTTAAAAAATTTTGTGCTGAATACAAGTCCTTTTTGCAAATATTTTCCCCAGTCTGCAGATTTAATTCTCCAAGCAGTGTCTTTCACATAGCGAAAGTTTTAAATTTTGGTGATACCCAGGTTATAATTTTTTTTAATGGAATGGGCTTTTAGTGTTGTATCTAAGAAATTTTTACCTACCTCAGTGTCACAAATATTTTCCTTCACTGAGCAGAGTGTATTTGAGACTCATTTTGTATTTTTACATTTTTAGAACAGAGGTCGGCAAACTTTTTCTGTAAAGAGCCAGATGGTAGATATTTTCGGCTTTGTGGGCCATACGGTTGCTACTACTCAACTCTGTTATTGTAGTGCAAAACCATCTATAGGCAATAAATACATAAACAAATGAGTGGCTATGTTCCAATAAAACTTTATTGGAACTTTCCTTATAAAAACAGGTGGTGAGCTGAATTTGGCCTGCAGACTGTGGTGTGCAGACCCCTGTTTTGGAAGGTTCTCTTTTTGCCAGGCATAGAGGATACTTCAGTCTGGATAATAAGAACAGGGTAATCATTGTTCAATTCATCATCCATGAAAACAGGACATGGGCAAAAACTAGATGTCTAGCTCTTAGAGAAAGGGTGAAGAGAGGGCAGGATAAAGAAAAAAGGAAGGAAGAAGAGAAATGTTCAAATCACATTTGGAGTAAACTTCAGTGTGCATTTTAATTTTTCAGAGTTAACCTTGTGCTTTGGATCAACCTTCAGCAAACGTTTTTGTTTGTTTGTTTTAGAGCTAATGATCTATTTTAAAATTGCATGACCACAGATGATTGAACAGATTCATGGAATTTTTCGTGATTAAACTCTTTAATGCTGGCGTTCCTGTGCTTTCTACCGAAAATTGTTATTTGTTTGTTTATTTATTTATTTATTTGGCGGTTGTTCAGTACAAGGATCCAAACCCTTGACCTTGTTGTTACCAACACCATGCTCTAACCAACTGAGCTCACCAGCCAGCCTGAAAATTGGTATTTATTTAGCCGTCCCCCATTGATGTATGTTTAGATTATATTTAGTTTTGTACTTTTGTTTCTGGCGTCTGGCCAGTATAGGGATTGAACTCTGGACCTTGGTGTTATCAGTACCACGCTCTAACCAACTGAGCTAACAGGCCAGCCCTAGTTTTGTACTTTTACAAATCATAGTTGTGTGTTCCTCGCACAAATTTACCTGTACATATGTGATTGTTTCTGTAGAAGAGATTCCTACAGTTATGAGTCAAAGAAATAAAAATTAAAAATTTTGGTAGGTACTGCCAAGTTCTCCAAAAAGATTGAACCATCTTGTGTCAATGGTATATAAGGCTGTTTTTCCCCTTTATCCTGCTTACACTGGATTTTATCCATACTGGATTTTAGTCTATCCGACTAGCAAAAAGTAGCATTTCATTTTATCTTGCATTTTCCTCATTATTTGTAAAAGTGAGCTTCTTTTCATGGGTTTATTAACTATTTGAATTGCCAGTGGCTCCTATCCTTTGTCCACTTCTCTATTGATGATATATATATATTTTTTTTTCTTATTAATTTGTAGATGCTGTGAATTAAGTTTTTTCAACCTCAGCAGTATTGACATTCGGGGCTGGATATTCTTGGCTGTGGGGTCTGTCCTGTGCCTTGCAGAACATTCAACAGCTTCCCTGGCCTCTACTCACTCACTAGATACCAGTAGAACCCCACCTCCCCCAGTTGTGATAACCAAAAGTGTCGCCAGGCATTCCCCATTGTCCCCTGGGGTGCATAATCACCCAGCGTGAGAACCATTGATCTAAATAATATAATGTGTAGCAAATATTTTCTCCCAGTCTGCTGCTGCTTGTCTTTGATTATGATATCTTTTGCCATACAGAAATGTTCAATTTTCTGAAGTCTGACTTTCCAATCTTTTATGGCTTTTGATACTAACCTACTTTGTAAAGAGCAGAGAGCATAGAACATCTTCAAATAAGTAGAAGAAATGCTGGGAAATTTTACTAATTTTGCATGTTTCTGAAAGTAGGAATATAGGGAAGACCCAAACATTTCTACCAGGAAAAAAGAAATCAGGCATATTTCTTCTTTCAGTGTTAATTCAAGGGTTAGTTGGGAAATCTCCATCTAAGAGGCGTGTTCAGATTTTTATGTAACTGCTGGCAAGGCTATTTTAAAAGAAGGCTGAAGGCTCATGACTGTGGGCACTGGGTTTTCAAACATAATACAGAGCTGAACAATAGGGATCTGGAGAAGGGGGTGGGCTGCTTGCTGAGACGTCTAGGCAGGTAGGCACCCACGGCAGGTGGGGCTATGACTGCCTGGGAATTTAGAGGTAGGGGCATGGCTTCCCTTAGATTAGGCAGCTGTACGGCAGGCAGTCCTTGCACTCTTACAAGAGCAGTCTTGGTGCTCTTAGCTGCATCAATCCAGACTCTTCTCTGAAGCCATCACTGGACTCTGACGTTTGTCCCTGAAAGTAAAGACTTTGGCATGCTGGAAAGACATTCCAGAGCCTGTAAGCCATGAAAACCGAGTTCCTCTAACTAGTAGAGAAATCCTAACTTCTTTCTGGCTCAGTCCCTGTGTCTTTGGGAATAAAGGGTGCGGAGGACCATTGCCTGCCTGCTTGACAACAGGCAGGATGTCCGAGGTGCACCCCACAGGCTCCTCAGTATCCAGCTGGAAGCAGCAGTGGACATGGCAGAAAGCAGTTGGAAATCTTTGGAAAGCTCTTGAGAGACAATCTAAATGCTTTTACAGGAGCTTGAATATGTTGCTGGAATTGTTTGTGGGTTTCTTTGAAGCCCTTGTACTGAAAATGGTTGAACTTGGAATTGTGTTAATGGATTTTATTTTTTAGAGCAGTTTTAGGTTTACAGAAAAATTGCAAAGAAACTACAGTGAGTTCCCACGTACCTCTCCCCAACACATAATTCCCCTTATTATTAGCATCTTTAGTGTGATATACCTGTGTTATAATTTGATGAACCAATATTGATATGGTTTTTTTTTTTTTTTTTTTTTTTTTTTTTTTTTGTCATTTTTGTGACCAGCCGCACCGCGCTTAGCCAGTGAGCGCACTGGCCATCCTTATATAGGATCCGAACCCGCGGCGGGAGCACTGCTGCGCTCCCAGCGCTGCACTCTCCCGAGTACGCCACGGGGTCGGCCCTTGATATGTTATTATTAATTAAAGCCTATAATTCACATTAGGCTTCACTCTTTGTGTTGTATATTCTGTGGGTTTTGACAGACATGTAATGTCCTGCTTCCACCATTACTGTATCACATAGAGTAGTTTCACTGCCCCCAAAATACCCTGTGCTCCACCATTCGTCTCTCATCTCCCTTCCCTAC
Source organism: Cynocephalus volans (assembly GCF_027409185.1). NCBI lineage: Eukaryota > Metazoa > Chordata > Mammalia > Dermoptera > Cynocephalidae > Cynocephalus > Cynocephalus volans. Next base: position 99,569,966 of record NC_084469.1, read on the forward strand.
CCACTATCCCTGGCAACTACAGACGTTTTTACTGTCTCTGTAGTTTTATCTTTTCCAGAAGGTCATATAGTTAAAATCATATGGTATACAGCCTTTCCAAGTTTTTGTCTTTCATTTAACAATATGCATGTAAAGTTCCTTCATGTCTTTTCGTGGCTTAATAGCTCATTTCTTTTTATCACTGAAAAATACTCTAGTGTATGGATGTAATGGAGTTTGTTTATCCATTTACCTATTGAAGGACATCTTGGTTGCTTCCAGGTTTTGGCAATTATGAATAAATCAGCTATAAACATCCATGTGCAGGTTTCTGTGTGGCCATGAATTGAACTTGTAGGTAGCTCAGTTGGGTAGAGCAAGGTCCAGGGTTCCATCCCTGTACTGGTCACCTGCCAAAAAAAAAAAAGAATAAAAAAAAAGAAAAGTTTCTAAGTGCAGATGTAGTCATTAGTTTTGCCTTAATATACTGCAACATGAACATTTGGAATTTACTTGATCTTTCCTTTCCTTGCAGATTTTTAAAAAATACAATGTCTAATGGTTATGAAGACCACATGGCTGAAGACTGCAGGGATGACATTGGGAGAACGAACTTAATTGTCAACTACCTCCCTCAGAACATGACCCAGGATGAGTTACGAAGTCTGTTCAGCAGTATTGGTGAAGTTGAATCTGCAAAACTTATTCGGGATAAAGTAGCAGGTAAAGAAATGGAGACATTTTGTAAAGGGGATATTGGTGGCTGTCCTGTTAAGCATTGTCTCTTTGCCTGTGACTCTGGCGCTTCTCAGTGCAGAGTAGCTGCAGCCTTGAGATGATGGCTGTGAATCTTTCTCTACTGCCCTAGTATGAGGTCAGACATAGGTTCCCCCAAAAAGGAAAAATTGATTGTAAGACAGAGAGCATGTACAAAATAAGATGGTGAGAGGAGAGGAAAAACGAGGAGCCACCAGAAACAGTGGACACCTCACCCCCCGCCCAAGAGCTGGAAGGGGCCAAAGAACAGCAGCCTGACCTGGCTTGGTCCGCACAGGTTGGTCAAGTGTCCCATGTGGAAGGGACCCCAGAGAGCACCTTGTCCAGGACAGATGCAGGCAGGCCTGTCCCTGTCTGCCCAGCCCCCTGAGCATGGTCAGGCCACAGCAGAACACTGAGTACCCTGCAGGCAGCCTTTTATTATGTTTGCTGTCTCACCACCAATGTGACCTTCTGCACCATACTGAGCTTGAACTCTCTAGGGGGCAGGAGCAGGGCAGCCGAAAGCCCCACTCTTCTGCTCCCTCCAAGTGTAACTTCTAGGCCTCCATGTCCCCATTTGTAAAGTGGGGATAATGGCACTTATATCCTGATAGTACCTACCTCATGGGTGTTTGCAGAAGGCCCTCCTTACAGGGTGACCTCCATTCTGAGAGCGTGGCTTCAAGGACTCTGGAGAAGAACACAGAAAGACCAGGTGCTGCACAACACTTCTTCCTTTCTTTTCTCCTCAGGAAGGAGGGTTGTTTTGAGGAGCTCTCCCTCTCCTACCCACACCCCTACGCCCTTGTCCTTCTCTCCCTCCTCCTTTTTCTCTATGCTCTGCTTTGGCAGAGTGAATGGGCAGGCCTTTCAGGGGACTCTGGCTGCTGCCCTGAGTTGTTGGGACTCTGATTACCTATACCGAAAACTATTTAAAAGTTAAAAATAAAAACATTTTTTATTATGGAGAATTTCAAGTACAGGTTAAGTACCCCTTATCAGAAATGCTTGGGACCAGAAGTGTTTCAGATTTCTGATTTTTTTCAGATTTTGGAATATTTGCTTTATACTTACCAGTTGAGCATCCGTAATCCAAACATTGAGATTAGAAATGCTCCAGTGTCTTGTTGGCTCTCAAAAAGTTTCCGATTTGGGAGCATTTCAGATTTTTGGATTAGGGATGCCCAACCTGTACACATGAACATAGAGTAAGATATTGAATCTGATGTACCCACTGTCCCGCCTCGTCAACCGTCAACACTTTCCCAGTAACGAAAGATGCCTGACCCCAGAGTGACTCCCTAGACCCTGTTTGGTGGCTGCACGGGGAATTAGCTCATCAAATGGGGGCACTGAACCCACAAGCCATCTTCCCTTCCAACTCTGAGAGTCTATGACTTAATAAACACCTTCTAAAGAGGAACTTTAGACAATATACAGACCCTAACAGTGTCAGAATGTTCTAGAAGCCATCACCTCTCTCCTTTTTCAGAAGACCACCCTTGAAAGAGTCCTGTTCAGAAGGGTTTGAAAATTTTCCTGTGCCACTAACATGTCTTATCTTTCTCCTCTTGTGTTCTGGTAGAAGGGAATTTTTAGCCCCATTGATATCCCTGAGCATTGGAGTCCAATTTTGCAAGCATTCTCACGGTACCTGACTTCTTTGTCTATTTACTTGTTGTGGTTTTTACAGGAATGTGAGCTATGCTAATAGGAACACCTGGATTTGGTGAGATCAATCCAGAGAGAACTGGTTTTTAAAACCTGTGAAGGCAGAAAAAGTGTAATTTGGAAGTTATTTCAGTTCAGAGATAAGCTTTGTCTTATCTTTGGGCAGTAGTTAGTGTATCAGAAGTTGTGGAGTCAGTGGCCCCGGGCCCACTAGTCAGCTCAGCATCTTGTTAGCAGTTCTTTAAATTGAGCGAATGGAACTTTATGAAAAACTTACAGCGTCCTCACTTTTCTCGTCTGGGCACCTGCATGTGAAAATTTCTTCACTGGCTGTGCCAGGCCTTACTTTTCCCTGACTCTTTGTCCTTTTATTATACCACTCTTGGCAAAACCTTGGCCAACTGCTTTCTCCTGGCCGGAGCTCCAGGTGCCAACCCCAGCAAGGGAGTCTGTCACCCAGACAGACAGGCACCCTGTCAAGTTATTCCCCAGTTGTCCCCGTCCTCCACAGTGTCCATTTCAGTGTGATTTCTCTCCTCAGGCCTCCGAGCACCTCCTCATTCCCAGCCGATGGCCACCACCTCCTTTGCAGTGGAACTAACAGCGGCTACACCTCTGCCCTAGATCCCTTCCCTACCCGGCTCCCCCGAACTCAAGTTAGCGAAGTACCCACTTTTCCTGGATCAAGATCACCCCATCAGCGTTCAAACATGCTCTGCTCTATACTGTCTTGTAAAGAATTCTTTCTAGACTCCCTGACTTCCTCTAGCTCAGGGTTTCCTCATGTCAGCACTGTTGACATTCGAGACTGGATAGTTTTCACCATGGACTGTGCTGTGCATTGTAGTGTGCTGAGTAGTATCCCTGGCCTCTGCTCACTTGATCCCAGTAGCACCTTCTGAGTTGTGAAAACCAGACCATGTCCCCTGATATTGCCCTGTGTCCTGTGGGAGTCAGAATCGCTCTTGGGTGAGAAGCACTCTTCTGTGTGTTGTCCTCTCATTCACAGACTGTCACCTCTCCTGTCTCCACTCCTTCTAGAGCATCCTCTTCCCCTGGTTTTCATGAAGCACCCACCCTGGTTGTCTTTAACTTAGGTGGTCCTTGGGGTTATTCTGTAGTCCTCCTCTTTTTCTGAAGCCTGCACTCAGGGAGGGCAGATTCACTGCCACTGCTCTCCTCGCATCCCCTGGCTTAAATGTACTCTGTTTGCCTCTTCTCTTTCAACCAGGAGACTTTCCTGAATTCCAGGCCCCGCAGCACCTTAAATTCAGTGTATTCCAAACTGACCCTGACTCTGCCACAAGCCACTGCTCATTTCCAGAGTCCCCATCTTAGTGGATGTCACCACTGTCCAGTCAATGGCTGCAGTCAGAAATCTAAGAGTAGGGCTGGCAGGTTTATTAGCTCAGTTGATTAGAGTGTGGTACTGATAACACCAAGGTCAAGGGTTCAGATCCCTCAATTGGCCAGCTGACAAAAAAACAAACTAAGAGTGGCAGACACATGTCCCTGGCACTTGTCCTCCAGGGTCCTTCCTCAGTCTGTCCCTTTCCTCCATCTCCCCTGCCACCATCCTAGCCCAGGATACCATCACCTTTTGCCTGCACTGTTGCTGTAGCCTCATAACTGGCCACCTGTGCTCCCTTCAGACCATTCTCCTTAGTGCAGCAAAGGGACCTCTTTAATAGCCAGTGTGTGACCCTAGCCCTCCCCTTCTCTGAAACCGTTCAGGTCCTGGGTTGCATTTGCTTGACGAGGCCTTCCCTGGCCTCACCCAGTCAGTGTTAGTTGCTCCTCTTGTGGGTTCCCATAGCAATGGGCAGACCTGCACTGTGGGGCGTCCACACTGCACTGAGATTGAACTTTCTCGTCCAGTACTTCTGAATAGTTTTCAGAGGCAGGAGCCTTGTTAATCTCTGCAGCCCTAGACATAGCCGCAGTGTTGGGTGAGTGAGTCAGTGAATGAATGAATGATGCATGGGATTGGGGGAGAGTGCAGATCAGTGTGGACATTCATTCATTCAGCAAGTATTTATCAAGTCCACCATGGGCCAGGTACTGGTTACAGAAGAAAGGAGGGACCTGGTGGTGGCTGGGATGAAGGGAGTGTTCCATGTGCTGGCTTTCAAGATTCAGAATGTCTCTGGCTGGCCGGGCCCTGGCCCTATGATGGGGATGTGGTGTTTGTTGTTGCCTGTTCTGCCCACAGACACTAGCTAGAGGAGGCTGCTGTAGCGTTCTGCTGTGCCTTCCTGTGCTGCCCTGCCCTGCCCTTTGCCTTGCTGTCTGTCTGGTCTCTCTGCAGTGGCTCCGTGTGGCCCTTGGGGATCAGAAGGACTCAGCCCTTCACCCTTGTGGACTGCGTGTCATGCTGGCCACTTGGCTTTTGTCCTGTTGCCTTGAAGTTCTGGTCAGGACAAAGCCCACACCCTACCTGTGGCTCCCAAGACCCCTGGGTCCTTGTTCACCCCATCTCCACCCACTGTACCCCCTCCCCACCCTCCCCTTAGGCTGGACGGAGCTGCCAGTCATTTCCTAAACCCACCCTGTTCTTGCAGGCTCTGATTTCCCCAACACCGTTCCCTCTGCAGGAATGCCCTTCCATACTTTGCCAGTGTGACCACTTTTTTTTTTTCTTAATTTGAGTCATCTTCGTCCCTTATTTAAGCATGAGACAAGCCAGAAGAAAAGTTTAAATGACCCGTAATTGTTGACTTTTGGGTGCATGTCTTTCCCATCTTTTTTCTTTACATACTCATGGCAGTAAACAATCATGTACTTTTACAAAAATGGGCTTGCCCCACCCCAAGCTGTGCAGTAAACTTTTTTCCTATATCTGAACATTTGTTCTTGTCACTGAACATGCTATTCCAGTGTAATGGTTGCATAGTATTCTATTTTCCATTTTTCCGTATTTATAGGCCCCTTTGTAATAAATATCCTGGCACGAGTCTTTGCTCATTGGTATTTCCATAGTAAGTCTTCCTGGAAGTGAAGCAGCAGATGGGAGAGTGGACCTTCTAAAAGCTCATGGTCCCTATCACCGCCAACTCTCCCTGACCTCCAGGGGAGTATCCCCCTTATACTCCCTTCTCCCCAACCCTGTTGTCACTAGGCTCAGTGGGATTTCTTTTGGGGGTGAGGGGCTGGCCGGTAAGGGGATCCAAACTATGACCTTGCTGTTACCAGCCCCCAGCAGGATTTCTTCTCTTTGCCAGCCTTATAAGTGACAAACGAGATCCCTCCAGTTGTGGTGGTAATTTGCATTCCTAGTGAAGTTCATGGTTTATCTATTCACTGGCTATTTATATTTCTCCTTTTGTAAAATACCCTTCTTGTCCTTTGTCCATTTTCTCTCTTTGGGGACCTTTGCAGTTTCTTACTTATTGCCTAATTAATTCATTGTCCCCACCCCAGACTCAGTATCTGTCTCTCAGTGAAGTCTTCCCTGGAGTCCCCATGGACCTGTAAAGAAAGAACTCCCAGTTCCTGCCCTCACCTGCACAGGAGGCCTCGTCCACAGGGCGCACATCTTCCTTGGGTCAATTCGAGGCTCTTCCAGTTCTGAGAAGCACAAAGGGGTCAAGGCAGTATGTCTGGCAGTGGGAGATGAAATGCCGAGGAATCGCCTCTCCAGTCCTAACCCCTGTGTAGAGAGAGAACCTCGTGCATCTGGAAATGCAGGAGCTCTGACCCACACTTGCCTGTCGGGATGCCAACAGGACATACGCAGTGCTCCACGTGGAGGCAGCTTTGGTTTTCCCCAGGGCAGCAGCTCTCAGAGTGCCATTCCCTGGCCAGCTGCACATCTGGGGACTTGGAGAGATGCAGGGCTGCTTCCCCTCCTCCTCTTGGGGCCTTCCTCCAGGCACTGGTCAGGCCAGGGCTCCTCTGCATGACCCTGGGAAGCCCCTCTGTCCTCGTGTGGTGCATGGCACTGGAATCCCTGGGAGCTTTCAAAAATCCCTGAGGCCAACTGCCAGCTCCCTCCCACTCCTGCCCACTGCCCCTAGTTCTGATTTAGTTAGTCTGGGGTGTGGCCTGGGCAGTGACTGTTCTTAAAAAACTGCCCAAATGATTCTCAGAAGCAGCCAAGGTTGAAAATAGTTGGTCTGTAGCATAGGCAAGGGTGGGTGTGGGCAATCAGGTGCTGGGTGGACCACCCTCTGGTGTAGGGTCTCACCCAGTGGGTGAAAACCAGGGTGCCCTTCATTCCTCACCCACCTTCCCTCCCACTACTGCCCCGTGCCCACCATAGAGAAGAGAGCAGACTCGGGTAGAGCAAGGCCCAGGAAGGGTGTGCGGAGATCCAGACCCCAGGAGACACATGCCTGTGGGCATGTCAAGGGCCTCCCCTCACTGGGGAGCTGCTCCCTGGCGCTTTAGGGAGCTTCAGCTCCTTCTGGAACTACCTCCCCCATCACCCTCTCTGCAGTCCTCTTGGTGGGCTGTCTTTCTGCCACCCTGCTTTCTGTACACTGCCCTTATCTCTTGTCTGCACTGGCTTGTGGATGCCCTACTGGGCCTCACGCTGGCTTCTTTCCCACTGTCGTCCACTCTCCACCCAGCAGCCGCCTCCCAGGCTGTTCCCCAGGGCTCGTTTTGCTCAGTTGCGCTGGCCACCTTTCCTTTCTTGGAACACACCAGCATCATCTCTGCCTCCGAGACTTGGTGCTTGCTCTTCTGTCTGGCCACACTGAGGTCCTGATTCAAATATCACCTCTGCCAAGGGCCCTGTCTAACATGGGCCCGTCCTGTCAGCCCCTCTCCCAGCACAAAGGACATTGTCCTTGTAGCACCTACGTGGGGGCTTTACTTGTTAGTTTCTCGCTGGTTTGTTGTCTGACTCACCGTAGGGATGTGACAGCTTTCCTTAAGGCAGCAACTGTCTTCTGTTGTGAGCATTATTGGCCTCCCAGCTGGGTACAGGGCCTGACACATAGTAGGTGCTCAGTTAATATGTTGGCTCATTGAGGAGGACAGGAGGAACCAGACCGAGGAAGGAGGCAGTGACTGCCTAAGGGTGTGTGACTTCCTCGGTGACACTGGCACACATGGGCAGGTCCAGAAGAGCATGTAGTGGAGATGGGCCAAAGGTGGGACCTTAGGGACCATTAGTCTTGATGGAATGGGCAGAAGACGAAGAGGATGAGGGGCCCAAGGAGGGACAGTTGGGGAGAAGGACAACCTGGTGTTGTTTTCACATACTGGAGGAGGTGGCATCCCAAGAGGGTGGGCAGTACCCAGTGCGATCAGCAGTGCCCACCCTGGAGGCTGACTGGGGCCACCAAGCAACTGGGAGCCAAGAAAGCAGGAATGTGGGCTGGGCAGGAACTGTGTTTCTGTGCAGAGAGGAACCAGCTGTGGCTGAAGACACAGGCCCGGGGCCTGGGGCATGATCCTCATCAGCATCTGGTTTACCCCAGCAGTGCTCAGGCCACCAGGGCTCTGGCAGCTGGAGAGCAGGTGTCTGGGAGTAAAAAACCAGCAAGGCTGGAGTTATGGGCGGGGATCCACACCACAGACATTCTGCACTTCCAGATTGAACCTCTGTAGTCTGGACCACTTGCAGAGACCTTGACGTTCCTGACCTGGAGCCGTTTCTGGTCATTTTCTGAGCTGCGATCCTGACTTGTGCTGGATGGGCCCAGGCCCACAGCCTCACAGCTCTGGGTCCTCACTCTGTCCTGGGCTCCTGAGCCAAGTCTCTGAGACCTGTGGAGTTTTGTTAGAAATATGAGTCTGGTGGTCAGATTTTGGTTTTGTTTCTTTAAAAACGAGGGTGGCCTGTGCAGAATCGCAAATAATTTATGTAGCTGCTGCGCCCTGAAGGAGGGGGAGGATAATTCTGCAAAGTCACTCTTTAAATGACTGTGACTTCCTTCCAGAGGGGCAGTATGAAAAGGGATGGGGCGAGTAACCTTACAGCAGGGACACCTGACAGTCTGGCTGCCTCAGCCAAGTGATCAAGTTCTACGTCAGCAGTGATAAGCCCTGTTGATGGTGTGTGCTCTTGATACTATGCGGCGAGAAGGGCACTTCAGCTCTGTGGTCTTCCTCCCGAAAACCTATACCCCACTCTAACCCTGAGAAAAACAACAGACAAACCCAGATTGAGGAGAGTCTACAAAATTCCTGACCCGTCCTCCTCAAAACTGTCAAGGTCATGAAAAGCAAGAGTCTGGCACAGCCAAGAGGAGCCCAAGGAGATGTAACAGCTGATGTCATGTGGGATCCTGGATGGGATCCTGGGGACAGAAGAGCACATTAGGAGGAAAAAAAATAACAAGGAAATCTGATAAAGTGTAGACTCTAGTTAATAGTGTGTCAGTATGGGGTCATTAATTGTAACAAATGTATCATACTAATGTTAAGATGTTACTAATAGGGGAAACTGGGTGTGGGGTACATGGGAACTCTGTGTTTTATACTTACAGTTTTTCTATAAATCTCAAACCGTCTTTAAAACGTTTATTAAGGCTGGCCGGTTAGCTCACTTGGTAGAGCGTGGTGCTGATAACCCAAGGTCAAGGGTTCAGATCCCTGTACTGGCCAGCCATCTCCCCCCCAACAAAAAAGTTTATTAAAAAAAGAAAGTAGCAAAAAATAAAGTAATAAAATAAAATTTAAAAAAAGAAAGTGGCAAAGCTGGGTTAGGCTCTCCGCTGGGTTCATGGTCTTGTTATCAGCAAGATGGGTCTAGGTTCTGCTGGCAGCTAGCACCACTGCCAGGAGCATGTTGGTCTCATTGTGGCTTGAGACCTCGTCCTGTTGTGGACCTGGTAATTTTTTGAGGGGAGGAGTGGAGCAGTGCTCAGTGAGGACCTTTGTCATACTGGGACCCAGAGCAGTGCCTGCAGGTGGAGGGCTCCTGCTAGCCCTGTGTGTGTGGATGAACCTGGGGGACGTGGACCATGCTCTCTCTGGGCCTCCTCTGCTTCTCCTTTTTTAGTGAGGGTATGTGACTAGTTGTTCTCTATGGCTTCTTCCTCACTCTGACCCCCAGCAGCTGCTCCTTTCTGGTCCTTCCCCCTGCCATCCTGTGTCCCTCCCATCATGGCTAGTACAGAGTGTTTAACAAAGAGGAGGCGAGAGCACCCTACCAGTAACCTTGGTTTTCTTTGCTGAGAATTTGGGTTGCAACATCCCTTACAACTCCTCCGAACTTGAGGACTGGCGCTGTTACAGCAGAGCCCAGCACTAGGAGAAGCCCTGGAAATGTGGCCGGGACTGTGAAGCCAGGTCAGGGGCTGCCTGGCAGGGCTGGGAATTCTCCCATCTCGGGCTTCCCCTCGGGCTTCCCGTTCTCTTCCACTCCTAGCTGGGTTAAGTTGCCCTCAGGTTTGGGGAGGTAAATGGAAGCGGTGCTAGGTGGTGCCAACAAGACTGCCCGCTCTGGGGAAGGAGGTGGCAGAGAAACATCAGGGACCCAGAAAGCTGATCGTTCCTTGGGCTCTGCCCACCGGCCTGTCTGCCTCTGGTGGCCCTGCTCATCCTCACCCACCAGGCCCCACATTACCCATGGGACTGATTGTAAGCTTTCCCAAGGATGCAGTTGGTAGCACAGGATTTCTTCTTAATTTTTTTTTTTAAATTACAAAAATAACCTAGTTCATTGCAGAAAATGTACACGTTTGCCAAAGAAAGTAAGAAAGTTTGCCATAACCTATGATTCCGTCCTCCAGAAGCCACCGCTCCTAACGTCTTGGTGTGTTTTCTTTGTCTATTCTGACCAAGCCTTTTGCCCCAGTTGGATACAGCCCTGTCCCATCTCCCAGTCCCTCTTGCTTGCTCACTGGCTGGCAGTTGGCTTACCAGTATCCTCATGTTCTCTCGCATAGGACACAGCTTGGGTTACGGCTTTGTGAACTACGTGACTGCAAAGGATGCGGAGAGAGCAATCAACACACTGAATGGCCTGAGGCTCCAGTCAAAAACCATTAAGGTAAAGAGACTCGATCACCACCTCACCCATGCCTGTCCTGGGCAGGGGTTGGTGCTGGGCCCTGGGTGGCCTCTTGTCACTGCCGAGGGGACTGTTAGCACGACCACTACTGAGGGGACCATTAGCAAGACCATGGCCTGGCCTCTCGTCACTGCCAAGGGGACTGTCAGCACGACCGTTAGCACAGTAATGAGGACAGCTGGGGGATTTGAGCCCCATGGTGACTGTCTCAGGCTTTAGGTGGAAATCTCATGGCCTCCTCAGCCCCACCAGTGAAGGGTCCTATGAAGGTAATTGACACAGAGTCAGTTCCCTCTCTCCCTGCCTTGGTCCAGGATGTCCCCAGGGCATGTCCACTCACAAGCAGCCCTTTCGCAGATGTCCCCCTACTGTCTCTTCCTGCCTCACAATGTTCCCATCCCTGTGCAGCTCCCATCCCCATGTCACACAAGCATTTGGCCAGCTCTGCCCTCCTGACGCTGGCTCCAGGCTCACGGCAGCAGCTCCGTCCACCTGCCCAGTGCCCCCTTCCTGCTTCATCACAGCAGTTGTAACCCTTCTCTCAGCAGTTTGCTCAAGGTTCATAGAGCACGTGCTTATTGAGCACCTACTGTGTGCCAGACAGTGACCAGCATGGACACATGCGGTGCTCTCGTGGAGCAGGGCTCGTGTGCACACAGGAAACAGGAAAGCTGTGTGTGACAGAGGCACGTGTTCTGTGTGGAGGTTCGGCTGTGACAGGTGCTTTGGGGGAGGTGCCTTGAGCAGGGCTGTGGTGGCTTCCTGGGATACATGGGCAGGCCCTCCAGGTCATGTAGGCTGGCTTCCTCTGTCTTCATGTTCTGAACCTGCTGCCAGCTCCTCTGTTTTGATTGGGGTCCTCTCAGCCCAAGCCCCACCTCCTCCTGTCCCTGAGTGTCCATCTTCCAGTTCCCCTGCTCATGGGTAGCACCCGCCACCCAAGCCCAGTCTGTGTCTTTCTTGACCCTCACCCCCTTGTCTCCTGTGCATCCTGGCACTGCCAATCTTTTCCTGAGCCTCTGGGCAGGTCCCCATGACCTGGCTGCCTGCAGGAGCTTGGCAGTAGCTGTTCCCACCAGCCTTTGGAGTGGGCCTTCAAGGCACCTGCAAACCTTGCGAGGCACTTCTTGTGCCCTAGACTCACGCCTGCCAGAAGAATCTCTCTTGATCCAAAACTATATGGGGTGAGATCCCCCCACACCCTAGGAAGATGCTCCCTCTGATCCATATTGGGCACCCAGAAGTCTCCCTCTGGGACCCTGCATCATAGCTGTGCCCCTGCATCATAGCTGTGCCTCCTCAGCCTGTCTGTTCATCAGAACCCTGGGGAGTTGGGCCTCCTGAGTCACTCTGGGGGTGGGCCCAGGAACCTGTATTTGTGCCAGCCCACCAGGGAAGTGATCTGGCTGTGGCAGTACACGTTCAGCCTGGAGGGTAGCCTTCTGTCCCTGCCTGCACCCTGCTCAATGATATTGGTTATTCAGTGGCCAAACCCTCCCTACTCACTCAGTAGTGGATTTCTCAGACCCGCCTGATGTGTGTGCACGCACAGTGTGCTGTGGCTCCCCGGAGCAGGAGCACGGCTCATGCGTCTCTGTGTCCGGCTGGGGCTGGTAGAGGCTGTCACATGTCATGGCATCTCCCCCTGAGCAGGCCTGTTGTTCCTCACCCCCAGATCCTGCTGTTTATTCTCTGCCCAAGGCATTCTTTCTCTTAGGAATCGTCTGCCTCATTTAGGAAATGCTTGAACACTCTGGTTTCTGGGGCAGCTAAGCGCTGAAGCATAGAGCTGAAGAGCTATTCTAAAACGGCTGGTTCTCTTTATTCAGATGCAAAAACCAGATGTCCGTGTGTGTAGATACGATCCTTTTACCTCTTTGGGATTGATGTTGGTGGGAAAGACTGGACTGGCTCTTCTTGAGGCTGAGGCTGGGAGCTCATGGAACCCCAGGGGTGCAGGCCTGGACTGCCCCTCCCCAGCATCCTGGCCATGTGCTGTGGGAGCCTGCCCCACCTTCAGCAGCCCTGTCTTTAGCCAACAAAACCTGCTTCTCTGTCCTAGTTCTGCAAACACAGCCCAGTTCCACATGGAAGTGCGGGCCCTCAGTCATCTCTCCCCGCATCTCCCCTGAGGCTACACAGGCCTGGCTCCTTCAGCAGTTCCCCCTGGTATGCTCTGGGGTCCTTCGTCTTCTGAGTGTGTACCTTTATTTAGCAAACCTTTTCCCAGCCCCTGGCCAGTGCCAGATCGAGAGACTTCAGATCACTGCCCTGCCCTTGAGAGCCCCCGGATTAAGGCTGACTCAGCTGAGCAGCGTGACGAAGGCTGAGATGGAGTTGTATGTCCGTCTCGTCCATGGATTTTTATTCAGTATTAGTCCGGCCCCAACCACTGTCCTGTGATTCTATTCTGATACCAGCCTCTCAGCATTGGCGCAGCCCACACAAGTTTAAGGGCATGGTCCCCCAACAAGATGTCTGTCACTTAGATACCAGTTGCATTTTGGGGGTCCCCAGGCCACCTGCACTTCTGACCAGCTGGCTACAAATTTGGGGGTTCCCGTGACTCTGTCAGCTTCTATAATTCACTAGAATGACTCCCAGAACTCACACTTCCAATTACAGTTTTATTTTAAAGGATACAAGTCAGGGCCTGTCAAACAGAGAACTGGGGTGAGGTCTGGGAGAGTCCCAAGCACAGAGCCCCTGTGTCCTCACTCCAAGATTCAGGGCATGCACCTCCCTGCATGGCAGTGTGCTAGCCAGCCAGGAAGCTCCACTGAGCTTCGGTGTCTGAGTTTTCATTGGGGCCTCATTACTTAGGTAGGATTAACTGAATTATTGGCCAAGGGAATGAAGTTCTTTCCAGCCTCCCACCCCCACCCCAGGGGATGGGCTGATGTCACATAGCTCAGAGCCCCAACCCTCTAATCACATGCTTGGCCTTTCCGGTGACCAGCCCCCATCCTGAGCCATCTCTGCACAAACTCAGGTGTGATCCAATGGCTTGTGAATAACAGATGGAAATCTCAATGGTTTTAGAAGCTCCCCACCTGGAACCTGGGATACAAAACAGACAAATTCTTTATTATACAAGTGTGGGTCAGGGCTCAGGCCCTCTGCCACATGTTGGGGTTCTGTGGCCTGTAGCCTGCCCTCAGCAAGTTCTCATTGCACATGGATGTCAACCCCTGGATCTTCCTTAAGACAGCCGCTGGGATGGGCTTGGAGAGCCTATGATAGCTGGCTCTAACTTAGTCAGGCAGTGCTGGGGAAGGTTGCTCCAAGAAAGTCAGACCAGGGCAGGGACTCAAGGGCATTGTAGGCAGAGGGACCCACAAGAGTCAAGGCAAAGGTAGCTACACCAGAGGAGACCCAGTGGCCAGGCACATTCTGGAAACTGCAGGCTGTCCCCCAAGGCCAAAGCCCTGCTTCTACCCTCACGGGCAGGGCCTTTCTGAAGGCTCTTGTGCAGCTCCAGGGCTCTGAGGTCCCAGCCTGCACAGCCAGCCTAGATGTGCCCTCGCCCTCACTGTGTGTACTCTGTCTTCTGTGGTCATGACATCATTCCCTTGGTCACAGAGTCAAGAGGAGTCCTTCCCGCTCCCCCATCCCCATCCATCTTTTCCCTGTAACAGTGGCCCTGGCAACCACAGTGGGAGTGGTTGTGTGCAGAGTGACAAGCCGAGCGTGGCACAGGTGCTGCTGGCTGTTACTGCTGGGTCCCTATGTGATTCACACAGTTCACACTTAGCGAAGGCCTGTGGTAGGCCAGGCCCTTCCATACCTCATCTCAGTGTGGCCCTCACCACAGCCCATCAGTGTGATCACAGTTCGGGGTTGAAGAAGCTCATGTTTCAAGTAGTGAAATAGCTCTGTGGAGGTCGCGAGGAATGGAAGGGCAGAGCTAGGATTTGAAACTGGGCGCTGTGGCTTCAGGCACTGAACCCAGTGCCCAGTGGCTTCCCCAGCACACCATGAGAAAGAACCACCAGGAGCCAGAACAATGTAACTTCTACCCACACAAGGCAGTGCCAGGACGGAAATGCAGGCAGGCGGGCATTCAGAATAACGACAGCTGCTCTTCATCCACTCGCTTGGCACGTGTTTACCAAATGCCCCTGTTCACCTGGCTCTGTTCTAGGCACTGGGGACACAGCAGCGAACACACACATTTTACTCTCACCGAGTCTGTTCTCCACAGTTAAATAAGCAACATCTATAGTGTGTCAGAGCATGATAAACGCAGTAGAGACAACTAAACAGGGACGGGGCTGGGCTGGGACAGACCAGGGAGTCCGGGAAGTGTCTGAGTCTGCTCAGGGCCAGCCACCGTAACAAAGTTCCCCAGACCGTGTGGTTGACACAACAGAAATGTATCGTCTCACAGTTCTGGAGGCTGGAAGTCTGAGATCAAGGTGTAGGTAGGGCTGGTGCCTTCCAAAGGCCCTGGGAAAGGATCTGTCCTAGGCCTCTCCCCAGCTTCTGGTGGTTACTGGTAATCTTTGGCGTTCCTTGGCTTGTAGAAGATCGCCCCAGTCTCTGCCTCCATCTTTATGTGGTGTTCCTTCTCTGTGTATGCCTTTGTCCAAATTTCTCCTTTTATAAGGACAACAGTCATATTGGATTGGGGCCCACCCTACTCCACTGTGACCTCATCGTAACTGATTATATCCACAGTGACCCTATCTACAAATCGGGTCACATTTTGAGATGCCAGGGGGCTAGGAATTCAACATGTGAATTTGGATTGGGGTGGGAGGGGGGCCCACACAGTTCAACCCCCTCACAGGAAGATTTCTCCAGAATGGGATAGTTGGGAAAAGATCTGGGTGAGGCCAAGGAGCAAGTTATGCTGCAGCTCAGAAAAGGGTTCTGGGCCAAGCTGCCAAGGAGCAGCATCCTGAAGACCCCTGCTTGGTTGGTGCCCACCCACCTACTGTGTGCCAGCTGCCCCAGTACAGCCTCATTTGATTCTGATTTGACTCTGAACTTGACAGTGACCAGAGAGAAAAAGAAAGCAGGGTTATCATGGTCCTTGAAGACATTGAAGCCTTTCCCAGAATTTGGCTCAAAAAGGCTTTTCTCCTCTGGGGCGTCATCCAGAGGGTTATGGTAAGTATGGTCAGTGCTGGCCTCAGCTCTGCACCACTGGCACCAGGGGTTACAGTTTGGGTATGTTCTTTCCCGCTGTGTCCTTGGTTAAAAGCCGAGGGTAGACCCCAAATGTGGCCTGGCCAGAAAGGTCTGCAAAGGGCCAGGGTGGGGCAGTCCTGAGAGACAGCTCCCCACTGGCCCAGCCTGATCCTAGGAAAGTACAAAGTAGCTGGAGACCCACAGGATTGGCAGGGCAAGGGGGCTTCCTCCTTCAGCCATCTCAAACTGCTGTGGCTGTGACCATCTGGCAAGAGTGAGTGGGGTGTCCTCTGGAGCTGGTTGACAATTGACCTGGACACTTTAAGCCTCTGTGGAGAAGGGGGCTGGGGAAGCCAGGGGCCCAGGCAGCCTCTTTTTCTCAGGTGACAGTGTCACTTGTGCACAAGCCCCTGACCAAAATCATGGAGTGGTCAGGTATCCACAGAGCTTCTGTCCTGTGTTCTGACCAAGGTACCTGGGCCTGGGAGCAGCACAGGGAAGCTTCCAGGGGGTGTCCAACATGCATGGCATGGCTTCCTTGGAGACTTCCTGGTCCCCAGTGGCACCTGGTGCCTGTGGTGTCCCCCTGTCCGCATCCCTTTGGCTCCGCTTTCCATTGGTGCCAACTCCACAAGCTCTGAGCTCCCCTTGGGTGTAGTTAGACTCTGACCGCACCACTCGGGTCCTTGTTTGATTCTTCCTCTCTCCATCCCAGGCAACAGCACTTGCCCTGGAATGGCCTAAGTGTCCTCGAATGTTTCTGTGGCTGTGTTCTGGGCACATAGAACAGACTCCTGCCTGGTAACACCTGAGAGGTTGTTTGCTCCCTGTGTTATGGTCTCCATCTCCCCGTCTCATCAGTTCTGTGCCCTCAGAGAGAACATTCTTTCTCCTGCCCGGGTCCCAGTCCCATTCTTCCTGAGCACATGGCTCCCTGCTCCCGCCGCCTCCATTTCCCGGACTCCTGACTCCTGACTCGGTTGTGAGTCCCCAGCCTTCCTGCCAAGCTGCCCTTTTGCAGGCAGGAGGGCCTCCTCCCATCTGCTCCTCATCAGGGGTGCCCTTGGATCCATCTCTCCTGGACTGTGGGGTTCGCACAGCCATTATCCCCCACCTGGGAAAGCAGCTACCCCTGCCGTTGGCCTCTGGGGCTTCCTTCCCCACACCATCCTCCAGCGCATGCCTGCCCCGTTCTGTCAGAGCCACTGCGAAAGCTCCTGGCAGGCTTTCTTTGATTTTATAAAAAATAAACCCAAAGGCATTGAGTCATTCAATGTTGAACAACTGAGTATGGGACTCAGGCTCCCCCCAGAGCTCCGGGCCTCATCTAGGCCTTGGTGGCACTCTGGCTTATTGGCAGGTGTGTCACATGCACTCCTAGCGCTTTCGCCCACTGCACCACGGGTTGCTCGTGGGCAAGACCCAGGTCCTGTCCCCAGCATTAGTCATTGTCCAGCACATCAGAGAGAGCGTAAGGCTGTGGTAGGAGAACAGGCAGCTGGGCCTGGGTCCCTGCCCTGCCACCCACCAGCTGTGGGCCCTCAGTCTCTCCACTTTGTGAAATAGGAATAATGTCCGCCTCATTGGGGATGGTGAGGGCGAAGTGGCAAAATGTCACAAGGTGTCCCTGCTCCCAGCCTGCCCTGCAGTGAGCTGCCAACATATGCCACTGCAGGTGACAGCATCAAGGATGGAAAACTGTCCTGTGCGTGATTTTTCTACCCCAGCATTGGCTTTTCCTAACCTGAAAGTGTAGCACCCTCCCTTGATGCTTTGGCTATGTACCTGCCCTAATCCTAGAAAGTGGTTTTGTTTTCAAGGTATCGTACGCTCGCCCGAGCTCAGAGGTCATCAAAGATGCCAACTTGTACATCAGCGGACTCCCAAGGACCATGACCCAGAAGGATGTGGAGGACATGTTCTCTCGGTTTGGACGAATCATCAACTCCCGGGTCCTTGTGGATCAGACCACAGGTACAGCCAGTGACTCAGATGTGCAGCAAGGGTTTCCCTCTAGGCCGGGGGCCAGGTTTTCTAGAAGAGACAGATCACTGTTTGACTTTTAAATGTCATTAGTTATTCCACAGATGAG
This sequence comes from Cynocephalus volans, assembly GCF_027409185.1. Classification (NCBI taxonomy): domain Eukaryota; kingdom Metazoa; phylum Chordata; class Mammalia; order Dermoptera; family Cynocephalidae; genus Cynocephalus; species Cynocephalus volans. Next base: position 99,587,572 of record NC_084469.1, read on the forward strand.
GGCAGAATCGAAGTGAGAAGACATTGGCTTTTGTTTGACGAGGCTGAGGAGTAAGACGACGTTAAAAGAAGCCCAGTTTTATGGTGAAAACACCAAGAAATGCTGGCACCTTCCCTTAGGCACCCAAATGTCCTGGCCTTGCCTCTGAGTGGGGCGAGCGAGCCGCTGCTCTGTTGTCCCCTGCAACTCTTACCACGGGCAGACGGTGTGTGGCAGCCTTTTCTGAGGGTTCCGAAGCCCATTTTCTCATTGCCCTGAAGCTACAAGGTTGACTGTTACTGATAAGCCCTTCTTCGGGATCTGGAAGCCTTCCCTCCAGGGAGCACATCCAAAGCACACAGGGCACAGAGCCATCACTGCTGTCCTGGCCACCTGGCTGGCCCCTGCCCGGCTGTCTCAGTACTGGACTCAGGCTCTGGGTTTTGCATGAAGCTGTCAGGCATAAATGAGCCAAGGACATGCACACTCATGCCCGTGGCTGCATTCTGTCCCATCTGCCCCGCTGGTCTAAGGCTGGGGGCCAGGATGTCCCTTGCCAAGCCCCTTGTGGCCCCATCTGGGGAACGGGGCTCGAGCCACCCCTGCTGTAGGATTCCTCAGCTCTCTTCCCAGCAGGAGTGGGAATTTGCTGAGAAGCCAGAAAGAGTGTCTGCCCCCGGAGCTCAGCAAAGCCCACTGAATTGTCTGTGGTTGCTTTTTGAATTTTTTTTTTTTTTTTGGCAGCTATTCAGTTCAGGGATCCAAACCCTTGACCATGGTGTTATAACACCGTGCTCTAACCAACTGAGCTAACCGGCTAGCCTGTGGTTGCTTTTTATCTTCCCACACGGACTGCGTATAACACCCCCTTGGCTGTGGTGTTAAAATGCACTGGGTAGTTGGGCCACAGGAAGCTCTGAGAGACCAGCAGTGCCCCTTGGGTCATGCAGACCCACACAAAACTTGGCCCTTCATCTGCACATGGCAGGGCCGTCCTGGCTGTGACAGGCAGGGCTGGTGCACTGGCATTGTCCTGCATCCCCTGAGCAGTGTGGTAGGGGCAGGCAGCCTTGCCAGTACCTTTCCCTTCTCCCACCCAGCTGTTAAAGCCCCACCTGGCATGCACGGCCCTGCCTGCTGCCAGGCTGCAGACCTGGTCTGGGCCCTGAGGAGGGGGAGGTGTCATTGTGCTCTGTCAAGCTTGTTTGGGGCTTCTGGAGCATGGGCTGCAAGCACAGGTGCTGGCATTTCATGGGGGCTCTGGATGTTTCCTGTATCCTGGCACAGACACCAGCCTGGCACTGGCCTGTGCTGGAGCAACCTAGGCTCACTCACATGGCCTCCTTCATTGTGCCCTTCACTCTGGGATGGGGTGGTGTGTGGGGGGGGGGGGATGCCACTTACTTGGTAGAAAACAGGACCAGAAGAGTTCCTGTGGTCCCTAAAGTCCCCTCACTTACCTTCAAGTGCCAGTTGAGAGAGAGAATGATCCAGTTGGCCAGCCAAAGCACGGCTTCATTCCACCCCATCCTGCAAGGGAGTGGCTGAGCAGGTTGCCCAGGGACCCAGGGGTGGGGGTGGCCCTGCTGGCCCATGTGCCACTCCCTGGCTCCTTTCTAGATCCCACATGGACTGCTTTGCCTTGGTCTGCCTTGTCCACCACAGTCCAACTGCTGAGTGGGAACAGGCTGTCAAGTTGGAGCCCCCCCCACCTCTGAAAATGAACCCCCAGCCACCTATCTTTCCAGTGGGCTCTCCTTAGCCTCTGGGGTGCACACATACCCACCAGCCCCAGGGCATTCACTTCTGCAGACAGCACCCCTCATCCATTTGCTGGGGACTTTGTCCCCTCTCCCTCTGCAAGGACAGATCGCCTAGGGTGTTGGGGGCACCTCAGTACTGCTCCTGGGTCAGCTGTGAACCTCAAGGTGACACATGGGACCTTTGACATTCTTGCAGGAAGATGGGAAGTAGGTGAAGGCAGGGGAGAAAGGACAGTTTCCATGGCCCCCATCCCTCAGCCCTGTTTCTCCACCCCAGGGTGCAGAATTGGGGAGCAGGAAGGTGAGGCCCGCCCACTCGACAGGGCTGTGGCTCCCTCTGCTGAGGATGGAGGTGCCTGTTGCCAGGACCTCATGAAGCCCAGGGGGGTAGGGACAGAAGGGTGTGGCCAGTAGGTTTGTGTAAAGTTTGCTTTCATATGACATGCTTTTTAGGGTTAAAAAAAAAAATGGGGATGGTCTCTTGAGAAATCTTCGTATCCTGAGCTAACAGAGTTTAGTTTTTTGTTTTAATTTCTTTGCTTCTTTATCCCTCTTCATTGTGAGCCTTATAGTTTATTTATCCAGAGATTGTCCCATTTCTTGGTCTCTGTTCTTAATTCTAAAAAATACTAGGATAAACCAAAAACACAGAGCCATCTTCAAAAAGTATACATTCATTGAATATTTTAGTGAATTTATATTTTTCTACTTTAAACACCCTTCTCTCTCTCTCTCTCGGGTTTTCATTTCACTCAGGCAATTTTCATCTGAAAGCCATTCTACAAGCCAGACAAGGAAGCCACACTCGCATACACACTTTCTCCCTGCTTGGCCACAGGGTCTTTAGAAATGGAATGAAGCCAGCTCACTGGAGGCAGCTTTCTCGATTTTTGCTTTGTTTGTTTTTTTTGATGGCTGGCCGGCACTGGGATCCGAACCCTTGACCTTGGTGTTATCAACACTGTGCTCTAACCAGCTGAGCTAACCGGCCAGCGGGAGGCAGCTGTCTGTAAGAGCCAGCCAGCTACAACCATCAGTCATATTTGCCTCAGCTTAGGTATTTGTTTAGGTCTCTACTATGGAGTAAGCTGTCGTCCATATCACGTGAGAGCAAATAAGAACAGCATCTGGGAGCTGGCCGGTTAGCTCAGTTGGTTAGAGCACCTCCTTGTAACACCAAGGTCAAGTGTTCAGATCCCCATACCAGCCACCTGCCAAAAAACAAACAAAAGTTTAAAAAAAAAATTTAAAAAAAAAAAAAGGCATTTGCTAAGTGGGTGTTTTCAGGTGTTCCCCGTGAACTGAAATTTGAAAATTAGCTGAGACCTTAGAATTTCCTGGCACATGTGCATGTCGCTCAGGCTGACTTACTGAGTCTGTAAGTGCCTCTGGCCAGGTGAAGTATAAGTGTATATTTAAGCCATCACAGGGCCCATGCAGGGGCTGCTTTGAGACTAATGTGCTGGGGATCCAGTGGGGGGGGGGGGGGGGCCCTTAGGACCCAGCATGGGATATCCATGGTACATTATGGTTATAAAGAGTCCTTGGCCTGTGGGGCCCACAGTGTCACGTCCAAGTCACACCTGTGCCCATTATGGGAACAATTGGTGGGATTGCCTGGGCACAATCGGCTCACTCACTGGTTGCCCAAGGCCCTGGGCTGACCTGCTTTGGTCATTGTCATTCACCGCGTGCTAAGAGGCCTGTGCCTGGAGAAGAAACCTCGACCTAGACAGCCTTTGACTGGCAGTCTTGCTAACCAGAGCATTTAGGTTGGGGCTGTCCACTGCAGCCTCTCCTGCCAGGGCACACCCATAACTCCAGCCCAGTGATGTCACTCTCAGATTGGCCCCTGGCTGTCACCTCCCTCCACACTTTGCTCTTCCCTTTGACCCCATTGTTTCTTCTCCCTGGAAAAGGAGGCAGAGCACTGCTCAATAGCCCTCACCCCCACACCCCTCAGCTGCATCCACCACCCCCCCATTCCTCAAGTTCTTTGAGGGACAAGGTCTCATTTTTCCCCCTAGGGCTAGACTGTAGACAGGCAGGGCTCCCTCTGTGGAGAGCGGCTGAACTCCCCGCACCTGGTTTGCTTGGCAGCTGACACTCACGCCCGGCTGACCATTCGCTGCCTCAGGTCTGGGCTGCTCTGTTGAGGGTTCCCACAGGGGACTGGGGCTTGCCGTTGGGTGGCTTGGTCTAGGTGGAAGAGAATATGCCCTCCTGAAGCAGCTGGAGGCTGCGCTGGTGGGGCCCTGGCCCTTCCCTTGCAGGAACAGGGCCAGGCACGGAGTGGGCCCACAGCAGGGACTGTTGACCTGCCTGGTGAGTCTGTGGGGGGCTTCAGCTCCGTGTGTCTGCCTGGCAGTTTTCTGTGGAGCGAGCAAGTGGCTTCATGATTCTGAGGGTGATTTGGGACTCACGGGAGGTCCAGGGATCTTAGAGTGGAGGATCCAGGAGGTGAGTGAGGTGATAGCAGCAGGAAAGCTGTGTTTGGGGGAGGCGGGTGTTACAGGACTCTGTGCCCTCCTGGGATGGAGGAGGGGCGCAGGCTGAGCTGGGCACCCAGCAACCAGCGGCTCCCTCAGGGCAGGCCCAGAAGGTCTAGCTGTTGCTGCAAGGCAGCTGTTGGGAGGGAAGCCCCAGCACCCGAGGAGAATCTTCCAGACCTGGCCCTGACCCTTCACCACCTCCCGTCCCCTCAACACACCCACACCATGTGGGCACCCAGCAGCTAAGCAGTGGTCTCTCCTAAAGTTGCTTTCTTTAAAAAAAGAGGTCTGAGCTGTTTATTTGGAATGTCCATCACAAAATATCTTTTGTCACCGAGACTGGAGTTGTTACTTGAACTCAGAAGAAAGCCTGAAACCTTAATCTTTTATTAGTCATTGTTTTTTTCTTTTAATTCATTCATTTGTTTTCATATTTAGGTTTAATTTTTATTTCTTTAACCAGACATCCAACTTGGACCTCAGTAGACTGACTTGACTTTTGCCTTTCAGTTTTAAAAGTCCTTGTGTTTTTTTCCCCTAACTCCATTTTTGTTGGTTTGTTAAAAAGGTTTGTCCAGAGGGGTTGCGTTTATCCGGTTTGACAAACGGTCGGAAGCAGAAGAGGCAATTACCAGTTTCAATGGTCATAAACCCCCAGGTTCCTCCGAGCCCATTACAGTGAAGTTTGCTGCCAACCCCAACCAGAATAAAAACGTGGCACTCCTCTCCCAGCTCTACCACTCTCCTGCTAGACGGTTCGGAGGCCCCGTTCACCACCAGGCGCAGAGGTTCAGGTGGGTCCATGGGGGAAGCGTGCGGGTGGCCCACGCCATGCCAACCGTGCTCTTTAAAGCTGCCGGGTGGGTGGCTACACAGAATGGATAATGCTGGGGACACTAGGCTCATCCTCTCAGAGAGCGCATTTCAGAATCATTTCACAGCTCCATGCCCCCACCTCCATCAAACAGGCATCTGTGTGGAAGCCACTTGCTTCCATTGGGGTGTCGTCTTTCATTGGAATCAAAAAGATGGCACCAGTTCCCACCGGCTCCAAGGACAGTGAGCGTGTGGTGCTCCAAAGTATCCTTTCTAGTAACGTGAGAATGGAGCTGTGAGTTTAAAAGATCCTTCTATATCTGTGGGAAGAAAGAGGCCAACTTGGGTGTGCTGAGGCCAACTTGGGTGTGCTTAGGCCAGAGTTGTTCTGCATCCAGGGTTTTTAGACAGATTTTAGACGTTTGATCAACAGCCCTGAAACAGACCTTTTTCATACACCTACCTCAAGGACGAGTCATTTTGGTATCTGAATAGCATATGCCTTCTGTTTAATGGTCCTGTCCTAGAGGGTAGGAGTTTTCCTTAGTCTTTCCGTACTGAAAATGGTTCCAGTGTCCAGGATTGAGGAGAATAGAGACGTTTAGGGTCAGTAACTTGGACTCCAAGATCGGGCATGTTATGCCTTGGAACAACGGAGATCCAGTTGTTTTATGGGCCTTTTTGTGTTGTTTTTGTCAATACCTCCAGAAGTGGCCCAGTGGCTTATCTCAGGTCCGATGAGGCTTTTTCTCCTTGACTTTTCAGAGGCTTCGTGTCTTTGACTTAAACAGTGAGGTTGGGTATACCTGTTCTCTTCCACCAGTGCTGTTCTGAGAGGTGGTGTTCTCACAGCGGAGTCATTCAGAGTTCTCAGCTTGCCTCAGGTTCCAAAGCTGGCTTGCCTGCCTTGGCTTTTCTAGTTGAAAGACAAAAGCTGGGGAAGCTTCTCTGGACAGAATCAAGCTTGATTTTAAAATCTCACTTTAGAAGTCTGATAGCACACCAGCATTGCTCCTGAGCAGGTGGGCGTGTGGACAGGGACATTTGGGGAGTTAACCAGAGAAGGTTGGAGGAGGGGAAGGGGGGACTTGGTCTCAGTAACCAGGACAAGAAAAGAAAGGAGAAACCAGAGGAGCCAACACTTCTGGTCGGGCAGGAAAGTGAAAGCAGCCAAAGCCACACAGCAGAAGAGGTGGGAGGAGGGGGAAGGTGGGAGAGTCCAGAGGGAAAGAGGAAAAGATTCTCTACCAGAAGGCAGACTGAGATAAGGAGAAGAAGAAAGACCCAGAGCAGAAGAAGAAGAGCAGAGAGTTTGCAGTCAGTTCCTGTCACATCCGGAAAAGCCCAAAATAAAGGAAGGGTCAGTTCTCCTTCTGTGCTATCAAAGAAAAGAAAGGGGGGTGGGGTTCATGACTGTACAGATCAAAGAAATCAGCAGGAGCAAAACCAACCGACAAGAATAATTCATAAGAATGAGAATCATTTGAATGAAAGATGGTAAAATATTACCTCAGATGATTTTCAGTATAATAGCTATGTAAAAATTTAGGTAACTCTAATAATTTGGGCCCGTATTTGATTTCCTCCAAAGTAGCAGTGATGAAGGAGGATTAGGACAAAGCAGCGTCCTACAGAACTCAGGGGAAATGAGGTCCTTGTAAAGAAACTCAGAACCTTTTTCCAGTTCTCATTGAAAACCAGCCCAGCTTAGTGTCCCGCAGATGCCCAGGTATCTGTTCCCACCCCCATGTCAGTGACACTGTCATCTTACTGTCATCCCAGACGGCCCCAAGACCACCAAAAGGCTGAGTCATTGAACCAACTCAGACACCCTGGTGTGGGCTGTTTAAAAATCTTTCTTGTGCTTTTAAAACCATTGCCAATGCCGTGTCTTGATTCTTCCATGGACCCGCATATTTTCAATACCCTTGCATCAGTGAGCCACATCTGGGGGCCAGTCACTCTTATGTCTCTCGAGAGGGTGAATCTGCTAAATGGCACCTGAAGGCACCTGCTTGCCTGTTTGGGCCTGCAGGGGGCGTACTTGGGCTGATGGAGCCCACAGCTCAAGCCCAGCTTCGTTTTGGAGCAGGTAATACTTCTCTGATTGCATTGTGTGGCTTCACAGAGTCTAAATTATACTGAAATATTCTTAAATTGACTTGAACACCATGGGATGTTCTGAGCCAGCAACAGAAGTTTGCCCGAAGCTGTGGGAAGTACTCTCCTTGTGCCCTACAGTGTCCCCTCACAGGAGTGTGCTCTTACCAGAGACCACCAGCCTGTGAGCCCCCAGAGAAGGGGGGTCAGGATGAGAGGAAGGTACAAGATTTGGCAAAAGGAGAGTCTCCCCCCACACTCATATGTACACACACAGATTATGAGGAAAGAGTTGTCCTATAGGGAGACCTGAGGATGTAAAAGCACCTATAGTGTGCTTTTACCTACAAAGGAGGACAGCCATCATTTAAAATATGGGAAGCCATGGGAACGACTAAACAGGACCCCCCACCCACACACACCCAGTGGGAGGAGATGGGGGTGTATCTGAGCAGAGGTCACTGACTAGGCTCCTCAGAGTCCATTCCCTACAGAGCAGATCCCACCCCCTCCACTGCCATATTGAATTTCACTTAGTTTTAGAAAACAGTCATGGTTGCGACCAATGCGGGTGTCCCGCAGTGGCAGAACCAGCTGAGTAGAGTGGACAGGGGCCCAGTGTCCACACAGCGTATGCCCAAGTTGTCCTCACCACGCCCCCCTGCCCCCACCAGCAGCTCTTCTGTGTCACTGCATCTGCCTGCACTGACCTTGACCTGAATGTTGTGCTCTCTGTCTGCTAGGTTCTCCCCTATGGGTGTAGATCACATGAGTGGGCTTTCTGGTGTCAATGTCCCCGGAAACGCATCTTCCGGCTGGTGCATCTTCATCTACAACCTTGGGCAAGACGCTGACGAGGGGATCCTCTGGCAGATGTTTGGCCCCTTTGGCGCAGTCACCAATGTGAAAGTGATTCGCGATTTCAACACCAACAAGTGCAAAGGGTTTGGTTTTGTGACCATGACAAACTATGAAGAAGCTGCAATGGCCATAGCAAGTCTGAATGGCTACCGCCTGGGGGACAAAATCTTACAGGTTTCCTTCAAAACCAACAAGTCCCACAAATAACTCGCTCATGCTTTTTTTGTACGGAATAGATAATTAAGAGTGAAGAAGTTGAAACTTTTTTGTTAGTGTACAACTCATTTTGCGCCAATTTTCACAAGTGTTTGTCTTAGTCTAATGAGAAGTGAAAAGGTTTTTATACTCTGGGATGCAACCGACATGTTCAAATGTTTGAAATCCCACAATGTTAGACCAATTTTAAGTTTCTTAAGTTATTTCCTTTAAAATATATATTAAACAGAAACCTAAGTATATCCCGCATTGACTAACCAGTCCCTCTGGATGGTGGTGAGACTGAAGCATGCTTTAACTTCTAAGACTGTCTAACACTCGTTTCATTCAGTGTCTCCACAAACTGGATAAAAAAAACAAAAAAGACCTTTTAGTTTTAGTTTTTAATCTAAAGACGTTAGACAGATGCTGAGTGTGCGTTTTCTCAACCGCTTCAACATTTTAAGCGATGTATGCTTTGGTTGACAGGAAATTGCCTTCCCCAGCAGGTCCTGCTCCCTCAGTCCCAGGCTCTGCTGAGGGGTCCTGGGAGTGGCAGTGGGCCCATCCCACAGGGGCCACCACCAGGGAGGGGGGCCGCACGCGAAGCTGGGCCCTCCAGAGAAGGACACAAATGTGTTTCGTGAGCCCAGGCACCAATGGGAACGGACCAAAGAGTTTCAGGGAAACTCCAGTATATTCCAGAATCAGACCTAAGCTCCAGGCATGCCTGAAGATGTGTCGCTACTCTGACATCCCCATTTTCTGTCCCCACAATGCATGCCCGGTGCCCACACATCAGATACTGTTGTTCACAATAATTTCTTCACAAGCATTTAACATAGCTTGAATGCGTACGATAGCTCTATTTTTTAATAACACATAAACATTTGAGCATTGTATTTCTCGCATCCCTTTTCTTGTGAGCGCTAGACTTTTTTCTATTTTAGTCGGATTTTGTTTCGGAATTTTGCTTTCGTATGAACACTCAGCAGAAAAGTACTTCTTGCCAGTTATCTATTAACAAAAACCTTTGATTTGTAGTTTTAAAGATTAACCCTCAAAGTTCTCTTCATAACTGCCTTGACATTTTGGGTTGTTCTGTTCTGTTAATTTTCTTTTGCTTTTTTGTGTTTTTTGTTTGTTTTTACTTTTGCATTTAAGACCATTAAATTTGATTTTGTTTTGCTCGAATTTTGTTTTGTTTTTTATTTTACCTTTTCTTTCTTTTTGGCTAGGTAAGGTATAGACGGCCCAGCATTCAGGGAGGATTCATAAAATCTTAAGAAACAAATACTTGCCTCAAGAAAAAGCATTTCTGAATCCATGACATAGGAATGTGCAGTCACAAATTGTAGGTTTTAAAACCGGAAAGTGGTAGGAAAAGTCGGAGAGAAGGCCTGCAAAGTAGGACCAGATCTCCCTCAGATCTTCAGGAATGTGATCTGATTTTTATAAATAACTAGTGTACAGAGAAAATCAAAAAGACAACTTAGTACCAGCAGTTTTTAACCTTGACATGAGACTAAAACATGTAACGACAGACTGTTTTTTAGATACTGCTATCATGGGTTGATGGCATTATTTATCTATTTATTTATCTATTTATTTATTTAAGTGGGAAATTGGGCGATAGGCACAGCTGTCTCCAGAGCATGTCAGTGTTTCAAGAAGCCCTCGCACAACATAAGGCTGCCTGTTCCCACCCCCTTTCCCTGATTCTTCACTGAGGGGCTGTTGCAGAGTCCTCACAAATGGCACATGTTGCCATTTGTACGCAGGCCTTATGTCATAAAAATTGGCCAAGTGCCACAGAGGACCTCCTTCCCCCTGTAGAAGTTCCAGATCCTCAGTAAAAGGCAGCGTGTGGGGCCTCCTTCTGGAACCCAGAACTAGTGCCCATTTGCCTGGATTCGACACAAAGTGGGTCCCTGCTCTGTCGCCTCAGAGCATTCCTTACCCTGGGACCAGAATGTTTTCTTGGAAAAAATACGCCTTTCAGGTTCATCAGGCCAACGTCTTCTGAGTGAAGGTGAGATTCCCACACCTGAAATTTACCCTTACGCGTGCTCACCTCCACACATTCCTGCAGCCTTAGCCAGAGTGTTCCATCTCTGCAGAGAGTTCTGGCTTCAGCTTAAACTGTGAAAATGACGGGCTTGCAGCCAGCACCTCAGCTTCCTCCCCCCTCCCTTTTATCTGAACCATACTGATTATTCTGATGCTGGGACAGATGGGAAGGAAATGTGAACTGGATGAACATTTGAAAGTTACCTGAAGTTTCTCAGTAAAATTCTCATTTTATGTGATCGCCCCTTTTTGGACAGTCTCCTAACTAAAAATTCCAATGCATTTCTTTGGGAGTTTTAATTTGCAAATGTGTGAAAGGATTTAGCTTTTGAAACATCATTCCTGAAAAGCAGTTTTCTCTCCCATTGAGGTACTAGATGCTGGCCCTGTGCTGTAAAAGTTCATTACATCTTAGCAAGACTTGTTTGCAAAAGGGAAAAGGGAGATCCTTTTTTTAAAATTCACAACCCAAAGGAAGCCATTTCTTTAAAATCTTTACATAGATTAATCATATTTGTGTTTAGCAAAATGAGTGCTCTCTTTTATTTGGGAATTTTGATGAAAAAGAATTGAGTAGATAATGTTAGTTTATCAAAAAATTGGTAAATACCAAAGAGGCTTTGGTTGAATTCTCTTTTGACCTATGTAATGTCCCCAGGTAGTTAGACCCTAAGCAGCTCCAAATTTGTGAACCTGATTCTAGCTGAATTATCCATTCCCCCTCACATCCCCAAGGCTTTGTCTGCCCTTATTTAGCTTTTCAATGTCATATGCCATGCTGTGGTTTTCTGTGCTGGCTGTGCCTCTAGTCACAATCCTGTGACTGTGATTCCCTCCTGGGGTGCTTAGTCCCCTCCACAGCCACCATCTTACATGAATAACTGAAGGCTGGGCTTCCTCCGGGCCCGTGTGCAGGTGCTGTTGGGTGGGTTCTGCCTTCTGCTGGAAGGTGAGTCTTTTCCTCGCCAAGGGCAGCTGCCTTAACCTTCGAGAGTCTGTACTTGGTGTTAGTACTGGAACCCTACATCCAGGAACTGAACCGTGCTGCTATAGGGAGCACAGGCCAGCCCTTTGGAGCTGGCAGTCGAGGGGTCCCTGCTGGATCGGAGAAGTAGACGAATCCGCAATTAGTGGCAATTACCCCTGGTGTGCCTCCAGATGAGGGCATTTGTCTACAAGGGGTTGAAAAGACATGGCTTACCCCAGTCCAGTGTCGGACTTGCAAATCAAAATTGACATCACTCAGCTGTTGCATTTCACATCTGATTCAGCCTGGTTTTATTCCTGCATGCTTTCTGCAGCCTTCCTGTGTTGGATGAAAGAGTAAGAGTAAGCTGACATGTCCCTCCCGTCAGTCCCCAGAACCTACCTCGTCTGCTGGGACTTGAGGCAGCTCCTTAGAAGAGACCCCCAGGGTTCATCAGACTCCTGGGGGTCCTATTCCCAAACTTCCCAAGACAGCCCTGAAGTCACAAGTGTTTTCTGTTGAGTGGCATCGATACTTGACACGTTCTTACAAGAGCCGTAGAATCTGATTCTCAATCCCAGACAGGCTTCACATTTCCAAACGTTTTGATTTTCCCCTGACCTCTGATGATCATGTCCTATTTTTCCACATTTCAGTGAAATAGTTCAGCTTTTTCTCAGTCATTAAAAAAAATTTTCGTTTTTTACTTGTAAGTCACCTCTAGTACCTAAGTTAGGCTAACAGAGACTTTGAGAGGACTGTGTTTTCTTTCCATCAGTAAAGAAGGCTTTTCCATGGATTGGGGCCACCTCTTTTACCATGTGATGTTCCGTTTACAGTGACTTGCTTTGGGGGAGGGGGAGGCTTTATCAACTGATTCCCGTGTTGTACAGTAGATGGTTAGACATTTTGTATATTAGTGTGTTTTAAGTTATTGATTTGTTTTATATAAAATAATTTATTTTTCAGGTACCATTTTTCATTTTAACTTTGTTTTTACATGGGTTTGTTTTCAATAAAGTCTGACACTGCTGTCCAAAAGTCAACAATAAAATGAATCCCATTGTGTTCTTTTGAGGATACTTATGTAACTAGTTTTTTTATTATTTTCAGGGAAGAAGAAAAAAGCCCTTATCAGTTTTCCATCTCCCCATTGCCTTTTTTTTTTTTTTTTTTAAATCCTTGTGAAATAATTGTTCTTTAGTGTTTTAGGAGGAAAAAGCAAACCTAGATTTTGATAATCCAGAAGATTTCAGATTAATAAAGAAGCTTTGAAAGAAGACCATTTTTCAAAATTTTAGTGAAGTGTGAATATTTTTTGTCAATGGCTTTCTCAAAGAGAATGAAACTTTTGCACCATTTTCAGAGTTTTTATAGAGATGCCAAATTGATATATTTACATGTAATGGAAACATGAAAAAGTTTTATTAAACAATTGTTCATAGCTGTGTAGACATTTTAATTCAGTTTCCAAAGCTCTCAAAAGCGTATTTTTGAAGTACGGAGTGATACAGTTTGGGGTGTTACTTATGATTCCAAACGACTCAATTGTCTGAATACTAAGTTCTTTCCACAGGTATCAGGTTTGTGTTAAACACTGTATGTTAACTATGACTGCAATTCTGTGATATTTTGGTAATAAATGAAGTGGGATCGTTGAGATGTGACGGTGTAGGGGTGATCGTGTGTGACTTGTGAGCAGCCCACAGCCGAGTGAAGCGCCAGCCTGGGCTCCACGTGACGTCCTCCTTTCTAGGTAAAGGGGCTCCATTCAGGTGACATCCCCTTCCTACATAGAGGGGTTCCATCCAGGTGATGTCCCCTTCCCTGCGTAGAGGGGCTCCATCTAGGTGATGTCCCCCTTCCTACGTAGAGGGGCTCCATCCAAGTGACGTCCCCCTTCCTAGGTAGAGGGGCTCTAAGTGATGTCCTCCTTCCTAGGTAAGCCTGAGTTAGGCCAGCGCCTTGACCTGTGTGGGGAGGGAGGGTGCCTGGGGTATGCCCTGTGATCAGCTCTTCCAGGGCCTTTCTGCTGTGCAGCTATGTCCTTCCCCTGGATGGGCACACAAGCCAGCCTTCTCCCCTCTGAGACCCAGAGGCCCCTCTTGTCCAGGGTCACAGGCCTGTGGGTCCTCTGAGGGGTCCCTGGGTGTGGCTTGTCCATCTGCTCCCCACACCAACCCTCCCCTGCCAGTGGCCTCCCTTCCCATGTTGGATCACAGTATGGCCACTTCTGAGCCCTGGGGACATATGGAGTGTCTTCTGGGACTATGTTCCTCTGGGAATGGGACAACGGAGGTGGGATGACTGGGTGGTCATGAACACAAGGGTCTCAAAGTCAGAGAGTCAGGTTAAATCCTGGCGTTGTCACTCCCAAGTGTACCATGTGGACAAGCCACTGACTTTGCACCTCAGTTTTCCCCTCTGTGAAATGGGGCCATGCCACCCACCTCACAGGATCCTTGTGAAAAGGAGCAGAGATCAAGTAGGCACTGCAGATTATTGTGGCTTCCCTGAATCCAAGAAGCATCCAAGGAGCAAGGTTGGGGTTGGGGTTGGGCCTAGAGGTTGGCAGCTCCCTTTAATCACAGCAACTAAGGGGCTCAGCTAACGCCCATGCATGTGCCTGTCAGTGGGCATTTAGTTAGTCTGTTTTCAAGTCGCTGGTTTTTCTTTTGCAGGTGTGTCTTGTAGTTCTGTGTTCATCTCCTTCAATTCCAGATGTGACTAAACGGTCTTCTGGGGAGGCCACAGGATATCCAGGCCTTGTCGGTCATGGGGGGAAGTTGCTGTGCTCCATGGGTGTCCCTCAGGTGCTCAGACCCCAGGGGCCACCCAGCTAGAGCTTCTGGGGCCACTGGGCAGCTCCAAGGGGTCAGGCTAGTGGGTCTCCAGCCTCCCCACCTAGGAACTGAGAAGGAGGGTTCTGGCTGTCGGCGCTTCTCAGACTTGAGTGTGCAACCACCTCCCCCAGGGGCCTTGTCAAAAGCACATTTGGCTTCTGTAGATTTGGGGTGGCCTGAGAGCTGGCATTTCTAACAGGACTTCTGAGGGACACCAGTATCCAGGGATCCACCTCGAGAAGTGAGAGGTTTAGGAGAGTCCCGTAAGTGGGACATGCTTCAGCGAAGCCTGGCTGTGCTGTCTCTGACCCCTGGTTGTACTTCAGGCATCTGTGGACCACAGCGTTTCAAACTGCCTTTCATCTTCATTCCCAGCACTGCGTTCTGTCCGTCTGGGTTTTCCTAAGTTAAAGGATTGTGACTCAGGGTCCTAAGAGGAGGTGGAGGAGGAAGACAGGAGTGGCCAAGGGCCCGTGGAGTGAGGGCCTGGGTCAGAGAGCCATGGTAGGCAGGGAGGGGGACCGGGCCTGGGATAAGCCACTGAAGGCTCTTTTCCAGTTGAAGGAACTCAGACAAGAGGTGGGGGTGTGGGGATGGGCAGAGGAGTGGGGAGTTGGCAAGGGGGAGCTGGTTTGATGGGAGAGGCACCAAGGCCCTATTTTCTTTGTCATTCAACCCTCACGGAGGAAAGACCTTGTGGGTCAACAGCGTAAACTATGCATGCCCCAGACCATGCCAAATGGCCGGCTGCTGGCGAATTGGGGAGAGCCAGGCTCCAGAAATAGTCTGTGACAGGCCTGCAGCCTCGAGGAGAAATGCCAGAACCACCAAGTGCCCTCAGGAGAGTCTGGAATCTAGATGGGAGGGTGCATGCCTCAGCCAAAGCCAGCTTTCCCCTGCAGATTCATGTACGCTTTCTCCTTCGTCCACATAAATACAACAGAATTGCTGCATCACAAGAAAACAGCTGGATGGATTGTTACCAAGTGTGCATGGTCTGATAGGACGTACAGGATGCATGGCAACCTGGAAATTCCCACGGGTGTAGATGTGCACACAGGCCTTTCTGAGGGACAGTGGGGTGTGTCGTTCTCTTGAGGATTCATGAGTGTTCCCTGCCCCCTGCCAAGGCCTCGAATGCCGAGGTCATGCCAGGAGTGAAGGGGGACCAATGTCCATGTCCCTTGGATACCACACCCTTGCTTCTTGTGCCATTCTTTCTGGGGGTAGCTTTTCCCCTCTTATCATTTCCTGGGCTTGAATTCCACTTCTGTGAGCTGCCATCTCTTACTGGTCTGGACTGGACTGGGGCTGGGTGGGGGGCACACACCATTAAAGGGGTTTTCACAGGACATCTGGCTGTGGTGTGTGTGCTCTGATAGAGGAGAGGTTGGAGGTGACAAGGTAACAGACCCAGCATGACACCTCAAGGTGAACACAGAAAGTGAATAAATAAGAATCCTGCAAAGAGACATGTCAAAGATCAATATATTCCGGCTGGCCGGTTAGCTCAGCTGGTCAGAGCACGGTGTTATAACACCAAGGTCAAGGGTTCGGATCCCCACACTGGCCAGCACCAAAAAAAAAAAAAAAACAGATCAAGACATTCCAAGTCTGAGTAATGAGCAAATAGTGAAGATAAAATAAGGACGTTGTGAGAACGGGCTGGTTTCAGGTGGAAGATGGTCGGTTGTGGAGATATCTGGAGCCCAGATACACAGAAAAACAAAAGTACAAACCTTACACGTGCTTTAAATTGTTTTCTTGGGCTGGCCAGTTAGCTCAGTTGTTTAGAGCATGATGCTGATAACACCAAAGTCAAGGGTTCAATCCTTGTACCAGCCAGCTGCCACCCCCCGATGAAAAGTTTCTTCTTAAATTTTTAATGTGGTAAAATACACATTCCATAAAGTGGATCGTCTTAGCCATTTTAAGTGTGCAGTCCATGGCCTTAAGTCCATTCCCAATGTTATGCTACCATCACCACCACCCATCTCTAGAGAGTTGTTTTGTTTGGTTTTTTGTTTTTTCTAGAGCTTTTTTTCTCCCTAGAAAGTGCAGTAAGGTTTCTTGCCACACCTGCCTCACTACTGCCTTGGGAACTGTGAGTAACAAACTCTTTCCAGTGGCAGTCAGATCCTGATCTGTTAGCCTCGCTACACCTGGATTATTATTATAATAAACCTATATATATATATATATATATATATATATATATATTTTTTTTTTTTTTTTTGTCGTTTTTTCGTGACCGGCACTCAGCCAGTGAGTGCACCGGTCATTCCTATATAGGATCCGAACCCGCGGCGGGAGCGTCGCCGCGCCCCCAGCGCAGCACTCTACCAAGTGCGCCACGGGCTCGGCCCATAAACCTATATTTTAAAACACCTTGGGATGTCTTTTTGTGTCCCCCCACCCCCCCAGGAGGCAGGGCAGCTCCAGAAGTTTCTTCCATAATCCTCCCAATGCAGAGAACACGGCCAGGCCAGACACACCCAGAGCCAAGTCTGCAGCAGGCTGCCATTTAAACCCTGACTCAGGAGAGATGCTTAGGATTCTTGCATCTATGGGGAAGTTCACGAAAAGAAACAAAACTAAAAGCCAAAGCCAACCCTAGGATTCTGCTATTAGTGCTCCTTGAAAACCAATTAAACTTGTCACTTAGGTTTTTGTGTGTTTGTTTGTTTGTCTTTAATGTAGCTAGTCAGTACAGGGATCTAAACCCTTGACCTTGGTGTTATAACACTGTGTTGTAACCAACTGAGCTAACCAGGCAGTCAGTCCTGTCACTTGTATGTTTGGAACTGTCCTTACTGAGAGAACAAAGCCAGAAAGGATCCCCTCTAGTGTGACAAACTTACTTCCTGACAGAATTTCAAACTTAAGGGCTCAAAAATTTAGGAAAAAAAAGAAAAGAAACTTACAGGCTTAAGAAAAACAATTGTCCACTCAAAGCTTGTTTCAGTAAGAAATCCCGGGGGAGGATGTCATCCTGCAAGAATCTTTCCTGGGACTTGCAGAGCTTTGGGCTGTCTCCCCAGTTGACACTTCATCAATGTCACTCTTGTTGGGGCCATCAGAGGTCAAGGTCACTGTCAGAATGGGGATGGGGGGAAGAACAAGACCAGGAAGGATGGTCAGAGGCAAGAGCCAGTTGGAATTCTCTGGTGGATGCAAACACGTTTTCCTCAGAATTTGGAGGACTGCTGGGTTTACCCCTAGTACTGTGGGCTCCAGGGACCTGCAGCAGGTGAGGGGAGGAGAGGGAAAGGGCAGGAAGCTGTGGGCAGCTGGTTCTTTCAGGGGACAGGCTGTGGACAGGAATGGGGGACACTCTCCTGCTGGCTTCATTCCCTCACGAGACAGAGAAGTTGGCAGAAATCTTGAGCTCGAGTTTGTTCATTCATTCTATCTTTCATTCATCCAACAAAGAGAGGGCATACCAAAAGCCCCAGGAATGTAACTCAGGGCTCTTGGCTTCTCTCTGGTGCCCTGTCACTGCCCGTGAGTTCCACTAGCCTCAAGCATCGAGAGGATGGAGGCCTATGTCCCCATCCTCCACGATGACCACAGCTTTAGCCATCAGTGTCCAGCTTGGGGTCCAGGCTCCACAAATCCTGAGTGAGTGAAGCCCATTCCAGACCCTTCCTCCTGAATCTTCTCAGTTTCCGATGGGGTTTCTCTGGTGACTGCAGAGCATGAAGAACAGGGGATCGCAGCTGAGGAACCTCCAGCCAGCCCTGCCTAATGCTCTTTTGAGAACTCTGAATGTCCTCCTTGGAGCAAGGCCTGAGTGGAGTGGGGTGACCCCTCATTTGCCTGGCCCTGTGCTGAGATACGATGGGTTTTCATAGCAGTCATCTGACCAGGGAGTATTGCTTTCATTTTCCAGGAGAGGAACCAAAGCTTACAAAGGGACCACGCTGGAGGTGCAGGTGGGATTCTGACCTAGATTGGTTATGTAGACAGAATCGTGGCCTCCAATTATGTCCACGTCCTAATTCCTGGAACCTATGAATATGTCACCTCACATGTCAAAAGACTTTGCAGATGGGATTAAGTCAAGGATATGGAGGTGGGGAAATGGCTATATTATATGAGGTGGGCCCAAAGTCCTCACAAGGGTCCTTATAGAAAAGAGGTAGAGGGAGCTTTGACAACAGACACAGAAGCAATGTGGCCACAGAAGCCAGATGCTGCACTGCTGATGGAGGAAGGAGGAGCCAGAATGCAAGGAATGTAGCTCTAGAAGCTGGAAAAGGCAAGGAGATGGATTCTCTCCTGGAACTGCCCGAGGGAGAGCGGCCCTGCAGACATCTTGATTTCAGTCCAGTGAAACTGATTTCAAACTTCAGACCCCAGAACAGTAAAAGGATAAACATATGCTGTTGTAAGCCACCAAGTTTGCGGTAACTTGTTACAGCAGCAATAGGAAACTTACAAACTGGTCAGTAGGCTCCAAAGCCCTCCTGTTCATTTGCCTTTTATCCTGGGTTGTAACAAAACAGCTGTGTGGGTCTTTGTGCCATAAGATAGAAGTTATAAAGCTGGCATCCCCAGGGCTGATTTCCTTCAATCCAACAATTCTATAGGGTAAATAATATTGATTATACATATTTGTGGGGTACATGGGCTCTATGTACTTTACAGATAAGTCAGCTCTACCAAGAGGTCAGGCTTGGTCCTTCAGAAGGTCCAGTTGCCTTAGGGCCGGCCCGTGGCTCACTTGGGAGAGTGTGGTGCTGATAACACCAAGGCCACGGGTTTGGATCCTATATAGGGATGGCCGGTTAGCTCACTGGGTGAGCGTGGTGCTGACAACACCAAGTCAAAGGTTAAGATCTCCTTACCGGTCATCTTTAAAAAACAAACAAAAAAGAAGGTCGTATTGCCTTATAGGATCTGTGTCTACTGCCTGCTGACCATTCCCACCCATATCCTAAATAGACTCTGAGAAGTGTGAATAATTGAAAGAAGAGAGATGATGTTCTCATGGGGGAAGTTTTCCTGCCAACCCCAAAAAGAAAGGCCACACTGTGGCCCCAAAGAGCCTGGAACCAGGGACCACCTGGAGGATCCGGGAGCCCTTCCTGATTGCCCACAGGCCCAGGACCTGCACAGTGGGGAGCTGCCGGTTCTCTGTGTACATGGGAGTGTCTGGAGGGCTGATTGAAGGCGGTTTCATAGTGGACTGTCCCATCTTCCCTTCAAGGTTAAGGGCAGGCTCCAAAGTCACGCAGTCAACCACCATGTTCTCTCCACCTGTCTCCTGGCTTCTCACCAGGCCCATCTGCCAAGTCACCTAGTTTAAGACACTGCTGTCTCTCTCCTTGGGGACCACAGAAGCCTCCTCACTGCAGCCAGAGGGACCTTTCAAAACAGAACTGACCATATCCCTCGCATGACACCCCTCCAAGCTGTTTAAAACTTTCCAGTGAGGCTGGCTTGTTAATTCAGTTGGATAGAGCACGGTGTTGGTAATACCAAGTCAAGGGTTTGGATCCCCACACTGGCCAGCTACCAAAAACAAAAACTCTCCAACAAGTTGAAAACTTCTATGTGGACATATCCACACAGAAACCTGTGTGTGGATGTTTCTAGCAGCTTTATTCAACATTGCCAAAACTTGGAAGCGACCAAGATGTCCTTCAGTAAGTGAATGGATAAGGAAACTGGTACATCCAGTCAATGACTATTATTCAGTGCTAGAAAGAAATGAGCTCTCAAGTCATGAAAAGACATGGAGGACCTGAAATGCATATTACTAAGTGAAAGAAGCCAATCTGAAAAGGTTACATACTGTATAATTCAAACTATATGACATTCTAGAACCAGCTAAACTATGGAGACAATAAAACGATTAGTCGTTGCCAGGGAGGGGTTGGGGGGAAGGAAAGAGGCATGAGTAGGCGGAGCACAGAGGATTCTCAGGGCAGTGAAACTTCTTTGTATGATCCTATAATGGTGGACGCATGTCATTTGTACATTTGTCCAAATTCATAGACTGTACAACACCAAGAGTGAACCCTAATGTACAATATGGACTCTGGGTGACAATGACATGTCAGTGTAGGTTCATCCTCTGTAACCAATGCACCACTCTGGTGGGGGATGTTGATAATGGGGGAGGCAGTGAGTATTTGGGAAATCTCTGTACCTCCTGCTCAATTTTGCTGTGAACCTAAAGCTGCTCTACAAAATATATACTTAAAACAACAGCAACAACAAAACTCTCCACGGCTCCTGGTTGCTCTCATTATAGAGTCTTCAATGTGGCTATGCTGCTCCCCGCCCCTGCGGTGGTCTGGTCCCCATCTAACCTCTCCAGCCAAGCTCCGTTGCTCCTCCCTGACGTTGACATGGGCTGTCGTTCCCTGGCCCTGAAACCTCACACGTCTAGCTGCCCTTTAGAGCTTCTCTCAAACACCTTCAATCCCCCCCAGCAAAGCCCTAGAGGTGTTGAACTCTGGGGGCACTTTGTTTCCCTGCCTATAAAATGGGGAATAATACTGCCAACCTCACGACTCCACACTGCTAAACTTGACTGGCTTTTTAAAAAATGAAATACTGATGATCTCCCAGATTTTGAGGAGGAGCCAACGCCTGCCAGACCTGCAGACCTTGCCTCCACACCACCCTGCCCATGGTGGCCAAGTGCAGGGACAAAGGCTCTGCCCTAGCCTAGGGACAGCCACACTCTCTTCTGCACACTAGCTGTGTGGCCGTGGGCAACCCCCTCCCCCTCTGGAAGATTCAGATGCCTCATTTGTACAAGAGAGCTAATGATAGCCCCTGCCTCCAAGGGTGGTCGGGAAGGCAATCAATGAGATGTGGCTTCCTAGGGCCAGGCATACGCCCTGGCACAGAGGAGACGGGCACCCAGTGCCAGCAACTATTATTGTACCTTGAGAAGACATCCAGAGACGCAGGAGTCAGCTGGGTAGAAGGAGCAGGAGTGGAAAGGAAGCCAGACAGAAGGCAGACAGATGGCGGAGGTCTGTGGGCAGAAGCTGTAAACCTGATGGAAGAGGCAAAGAGGCTGCCGCTGTCTTCCTTTGCTAGGGCTGCCGTCATGAAATACCACCCACGGGGTGGCTTACACAACTGTAATTTCTTTCTTTGTGGCTGGCTGGTACTGGGATCTGGGATCCAAACCCTTGACCTCAGTGTTATAAGGCTGCCATCTAATCAACTGAGCTAACCAGCCAGCCCATACACAACTGTAATATGTGTCAGGTTTCTGGAGGGTGGAAATCCAAGATCGAGGTGTGGGCAAGGTTGGTTTCTTCTGAGGCCTCACTCCTTGGTGTGTAGACAGCCGTCTTCTCCCTTTGTCCTCACGTGGTTGTCCCTCCATGCATGTCTGTGTCCTAATCTCCTCTTCAAATAAGGACACCAGTCAGAATGGATTAGGACTCATCCTAATGACCTTATTTAACCTAAATTACCTCTTTTTTCTTTTGGCGGCTGCCTGGTACAGGGATTGATCCCTGGACCTTGGTGTTATTGGCACCACGCTGTAACCAAGGGAGCTAACTCACCAGTCCCTCTAAACTGCCTCTTTAAAAGCCTCATCTCCTGGTTGGCCCGTGGCTCACTCAGGAGAATGTGGTGCTGATAACTCCAAGGCCACGGGTTCGGATCCCATATAGGGATGGCCGGTTAGCTCACTGGGTGAGCATGGTGCTGACAACACTAAGCCAAGGGTTAAGATGCCTTACCAGTCATCTTTAAAAAAAAAAAAAACGAAAGGCCTCATCTCCAAATACAGCTACATTCTGAGGTACTGGGAGATAGGACTTCAACATATGAAATTGGGGGGATGCAATTCAGTCCATAACAGCTATCAAGGGGGTTGTTGGGAGAATAAGAGCAGGAAGAGCCAGTAGCAACAGGCTCCTCTTGTTCATGGTGAGCCTGCTGCATGATCCAGTCTCTGAGAGGCCCGAGGGATGGGTCCAGTCTCTCCCCAAGGCCTAGCTGCATGGTTTAGTTGTCCATTTCCCTGGTTTTTGTTCTTTGCAGCCAGAAAGGACCAAATTAAGCCAGTACACAAAACAGCCAGCACACTGCCCAGCCTACTAAGAGCTCAATAAATCATAGCTATTATTGTTATTAAGATCACTTGGTCAGCAACATTCACATCAGAAAAAACAGCATTTAGGTAAAAAAGATGAAGAACCTGATTATATAATAATAAACATTACAATAAAAACCAGAGACACAGCATGATTTCATTTAATTTTTTATTGAAACATATTCAGTTGTACATATCTGTGGGGTACAGTGTTGAACATCAGTACCTGCGTGCAATATGCGATGCTCAAATCAAGATAATTACTATATTCAATATTACACAATGTAATCATTTTTCGTGGCCCTTAACCAATTTCTTGCTAACTCCCCCTTCCCCTCCTCCTTTCCCACCTCTGGTGGCCTCAATTCTTTTCTCTCCTTTTGAAAGTACAACGAATTATTGTGATTGTTGTGTCTTTCTTTCTTTTTTAGTTTACTGGTTTATTTATTTTTAGCTCCCACTTATGAGTGAGGATGTGTGGTATTTCTCTTTCAGACACAGCATTATTAAACCTATATGCTTCACAAAATATAACAACAAAATGGGTGGGGGATTAATGTTAGAAAGAGAAGAAATGGAGAGAAACGTTAATCGCTGTGAGAGAATCTAGCATCACGCTATGGCAAATTGAGTGTATGAAAAAGAAATAATGATATAGAGAATGTGAATGCTGTAATTAATGAAATAAATGATTCAAATAGCAATGTTTGCACCTTACAGATAATAAGTAGGCTTTAAGAAAAATAAACTTACTATTTTGGAAAAGTTAGATTTAAAGTTCCCATATACCTCTCATCCAGTTTTCCCTATTAGTAACATCTTAGAGTAGCATGGTACATTTGTTATGATTAGTGAACCAGTACTGATACATTATAATTAACCAAAGTCCATACTTTTATTCAGATTTCTTCAATTTTTCCCTAATGTCTCATTTTCTGTCCCCAGATCCCACATGACATTTAGTCATCCCATCTCCTTAAGCCCCTGTTGGCTGTGACAGTTCCTCAGACTTTTCTTGTTTTGGATGCTCTTGACAATTTTGAAGAAGATTGGTCAGGTATTTAGTAGAATGTCCCTTAATCTGATTTTGTCTGATGTTTTTCTCATGATTAAACTAGGGTGAGGGGTTTGGAGAGGAAGATCACAGAGGCAAAGGGCCCTTCTCATCACCTCTTATTCAGGGTCAAAGGGACATATCAACATGAGTAATCATGGGTGATATGAGGCTTTATCTTCTTCAAGTTTTCAAGGAACAGTAACAAAAACATGATAACATACTAAGGCCAAGAAGGAAATCTCGAAACACATAAAGATAGAGACTCTCCAGGTCCCAGGTTCTGTTATGGTGCAACTATAACAAAAAAAAGCTGGAGTTATCACCAATTCCCCAGTCTCACCCTCCCCAGGCTGTATCATCAAATCCCTCTAAAACTTAAGAAAAGTGGTGGTGGGGCTCTAAGGTGGCCCCCATAAATCCCACCTCCTGTATTTATGCCCTAGAATGGGCCTCTCCCCCTGACAGTGGGCAGGACCTAGTGACTCCATTTTATCTAATAGCCTATGACAAAGTTGATATGATGTCACTTCCAATATTAGGTTACAAAAGACCATGGACCTCTGTCTAGCCAGCCCTCTCTTGCCCCCTCCCTCACTCATGACATGTTGTACTTTGCCACATGGCCACGTGACAAAGAACAGAGGTGGGACAGCAGCCAGCAGTCAGCAACTGAAGCCCTTCACCCGACAGCCGGCAAAGTGCCAAGTCCTGCCAACGACAATGTGAGTGAGTGATCTTGGTGCAGATACTCCCCCTTGAGCCTTGAAGACCACAGCTCCGCCCAACACCTTGCCTGTAAATTTGTGAGGCTCCTGGATGAGACAGGGGATAAGCTGGATCAAACCCAGATTCCTGACCCACAGGAACTATGAAAGAATATCCATTGTTTTAAGCCATTAAGTTTTAAAAAATAATTTTATTGGGCTGACCTCGCGGCGCACTCCGGAGAGTACGGCGCTGGGAGTGCGGTAGCGCTCCCGCTGCGGGTTCGGATCCTATATAAGGATGGCCAGTGCGCTCACTGGCTGAGCGAGGTGCGGCCGGTCACAAAAAGACAAAAAAAATAATAATAATAATAATGTTATTGCAGTAAAATTGATGTATTTAAAAATCCTACATCTATTTAATGTACACAACTTGGTGAGTTTGGACGTGGGCATACACCCATAAAGCCATCACAATCAAGATGATAGATATCATCTCAAAAATTTTGTGTCCCCCTCTTTTTTCTAGGGGGGAGGGGCAGTACAAACACAACATGAGATCTACCCTCTTAACAAATTTTTAAAGTGCACAATACAATATTAACTACAGACACAATGTTGTACAGCAGATCTCCAGAACATATTCATCTTACATATCTGAAACTTTATACCCGTTGATCAGTAACCTCCCATTCCTCCAGCCCCTGGCAACCACCGTTCTACTCTCTGTTAAACCATTAAGTTTTGGGGTAATCTGTCACATAGCAGTAGATAAATACTGTTACAGAGCACAGTTCCAGCTGCCTGCCCCCTTTCAAAAACAAACCACTCAAAAGTCAAATGTTGGTGATAATGGAAGTCAGCTTTTATTCAGGAATCCCAGTGACCTGAGGAGAGATGTGAGGCTAACCCATCTCTCTGGTAAACCTTAAGGAGAACGGCCAGGCTAAAGCCATCTCCAAGACTCAGATTTACTGAGGGTTTTCTTTTTTTTTCTTTTTTTTAAAAAAAAGATGACTGGTAAGGGGATCTTAACCCTTGTCTTGGTGTTGTCAGCACCATGCTCTCCCAAGTGAGCTAACCAGCCATCCCTATATAGGATCCGAACCCATGGCCTTGGTGTTATCAGCACTGCACTCTCCTGAGTGAGCCATGGGCCAGCCCCTACTGAGGGGTTTTAAAAGAGGGGATTGAGGGAGTGGAATGTGGGAAATGAAAAGCAGGAGGGAAGGGGATGTGAGCTGAAGGGGCTCCGTGCAAGGAGTCAGGTGCAAAGTCTTGCCAAGACTCTATCTGGTTTCTGTTCCCATCTTTGCTGTTGTCTCAGGGTCTGGATAGTACACGCCTCCTGGCAAGTCTGCAGCTTCAGGCTGGAAAATAACTTTACATTCATGCAAATAATGTCATTTTGCCCCATAACCAAGGTTCAAAATATCAAATAACCATGGGAAAAGAGAGAACTCAGAGAAATGCATGCCAAGGAAAAAGAAAACTGTGTTTAAAAATTTGCCTACAGCCCATGCAGTTTTAGGTCCCAACATCGCTTCAGTACTGCTTACTTACTCCAACAATAATACAAAGAGTCTGTGACCATCCTAGCCCCAAATCTCACCCCTCTTGGATGCACGCACTCCCAGGAACAGTCTCTGGATGCTTCTCCAAAGGGTGGCTCCTGGGCTGGCCAGTTAGCGCAGTTGGTTAGAGTGCGGTGTTGTAGCACCAAGGTCAAGGGATTGGATCCCTGCACTGGCCAGCTGCCAAAAAATAAATAAACAAAAAACCAACAAATTTCAAGCTGGCTGGTTAGCTCAGTTGGTTAGAGTGTGGTGCTGACAACATCAAGGTCCAGGGTTTGATCCCTGTACTGGTCAGCTGCCAAAAATAAAATAAATAAATAGATGTTTAATAACATTCTCTAAACCAACTAACCAAGAAGCTCCTGATTTGTAGTGTTTGCCAGTTCCCGATGTGTAAATAATCCCATCATGGCAGATTTCAAGCTACTAATGCATTATCATCATACACAGAATTGGTAAGAGATGTAGCGGCACACAGAGTATTTCTTGCATATGGATACGATATACGTAAATAACCTTAAGAGCACAGATAATAGTAACATATAGCAAAATAATTAGGAAGTGATGAATTTTGAGTATCACCTTTCTTTTAATACAGTCCATTTGATAATATGTTAATACAATTAATTGTTAAATATTGGCTATTTTTAACAACTGGCTTCAACATTCCTGAAAGTTTGCCAACTGGCTCTCATGAGTCAGTTACAAGCTGGCTCCCGCATACCTCGGTAAAAAGAAATTCCATCCACTGACATCTGGCTTCCATCCCCACTATTCAAACGAAATCCTTCTTGCTCATCTCACCAAGGGCCTCCATATTGCAAAGTGAAGAGGACAGTGGGTACAGTTCTGTTCTTGCCTTGCCTGAACTCTGCAGTGTTCCACCCCGCTAACTCTACCTGCTTTCTCCAAAGCCCTCCAAGTTCTCTTTTATCTATTGGACAGTTCTGTTCCGGCTCCTCAAACTTCTGAAAGATAAAATGGAGGCTCCTTCTACCTCTGTTTTATCTTTCAGTCTTTGATTTGCCCATTTGACACAGTCTCCCTGGGCGTCCTTGTCCAACTCCATAGATTCAACTACAACCAAGAATTTCAATTTCTACCCCAGACTTTCTTCTGTGTACCCCAACTGCTAAACTGGTTTGCTCCTCTTGGAGTAAAGACATCTAAACAATGCCAGAGTGGAAGCCCTCATCCCCTACTTTTACTTCCAGGCCAAGCTCCTAAAGAACAGAGAACACAGGTCTGTCCGGCCCTGAAGCCAGTGGGATGCATGTTTGCAGGGCTGAGCTGCCTCCTTTTCAAGGAATACAGTCCCATAAATCCATATCACAGGTTAATAATGCAAAAGGCTTCAACAGGACAAACAGCAACAGACATTATTAACTCCCCCACGGGACCAGACCTCCTCCCCTCTCCAGCCCCAGATTTCATGGCCATGTTAACGTACCGCCACTTGGTGGCGGCAAACTCTAATCGGAAAACAGTATCGGGGTGCAGAAATGACAAAGGCCTGGGCTTCTTCAGGGCAAGGTGTGTCAATGCACAATAAATCAATGGACGACTAGCCCGCACCCAGCCTGGTCTCAGCTCCCCCTGCCTGTTGTGGGCCCAAACCAACAGGCGTCTTTCCAAATTGCTGTGCAAGACTGGGATCCTGCGCTCTAGCTCTCGGAGCAACAAACTTGCGGTCTGCCAGTCACTGTCAATCAATCAATCATTGTCCGGGAGAGCCAGGCTGGTCCGCTGGTCTCTGTCAGTCAGAATCCAACTGAATCCGTCCCTGTGGTCTGTCGATCCACGTGCCTGTCCTTCAGGCTACCGGAACCCTGCGCTCCGTATAGGCGAATCACAGCCGCAGCCGACTGAATCCACAGGCCCCGCCCCTTTTTAGTCTCGCCCAATCACAGATATGAGCCTTACAGGAATGCCCGCCCCGCGAGCCACATCCAGTCACAGGCCTCACTCTTCTAAACCCAGCCCTTTCAGAGGTCAAGCTCTCTAGGAACTCTCCGCCCGCCCCTACCAGGCCCCGCCCCTATCTCAGACACCACGCCCCCTCCGTGGGGAGTTCTGACCAATCAGAGGCCTCGCGCTCTCTCTCTCTCCAAACCCCCGCCCATAGGTCAACTTTTCCCAGACGTGGCGGATGACGCAATCGAGCCGCGCCGGGAGGAGGTCACACGGCATCTTCCGACATGGCGGCGGCGGCGCTGCGGGGTGGCTGGTGCCGCTGTCCGCGGGTGAGCGGACGTGCCGGACTGGCGGGGTGGGTGGGGGTTCCGGGCCTGCGGCCTCCAAGTCCCCTTTCTCCTCATGCCCTTGCCCCTGCGGCCCTTCCCTGGGCTCCGCGGGAGGCTTGGGGTCAGGTCGCTGGGTCAGCCGAGGCCGGAATCAGGGGCACGGAGTGAGGCCTGAGTGCGGGGACCGAGCGCACTGGGCTGGGGGCGGCGGTGCGCGGAGCCTGGCGGGCAACGGGTCATCCCTCGCTTCCTGATCAGACCTCACGTGCACCGGGAGTGAATAAGTGGCCCGGGAGGTTGCGTCCGGTGGAGAAAAAGTAAACAAGGGGAAGGCGAAACGTGACATTCGCAGCTCACCTTTAAGTGCCAGGTCCTCTACCGAGAACGTTTCCTGCGTTGCCTCTCCTGACGTTCAGTGTGGCAGTGCGGGGGGTCGTTCTCGCCCTG
Organism: Cynocephalus volans; assembly: GCF_027409185.1. Taxonomy (NCBI): domain Eukaryota; kingdom Metazoa; phylum Chordata; class Mammalia; order Dermoptera; family Cynocephalidae; genus Cynocephalus; species Cynocephalus volans. The sequence goes on from NC_084469.1 coordinate 99,615,763, forward strand.
GCTGGGAGCTAGGGCTGTCGGGTCCATAGGGCGGAGGGAGTCAAGGCGTGTTCACCGCGCACTCAGAAAAGTACCTCCTATTGCTGCTCCTTGTCCATGTTTCATTAGATTAGGAAACCGGAAACTCAAAGACTGAGCAACCTGCCCGCAGTCCCAGAGCTAGTAGGTGGCCGACCTGGTCCAAAGCCCGTGTCAGTCTGACTCAAGAGCCCAGCTGTTAAGGGGAAGGAAAATATCTCCTGGGAAGCTGAACGTCAGGAAAGAGGAGGTGTCTTTGACTCAGGACTGATTTTTTTTTTTTTTTTTCTGGACTTATTGTCTTTCTGAGTCAGTCAGTGTTTAGAGGGTAAATTTACACGTGTCTGGATTTGGGCACAAGAACATGGGGGACTCAACTTCATGTTTCCTCCTGATATGAGATTTCTCTCCCAGCTTAGACAGTCATCTGCTTCTGTTTCACACAGTACTGAAGCCAGTTGTTCTGGGAGAATGGGTGTTAGCATACAGAGAAGTAAAACAAGTTATTTCACTCCCAAGAGTTAACCTTGAGTAACGATAGGAGATAGTGATACCTGTATAAGTTTGGGTTGTTGCTTAGGGTTCCCAGAACGGGCAGGGAACAGGGAGAGGAAAGACCGAGGAAATGTGGAAATGGCAGAGTGGTTCTCTTGGGTCATCTGACGTCCACGCGCCAGGCTCTGTGCTAGGTGCTGGGGTACAGAGTTGACTGGGAGCTGCACGGAGCTTAAAGTTCATCATTTGGTAGAAGAAGAAAGTGTCTTTCACATGCAGTTAGCTTGGGTTTTTCCCAGAGTGACATCCCTAAATCACTCTGCTTGCGGCCCAGCCCTTGTCCAGGACATTGCAGGTTTATTCCAGGGTTGTCCCTGGGAGCGTAAGTTATCCGTGTTTGTCTCTGAAAGTCCTCGTCTCTAGTCCTTGGAGGCCGGCAGAAGTGGGGTGAGCTGACAAGATAACACTGCTTGCCGCCAGCATCGAGGCTTAGCATGCCCACTTTCAGATTAAGGGATTAAATTATACAGATATATTTAGCTTTCTAAATGCCCCCATAGCTTGGCATTTCCTGGGACCCATTTGTTTTCCCTCAGTTTCAGATGCAGGAGCTAGATCTAGGCCGTGGAGGTACAGACACAGCATTTTCTCTTTCTGTCAGATTCCACTGGCTTCTCAGACTTTGGGAAGATTGTGGAGAGGCTAGTGCATAGCGGGTGTATGATAAAAAGAAGCGAATGAGTCACAGGCAACCCCTGCTTTTTGTGTGCGGCCTGCTTACACCTCAGTCGCCCCTTGTTTGAATGGATTTTTCTCTTTTCTTCTCCAATTAGAGATGCCTCGGTGGTGGAGTCCAGTTTCTTACCAGCCACAACCTACCCCATGGTTCAATTTATCAGATACGCTGGCCAGGTGGAGAGCTGCCACTGGTGAGTGACTCGGGACACTCAGACAAGCATACTTAGGGGAGGTCTGAAAAGTCAGACTTCGTTGGCAGGAGAGATGGTGGGGGCTGTGGGCGTTGCTCATACTGCCAGTGGCAGGCCTTTCATGTCCAGGGCCTTTGGAGTTACATGGCCCAGTGTGCCTGGTCTTCTCAGTTTCCAAAGCAGCTCTCGACCAGCCTCTTGCCCTGTGTTGTTAGTGATTGGGTGCTCTGATCTCAGAGTGGCTCACTGTGTCAGCTCTAATGGCTAGAAAGGACACCTTCCTATTGAGCTGAATCCTGCCTCCTTGTGGCTTCTGCCTGTGGATCCCTCCCCAAGCCTGGCTGTTCCCTCTTCTGAGAGATAGCCCTTTCAGTATTGGAACAGTCACGTGTGCTGGACCTCAGTTTCTCCTGCTCACGTCTCTTCAACCATGCTTCTGTTGGCATCTCACCACCATGGGGAGAGAAGCCCAAAACTGACACCCTTCCCCAAACCTGCATTTTTAGGTAGCCCCACCCGCATCCCTCCCCTCTCTTCCTGCACCCGGAGCCTGGGCTCAGCTGCCTCCTTGCAGGCAGCTCATTAACCTCCCTGATCCTGTCCTGGGGCCATCGCGGGTATGGGACAGGCCCTGTGACTCTTTCTCTTAGTTGTCTAGTTCCACACACCCACAGTTTTCAGCCTCAAAGTGTGTGGTGCTGCTGCAGCAAATTGGCGTAATCCTCAGTGGTCTTACAACCTGGGCTTCTTCCAGAAAAAGGGTGGCATATGAATGGGACCACAGCCTGCTGGCAGGAGGCCTGGCCACCCCCTATCCCTTGTGTGGAGCAGCACCAGCCGGGGTGCAGCTTTCCCTTTTGGCTTGATGGGGCCATGGAGGTGATTGCCCTGGCACTAGGAAAATGACACCTCCCCCCACCGCCAGCCACTGCAGTATACCCAACATGCCCGTGGGAGTGTTGACCACATGGGGCTGACTCCCTAACAATTGTTCTTTGAGCTGTTTCTCTTCTTTTTGAGCTCATTATGCTCAGTTACACATGTGGCAAAACAGAGATTTAAACCTAACTTGGTCAGACCCCGCAGCCCATATCTCTGAGCAGTGTCCAGCATTAGCTCTTGTATCTGGAGCTGAACCTCAGGCTCTCTCCCGACCTCCCTAGGGGCTTCCTCTGAGTGTGTTGGGTTTTCCCAAGGGTGGGAACCCTGCGCTTGGGTTCTCTGTGACTGTCACCTTGTAGGCTGAGAGAGGGAGGTCTGCCAGTCCCCAGACCCTTGGGTGACATGAGTTCCAGTTGGGTACCTGGGAGTGGTTCCAGTTCACCAGGAGGGGCTGGGAGGAGCCCAGAAGCCCGGGGAATAATGCCCTTTGCCAGGTCCTTTGGGATCAGGAGCCACAGGTCTTTTCTGTTCTAGTCCTAGGATAAGGGCATCTTAGGAGGTTGACTTTTGCCTTGGGTTAATGTAAGCGTGTTTGAATCCCCATGAAGACTCTGAGCTGACATTGTTTCTTGTCTTCTATTGGAAAAGGAGCTGGGCATTTTGCTTTGCTTTTAATAGACTATCTTTTAAGAGTAGTTTTGAGCTTACAGAAACATTGAACAAAAAGTACAGACTTTTTGTCTGTATCCTGATACCTCTTCTCCCCTGTCTGGGCACACAGTTTCCCGTTATTAACCTCTTGCTTTGGGAGAAACATTTGTTACAATCAATGAGCCGGTATTGATACATTATTATTATTTGTTTTTAATTTACTGTTTTGGCACCTGGCCAGTGTGGGGATCCAAACCCTTGACCTTGGTGTTACAAGGCTTCTGATACATTACTATTTACTGAAATCCATAGTTTACCTTCAGGTTCATTCTTGATGTTGTATACTCTATGGATTTTGACAAATGTCTAATGTCGTGTGTCCACCGAATGGTATATAGAATAGGTTCACTGCCCCCAAAATTCCTGAACTCTGCCTGTTCATCCCTCCTGAACCCCTGGCAACTTCTGATCCTTTTACTGTCTCCGTAGTTTTGCCTTTTTCAGGATGTCAGAGTTGGAATCATGTAAAGTATGTAGCCTTTCCAGGTTGGCTTCTTTCACTTAACAGTATACATTTAAGGTTCCTGTGTCTTTCCATGGCTTGAGAGCTCATTTCTTTTTGTGGCTGAATAATATCACATCGCCTAGATGCACCGTGGCTTGTCACTTGGTGTCTCTTTAATTTGCCTTTTATTATTATTATTATAATAAAAGAGAGAGGCTGGCCAGTTAGCTTAGTTGGTTAGAGAGTGGTGCTGATAACACCAAGGTCCAGGGTTCCATCCCTGTACCAACCAGCAGCCAAATAATAATAATAATAAATAAAATAAAATAAAATAAAAGACATAGCTGTTCATTGTTAAAAAGATATCAACCAAAATGTGAAAATTAAAAAGAAAATCTTTACAGTCCCTGCGTGGTAACCAGACATGTCAGTGGATGTTCTCACAATCTGTTCTCTAATTTTTCCTTTTACATTCTTTCTAGTCCAAATTATATTCTTCTGGAAACAGAAAAGGCTTTCTGTCTGGCTTGCTAGATAATATCAAGCAAGAATTAGCCAAAAACAAAGAAATGAAAGAAAGCATAAAAAAATTCCGAGACGAGGCCAGGAAGCTGGAAGAGTCGGATGCGCTCCAGGAAGCCAGAAGGAAATACGTGAGTCCCTTTGCTCCTGGCTGACACGCTTGTTTCCAGGGCCAGGAACAACGTGAGGACCTGCGGGGGGGAGACGGCTGGCTTGGGAGAAGGTGCGGTGGCCGCACCACTGAGAGGGAGCCGAGGAGATGGGAGGGTTGCCCAGGCTGGCTGGGAAGGGGATCAAACCCTTGACCTTGGTGTTACAGCACCACGCTCTAACCAGCTGAGCTAACCGGCCAGCCCCGCATCCTTTATTTGTAAGGCCCCTGCCAGGCAGGTGCAGCATGTCCCCATCTTACTGGTTGGTGGCTAAGATGTGGCACTTGTCCCAGATCCCTCGGTTTTTTTTCCCTTGGCACCTGCCATGCCATGGGTATCCTCAGATTACTCACTTGGATGGAGATAGTCATTCCAACCCAGTGGAAGACGGCCCTTCCTTGTCATTAAGGAGAGGGTCGTTTGGGGGTTAGAGCAGGCTGAGTTTGGGGTGGGGTGGCTGGAGTAGGGGACATAAGACCGAGCTGCAGCAGCTGGAAGGTGGGGGTGGGGGGTGGAAAGAGGCCAGGACCACGCTGAGAGCAACATCCACTGAGATGTGGAGCTGATGAGCAGACGGGCAAGATGAGAGAGACTCAGGGCCAGGGCGCCTGCGCTCGGGAGGTGGCTGCCAAGTGGGGCCTGAGTCTGTAGCTTTCTCCCCAAGGCCCCCGCAGCTGCCAAAACCCACCATCCAGGCCATGTGGGCCTCGGGGGTGGTTCTGGGGACAGCTGAGGCGGGCAGGCATGGTGGGGCTCTGGGGAGGAAGGGCTGCTCAGAGTGTGCTTTTTGGGACCGTTGGTTGTATGACAAGTGTCACTGCTGCCATGGCACAAAAAGAAACAGTATTCTCTACCTTAGAAAACCATCGAATCGGAAACTGTGCGGACCAGTGAAGTGATAAAGAAGAAATTCGGGGAGCTAACCGGGACGGTGAAGGAGGTAATGGGAGGACGCCGGCCCAGGGCCACCACAGGCTTTTGGCCCCACTCCCAGGAGGGTGCGGGAACAGGTGGGATGATTGGGCATAGGTGGGAGTGAGGGCAGGGCCCACCTATTGGGTGGGGGCTGGGGACACCCTCTGGGAGGCTTCAGGAGGAAGGAGACAAAGTCAGACTGTGACAGCTGGCCTATTAAGTTAGGAGCATCACACGCTTCTCGCTTGGATGGGAGGATTCAATGAGGAGTTTATTTCTCTGCCTAGAACTAGAAAGGCCCGGGACATGTTCGCCCCCAGGTGAGGGTGGAGGTGGGAGTAAGACCGTCCTCGAGGGTGTGGTGGCCTTTCTTTCAGTTGCCTCTTCTCTGTTCCTTTCTGCTGTCCAGGGCAGGAGAGGGGCAGGGCTGTGTGCAGTTCTGAGCCTGGAGGCTGGCCCTGGGTGGGGCACACCTCCCTGGACTGCCACTCCCTTGGAATCTATGCTGCTGAGTCCCCAGAGGACTCCTGCCGATTTTGGGGAAAGGCCAGTTGACCCTGCATCTGGCTCAGAGCCCCAGGGTCCAGCACCCCAGGAAACGTGTACGCAGCGTTCCTGAGAGTGCACAGCTGCGTCGCAGGGTTCCTGGAGCCACCTGAGTTCAGAAGGCCCCTGTCGGCCCTGGGGAGGACGGTCTGGCCTCAGCTCCAGGGGGACTGATTCCTCCAGGCCCCGAGGGCTGCTGTGCGACCACCTCCTGTGTCTGTCTGCCTGCCTCAGTAGAGTCTTGACGAAGTCAGTAAAAGTGACCTCGGCCGGAAAATCAAGGAAGGCATGGAAGAAGCCGCCAAGACAGCCAAGCAGTCAGCCGAGTCAATGTCCAAGGGAGGGGAGAAGCTGGGCAGGACCGCGGCCTTCAAAGCCCTCTCCCAGGTGAGCCATGGCCCAGTCCAGGGTGCACAGCCTGGGGCGGCTCAGCCGGGCACCCACGCCAGGCCTGCTGTGCCTTCCTGCAGGGAGTGGAGACCGTGAAGAAGGAAATTGACGAGAGTGTCCTGGGGCAGACCGGGCCCTACCGCAGACCCGAGAGACTCAGAAAGAGGACGGAGTTTGCTGGAGAGAAATTCAAGGAAGAGAAAGTGTTTGAGCCTAACGAGTAGGTTCCAGCCCACCCGCCCCCTTCTTAGCACCTACGCTGAGGCCTGTTTTCAGGGGCCCACAAAAGATTCTTGCCCAAGGCCGTTTCTCGTGTTTGCTTTCCACTAGGGGTTCCCGGCTCCCTGGAGGGAATTGGGTGGTGGGCGTGAGAAGGTAGTTGTCAAGAGTTAAGAGATGAGGATGGGGTCATTGCAGGCCCTGGGCTTGGGGTCCTCTGCTGTCCCTGCTCCCGCCCCTCTCTGCTCACGCCAGCCGCCCGCGATCTTCCCCAGGGAGGCCCTGGGGGTCGTGCTGCACAAGGACTCCAAGTGGTACCAGCAATGGAAAGACTTCAAGGAAAACAACGTGGTGTTTAATCGTGAGTGTCGCTGTCTGCGAGGGCTCTCGCCACCCGTGTGCCGGACATTCAGCTGACTGCAGGGCGATGGCAGCTGACACGGACTGGGCACAAGACAGATCCCGTTTTGCAGAGGAGGAGACATGGGTTAGGGCCGGTCACCTCCTCGTGGTCCCTTGATCCTGTGGTTGTAGATTCTGCCATGATCGCTCCTCATAAGAACAGTCAGGACACCAGGAACCCTGATGCTCAGGAGGCCACAGCCAGCTCTGGGCTCGTGGCAGGCATGGGGTTTCCCAGGTGCTGATGAGGAGAGCCGCCCTGCTGCACGCCCTGTCCCTTGTCCCGTGAGGACCACTAGAGGCCTGTGTTTCCTTTGTAGTGGAAGCAACGGCCAGCAGGGGTGGCCACATAATTTACCCAGCCCCTCTAGGGCCACGGCTGAGGGGTCCCTGGAACCTCACCAGGTAGGTCGGCAGGCAGTGGTCCCCGTGCACAGTGAGGAAGCAGGCCCAGAGAGGTCCCCTCTTTGACCCGACCTGCATCCAGGGTCTCACAGGGGCCATAGGGAGCCTCTGAAAGTAGGGGCTTGTGGAAGTAGGGGCGTCTTCCCAAAAGGGGCCCCTCCAGCCCCTGTCCCCATCCCCTGCAGGGTTCTTTGAGATGAAGATGAAGTATGATGAAAGTGACAACGCGCTCATCCGGGCATCCCGGGCCCTGACAGACAAGGTCACTGACTTGCTGGGTGAGTGAGTTGGCCCAGGACAGTCCAGGCCGGCAGCAGGGATGGGTCCCGGGCCTTCCACCCACTCCTGGCTCCGCTGCCCACAGGGGGCCTGTTCTCGAAGACAGAAATGTCGGAGGTGCTCACGGAGATCCTCCGGGTAGACCCGGCCTTCGACAAGGACCGGTTTCTGCAGCAGTGCGAGAACGACATCATCCCCAACGTTCTGGAGGTGGGCGCCGAGCCCCTCCTCCTCCTCCTCCCCGGCTGGCACCCTGGGTCCAAGTCCCCCAGCGGCATTGGCCATGGAGGCTGTTTCCTGAGCAGACACCTTGCTCCCGGGCTCCTGCCTGGCTGCAGCTGTCCTGTGGCCTGTGCCCGTGCCCTGCCCAGGCTTCAGAGACCTGACCACACCCCACACCCCAGCCCGAAGGCATCAGAGGGTCCCAGCGATGGTGGCTCTCTGTTGAGGGTCTTGCCTCCCCACTATGGGGTGCGACTGCTCTAGGGCGTGGTTTCTTTTCCTCCTCACGGTCAGGCAGCAGCTCCCGCCTCCCGGTCATTCCCTGACGCCTCCTGGCGTCCCTCACACTTCCCACCTGAAGCTGTCTCCTCGAGGGTGCCAGGGCCCAGGTGTTTGTCTGCAAGGTGCCAGGAGACTTTTAGGTGTTAGGGAGTAGCAGTGGCCGCCCTGGGCCAGCATGGGGGTCCTGTCTACACTCAGGCTGTCTGAGGGGGCCTGGGCCAGACCCACAGGGGACAGGGTTTTACTTGGGGGCACTGTCTCTGACAGTTCCCAAATCCGTTTTCTTGTCCTCTTGATTATCCATGCCTTTGGTTTGTAAATGAGGAGGGGTGTCTTGCGCAAGGTCATGCCGCAGCCCACCCTCCATGAGGCCCTTCCCTGCTGCGTCTCTGCCTGTCTGTAGCCCCGGCACATGGCAGGAGCCTGGCCATCCTCCACCCGGGTCAAGCCAGACCTTTGTGAAGCCCTGAATGGGACCACAGGAAGCCCCTACAGCCCTGTGCCCTCCTCCTACTTCCTGGGTCCTTCACGGCACTCTGGGCAGGGCTGGGAGAAGGCAGGAGTGGCAAGTCCCCCGAGCAGCAGCCGGAGCACTGGCGGTCACTCCTGGGGTGTCATGTCCTCCAGGTCCCCACCCTGCAAACTGCCCTCTGCAGCACCCCCTGCCCTCCTGCTGTCCCACTGCTACTGGGCGTGGCTGTCCGAAGCTCTGTCCCCAGGGAGGCAGAGGGCATGGGCTCCCAGGGCAGCTCCTCGCCTCCTTGGCTCACGTTCCTGGCAGGGCTGAGAGTGGGCACACAGCCACCTTCCTCTTCCAGCAGGCCCCAGGGGACCCACTGCAGGGCACGGCTGGGGTCTCCTGGCCTTCCCTCTACCAGCACCCGGAAGGCCAGGGCCAGGCACACACATGAGCAGGGCCTGTGCTCCCACACCCAGGGAGGGGGCACCCAGTGTGGCAGCCTGACCCCAGCCTCCCCTCTTCCCTCCCCAGACTCAAGCCCACCCACAGGCTGCGGCTGGGGGTCTTGGAGGAAAGGCCCTCACAGGAGAATGTTCTCCAGAGTCCTCCTGCTGCCTCAAAAGCTCACCCTCATTATCAGGCTCATTTTTGTTCTCTTTTAGGCCATGATTTCTGGGGAGCTCGACATTCTCAAAGACTGGTGCTATGAAGCTGTGAGTATTTGAGTATTTTCTCTCTCTCTCTCTCTTTTTTTTTTTGGAGTCCTAAAAAAGTCGCGGTATGGAAGAGGGACCTGCTTGGATGGTTTGGTTAGGGAAGGGTGTGACAGGACCCGTGCTTCTGGTCAGAGAGGGGTCCTCGTGTCTGACCCAGATCCCATCCGCTCCTCAGCCTGTGGCATGTTTGCACCCACAGGCTGGGCACTGCGTCACCTGCCAGTCCTCGGCTTCCGAACTGTAAACTCCTCAGTCAGGGATCACCCCTCCCTTTGTGCCTAAAGGGTGGCCTGGAGCATTCTTCCTGCCAGGATAGCCCCAAACTGCCAATTTGCTGAGCATTTTTCCTCCCATCTTATAATCCCAGAGATGTGATTGGAGCCATTGAGTAAGATGAGATTTTTAGGGTGGCCTGTTGCTCATGTCTAAGTGCCCCGTTTCAGGTGGCCATGACTGATGGAAAGGTGGCCTTGGATACGGGCTGGGGCCCAGGGATTGGGGGGGGTGCACACGTGATTGTGGGTGCCGGGGAGCGAGACCCGGCTCACCCCCCTTCCCAGGGCCTACCTCACAGGGGTCGTGAGGGTAAAACATGGACACAGAAGTGGCTCCGGGACACTCACAGTGCTCGACAGATCCATTAGCTGTTCTCATTTCAAGATCCCGAAACACACATCAAAACAAAACGGCAATAAGCTTCCCGCGCGGGGAGGAGCAGAGTCCTCACGAGGCCTTGGCTGTTTCCCGGAGTCCAGGCTCGGTCCTGGGGCCACCTTGTGCACTGGGGTGTGTGCAGACAGGTCCGATGTTCCTGGGAGCACACACTGTCTGCCCCATTCCTGGCAGCCTCCCTGTCCCCACGGGGCTCCAGGCTCCCGTCTCGGGCCACCTGACGTCACCCTGCCCACCGCCTGCCCTACATCTTCATATATTTTTGTATTTTGTCCAGCTTATCAGTATTAAGCAATTCAGTCCTTTCTGGCTAATTCCATTCTGCACCCAGCTCACAAACAACTTGGAAGAAGCAGAGGAGATGTCAGATTTTCTTTTTAAGTACTCCTCTGAACGGTGACTAATCCGGCAGGCATTTTGAGAGGTTTTCTTGTTTTTTGTTTTTGTTTTTGTTTTTTGTAACTCTGGGACCTTTAAACCATGGCTGATTATCTTTGCCAAAGAGTTGCTGGTGCCCCTGGAAACACAGCTGAAGTTCCAGCCATTTCCACCAAGGTGTTTTTTAAATGTCATCTGGAAGAAACCCAGCAAGTTGGGTTGGCACCGTTATTTTTTCCTCTGAGCGAATCAGTCATTTCCATAAAAAGCAGATGCTACTGAACCTTTTCCATCATAGCTGCCTGCCAAGCAAGCCCAGAGAACCCTCAAGTGAAGGTGTCACTGGCCACATGTGTCTTGAGGGCTGTACCCTATGCCTGGGTGGGGTGGATCAGTGAGACTGGGCAGCCCCGGGCAGTTAAGTTTCAGAGTAGCCGCAGGGTTAGGAAAAATCCTAGAAAAGGTGTTTGGTTCTAGGCCAAGATTCAGAGTGGGGTGACCACGGGAATGTTAAAGACCAGCCAGAGAGCCTCTGACTTACCCCTGAAAGTATATTTATTTTATTTTCCTGTGGATGGCCAGTATGGGGATCCGAACCGTTGACATTTGGGAGTTTATCTGAGATCGTGTTCCAGGAGAACTGCCCCTTCGCTGATTAGTGCTGTTTTCATGGGGTAGTCTTGACACAGTGTTCCCATAATGAGGGAAGCATGTGATTCAGACCAGCAAGCAGGTGGCACCCGCCTTTCACTTGGACCTGAGCTCCTGGTGGCAGGACCCCCAAGCGCCAGGCTGTGCGGGCCTTGGCTCCATGGGGTGCGGCCTTCCCTCGGTGGCTGTCCACACAGGCGTGTTGGCCTCTCGTTGCAGACCTATAGCCAGCTGGCCCACCCGATCCAGCAGGCCAAGGCTGTGGGCCTCCAGTTCCACTCCCGCATCCTCGACATTGACAACGTTGACGTAAGTGCCTCTGGCCAGAGGCCGGGTGGACCCCACAGGGTGGGCAGTTTGGCCCAGGTGAGGCCCAGGAGATGGCCTCACCAGGGGTGGGGGACATTGTGCTGATCACATTTGCCTGTCAGTAGGGAGGAGTGAGCTCCTGGCTCTGGAGTTCCAGCTCAGGCAGGCACTTAGATTAAACAACCTGAAGGAGGGTCCCTTCCTGCACAAAGCTTCCATAGTCCTGTGGAGGGAATGTTCTTAGGCAAGTGGTGGGCACTGCCCTGATCTCAGATTCCTGTGGGTCCTCGTAGACCCTTTGCTGGGAAAGGAAAGGGTTTGGTCACACCGGTGTGGGCTCTGGATGGGTGGCCATGCCACTGTCCCCCAGGTTTCTTCTCCATGGGGAGCTGCAGGGTATGCCAGATGTGGCTCCCTCTCTCCTCCACCTGCACTGACTCCCAGCAGGCTCAGACTCAGTCTCACAATTCAGGGCTTGAACTTGTCTGTGGGTGGGAGGGTCTCATGTGACATCCCCCTCCGGAAGTGGGCTGGCAGTGGGCCTGGGCCTGGCCTGAGGTGAAGAGCCCAAGGCCCGAGAGCTGCAGTCAGAAGGAAGCAGACAGTGCTGAACAGGGCCCAGGGGAGGGGATAAGGCGCCCGGGCCTCCTCGCAGCAGGGTCCCTGGCACAGGGGTTCCCTCCTCTAGGAGAGCAGCAGGGAGGGGGGACTGGCCGTTGTCTGAGGCCCCCGACCCTTTGGGTTTCTCCGCAGCTGGCCATGGGTAAGATGATGGAGCAGGGGCCGGTGCTGATCGTCACCTTCCAGGCCCAGCTGGTGATGGTGGTCAAGAACCCCAAAGGCGAGGTGGTTGAGGGTGATCCGGTGAGTGAAGGGACGGGGCTGGGGCCTGTGGCCATCTGGCACCAAGGCCAGAGAAGCAACAGACCTGTGTGGTTTTACCAAGCCCGAGCAGCCTGAGTGGGAGGCCCTGTCCCAGCCTCTGTCCCAAGCCCTGGGGAGTGAGGGGCATTCCTGGTGGCGCCTGTCTCTTAGCGGCCCCTGACCTCCGGTCTTTGCAGGACAAGGTGCTGCGCATGCTGTACGTGTGGGCGCTCTGCCGAGACCAGGATGAGCTCAACCCCTACGCGGCCTGGCGGCTCCTGGACATCTCCGCCTCCAGTACAGAGCAGATCCTTTGAGTGTAGCAGCTGCGACAGGAGCTCCAGGGCTGAATCACGCGGTGGACGCGCAGGGGCAGCACCTGCAGCAACTCTAGACCTCTGGGGACAAGACTGTTTGCCCTGCCCCGAGCTCTGCCAGGGCAGCTGCATAACCAGCTGGACAGGGAAGGGCTGGCTGCTGAGGGTCCCTGGCGGCTGGAGACGCTCCCAGTGCTGGCCCTTGCACCATCCCTTTGCCACTTGGGCTGCTGGTGGGCTAGTGGCTGGTCAGGGACACACAGGCCACACAGTGCCAAGAGGCCCTCGGGCTCAGGGTCTCCCCCCAGGGGCAGGGTAGTGGGGCCTGGGCCTTGCTGCTCAGAGAGGCCCTGGCTATGCCAAGCCAGGCCATTTTAGGTCTTTTTTATTTTAACAGTGCTCTTATTTCCTGTATGTAAGCCTGAGATTTGAAAATAATAAAACACCAAAGTGCAGAAGAGCAGCTTGATGGTCCAAGGTGTCTGTCTCTTGAGTGGGGGACGGGGGTGGGAGTGGGCCAGCGGTCATGGAGAGGTGGTCAAGGTCAAGAAGGAACGGCAAGCACTCCCAGAGGGCTCAGGACCCCGCCCTCGGGGGTTGGAGAGACCAGTGACAAAAATTCCTCCAGTGACCTGCCTGGGATCTCTGAGGGTTGGGGTCCCCAGGGCCGGGGGAGCTCGGGCGCCCATGAATGATGGTTGGGGACATTGGAACCCCCCCAACAGGAAGTCTGGGTGAGGTCTGTCGTGGAGGAGAATGGGGTGCAGGGGCTGAGGTCAGGCTGGGGATGTCCAAGGTGCTTGTGCGGGTGGAAGTGGCAGCTGCCCACGCCCCTGGGGTTCTCGGCGCTCGCGGGGCTCCGGGGACAGGGGCTCTGTCCTCCCGCAGGCGGGGCGGGGTCGCGGGCCCGCGCGCCACTCCCCGCGCAGCCTCCGCCCCCCGGCCCCACCCCCGCGTCGGCTCCGCCCCCGTCGCCATGGGAACAGCCGCGGCGGCCCTGCTCGCGCGCCGCTCGCCCGCCTCGTCTCCGCCGCTCCAGGGGCGGGTGGGGTGGGCTGAGCCGGGGCCGCCGTCGCCGCCACCGCCGGGGAGAGGCCGAGCGCAGAGCCGGCGCGGCGCCGGGAGAGAGCGCGGCCGCCGGGCGGTGCGTCCCCGTCCGGGTCGAGGCCAGGGTGAGGGGCGCGCCGGGGCGGGGGCGGGGGCGGTGGGGGAGGAGGTTCCCGAGAACAAAGGGAGCGGGGCGGGGGCCGGAGGACTCGTCCCCGTCGCGCCGCCGGGACCGCGAGCCGCGCGCTCCACCTGTTGTGCGCGGGCCGGGCCGGTCGGGGCTTCCTGTCACCGCACTCGGCGCCCCCACCTGCGCGCACGGCCGGAGTTGGGTCCCCGCATGGTGGTGGCGGCGAGCCCGAGGGCCGGGCATGGGTGGAGCCCGGGGACCGAGGCGCACGCGGGGGATGGGGCCGGGCACGGTAAGGGGGTGGGTGGTGGGAGGAGGTGACGCGGGGGCGCGGGAGGGCGCAGCCTCATCCCTGAGCCCCGGGCGGGTCCCCTCCTCCGCAGGGCGCGCGGCGATGTGAGCCATGAGCGCGACGTGGACGCTGTCGCCGGAGCCGCTGCCGCCATCGACGGGGCCCCCGGTGGGCGCGGGCCTGGATGCGGAGCAGCGCACGGTGTTCGCCTTCGTGCTCTGCCTGCTCGTGGTGCTGGTGCTGCTGATGGTGCGCTGCGTGCGCATCCTGCTCGACCCCTACAGCCGCATGCCCGCCTCGTCCTGGACCGACCACAAGGAGGCGCTCGAGCGCGGGCAGTTCGACTACGCCTTGGTGTGAGGGGCGCGGCGCCCCCCCCGCCCCCCGGGCCGACCCCCCGCGGGGTCTCCCAGGGTCGGCCCGACCTGGGCGCCGCCAGGCCTGGACTGCGTTCAGGATCCCGCACCAGAGTCCCCAGCGTGGGGCGGGGGAAGGGCATTAGGAGAAGTCCAGCCCTCACCCCTAGACCCTTCCCATCTCCCCTCCTGGCCAGGCCAGAGCCCACCTCGTGCCTTTACCTCGTGTCCCTTCCTCTCTCCGCAACTCACCCGCCCGGCTGGACCCCAGACTCTGAATCCCGGGTGGGAGGAGGACCCCCCGCACCGCCCCCTCCCCAGCGTGTAGGTGGCTCTGCTATTGTCCTGCCGCTGGGCATGAGTGTCATGTCCGTTCCTGTGGGTGGAGACCCCCCTTGTCTTCCCCTCCCTCCCCGGCCATCCTCAACCCCACCTTGAGTGTTGAGCCTGTCCTTGGGCACCAGCCCTGCGTGGACGCTGCATACCAATATGCCCTGCACAGCCTGTCCCCGAGACGGAGCCCGAAGACCTACCATGGCTGCTGTGTCCAGGATGCCTGGCGCCTTCCGTGGGGGGAGAGCGCGCACGGGCTCATCCTCGGTCCCAGCCCAGGCCCCAGAACAGGTCAGCGCGCCCCTCCCTCGGAGCCCACCTCCGCCCCTCACCGGCCTCTGTGCCGCCTCCCCCTGATCCCCTGCTATCCCCCCAGGCCCCCCCATGCCTTTTCACTCTTCCCTGCCTCTGAGCCGATGATGATAATAAAAGCTATTATTGAGCGCTTCCTGCATGCCAAGCAGCGTGCTGAGTTTGGGCTTCCTGTTTCTAGCAGGCCCCGTTAGCATCCCCATTCTACAGGCAGGGAACCGAGGTCCAGGCAGCTGCAGAGACTTGCCCATAGCTATGTGGCTAAAGTCCAGCCGGCTGGAAGAGAAGCCCAGGTGTGGCTCTGCGTGCTCCTAAAGGCTGCTCAGGGACACCCAGATCCACAGGCACTTTTCAGCTTTGTGCGGGCGGACGTGTAAGCGTCTTGATCCCTCCAGCCCAAGGCACAGTGGAGACACCCTCCTCCGCCTTTTACACACTTCTTTCCCTTGACCTGGAGAGGTGCTGGGGCCTTGGGTTGGACTCAGCCCCATGGGGAGCTGGGATAGGGCGCTGGAGGTTGCCAACCGCACCTGGCGCCCCAAACCTCCAGAGCCTTGTCCCTCCTGCCCACCAGACCCGTGTGCGCCTTGGAACCGTGGGTCTGGCACTGTGGAGCCGTGACCACGAGCTGGCTCTGTTCCACGGCAGCCTGCCTGGGAGATGTGTTGTGCACCCCGGGGGAGCCGTGTGCAATGTGCGTGGGGAGAAACGAGCATTTCTATAAAAGGCAGGCGGCGTGAAGGCACAGGCGCCGCGAGCAGAAAACTCACCAACTCCCAGACGACTAGTGAGGCGTGGGGGAGGGCCGCACTGTGGGAGGACAACCGCTTCCCCAAGAGGAACCCTGGTTCCGCCAGACCTGCCCCTGAACCCCACCCACAGGTCAGGTGAAGCTGATGGGGGGGGGGGTCCCCTGCAGTGAAGCCCAGCGGCACCGCCAAGAATACAGGGTCTTGGGGATCGGCCAGAACTCCGGCCTGCCCCTTCCACCCGGAGCTGCCCCTCTGCCTAAGGCCCCTCCAGGACTCCCTGCCTCCTCCCCTTACTTCTAGAGATCATTGAGGCCCCAAAGCCACTTCGAGGGACATACTGCCCTCGCTCAGCCTGCTGCCACTTGGGGCAGCCACTCCAACCCTTGGCCCCCCCAGCCTGGGGCCTTGTTCCTGCCACTGGCCACCCTCTCTCTCCTGGCTTCTCTCCCCTCCACCTATATGATGTGACATCACCCTGTTATAAAAACCTATCCCTGACACCTGCCTGGTTGTCATCTTCCCATCCATGCTTGTCAAAGAGCCACCTCCACACAGTCACCAAGGGGCTCCTCACAGCCAAACTGAGGTAGCTGCAGGTGTCATTGAACCAGACGTGGCAGTAGCAGCCTTGCCAGGGACTGTGCCCTCCTCCCTTGCACGCCCACCCCCCAGCTCCCATTATCCCTAGTTCTGACCCTTCAGGCCCCCACTTCTACCTTGAAGTCACAGGCAAAAGAGAGCAAGGCAGGTTGGCCAGAACTTTATTGGAGGTCACAGGACACCCCTGGAGAGGGTGGAGGAGCCAGCGTAGGGACTGTTGGACTGTAGACAGCTGAACAGGGCTGGGGATATGGGGCCCTGAGGGACATAAACAGGGGGAGGAGCACAAAGAATAGAAACCTAGCAAAGGAGGACATGTGAGAGGGGATTCGTGGCGTGGGGTGCCAGCTATGCCCCCTGGCAAAGAACAAGGTGCAGCTGGGCTTGGGGAAAGGTGGGGCCGGTCCTGTCCCTCTGTCCGCCTGTCCAGGTCAGGCTGCTTGTGGGCGGGATCCTGCATCCCCCGTTCCCCAAGAACCCAGCCACCTGGCTGGCCCCATCAAACTGTACAATTGCAGTTCCATTTCTGAGACTCCCAATGTATCAGTCATTTAAAGCCCACCACCCCGTGCTGAGCTCCATGTTTGGGACCTTCCACCATCCACCATGTTGGGGTCCTCACGACAAGCAGTGCCAGCCAGGCAGGACTGAGGGCCAGATCAGGATGTCTGGTGTGTCTGCCTCACCTTGCAGGGGTGGCCGCCCGGCCCAGAAGCTCCAGAGGAACCAGGAACGGGTTTAGAGGGCAGATCCCAGCTTCTTGCCAGGTCGATCTCAGTTCGCTGGGCCCGACACTCTCAGGGGATTGTAGGGTGGCCTGGCCGGGCTCCTCTGGCCCCCTGGATTCAATGGTGCCATCATCAGGCCCAGGCCCGGTCTCATCTGCTGGGCTGGGTTGCGGGGCTGTGAGACGCCGGTAAGTTTCCGACATATGCTCAACCAGGGCTGTGCAGGGCAGGCGGGGCAGCTCCTCCGGAAGCGATGTGAGCAGGTCAAGAACCACAGCTGACTCTGGTGATGGATGGAGAGAACAGGGGTGAGGGGGGGGCGGGGGCGGCTGCCTGGGAACCCTGCCCCCCCCCGAACCCCTCCCCCTCCTCGCACCAGCTGCAGAGAGCTCGGGGCCATGGCCACTGCGGGAGGAGGAGGACAGGTACTTGTAGATCTTCTCAAAGTCCACGGTGAAGTCTTCCTCATCAGACGGGCCAGTCAGGGACTCAGAAGGTACCTCAGGGGCGGGGCCAGAGGCCTCAGGGGCGGAGCCAGGGCCAGGAGCCTCAGGGGCAGGGTCCTCCTGCCCTCCTGGAGCGCTGAGCAGCAGCGGCCTTCCACGTGCCTGGGTGGGCTTGGGGGGCTTGGAATGCAGGAGGCTGACGGGTTCCGTGGCTGCGATGGTGAGCACCTGGCAGACAGAACGGAAGGTCCTCCCACCTTCCACTCCCCTGCTATGCACAGGCTGAGCCCTGCACCTCTACCAGCTCACCAAATCCTCCCTGCCACACCGAGGAAGGCAGCACAGACAGGAGATGGACTCAGGGATGAAGACACTGAGTCTCGAAGTGTCCAGTGACTGGCTGGGGTCACAGAGATGACAAGAGGATGACCCAGGACCCAGGTCCACCTTATTTGGACTGATAGTACTCTCTGCCTGGAAACACCCTGGACCTGCCTGAAGGGTGGCTGTACCTGCGAGAAAGCTGCTGTCAGTGCTTCCTCCAGTGGACCTGTAATCTTCTCAGCCAGATCTGTCCATACCTGGGTGGATCCCGAAGGTCCATGGTCAGCCCAGGGATCAGCCTGCAGGGGTTCCCCAAGCCCTGCCCTTCCTGGGTATCCCCTGCCCAGGTTATCACCAGCCCCAACTCCCACCCTACCTCCAGGGACCGGCCCTGGGAAGCCTTGCCCTGACCCCCTGCCTCACCTCTATGGGGGCTGGGGTCTGTGCCTCCCGGCGCCTTGGACCCTGTAGGCCACCTGGATACACCCTCTGAATGGCCTCCCGTGCAACGCGGCCCTTGAGCTGCTGCAGGAAGTCCCGGACCTGGGGAAGAAAGAGGAGGTGGCCGAATGGGCCTTGTACAAGCTCCGGGCTGCAGGAGAGAAGCCAAAGCCCACTGCCTTGCCTGCTTCAGGGCCGCCCACTGCCTTGTGACCTCCCGCTAGCCCAGTGTTAAGGATGCCGGTGACTGCCGGGCCTCCGGCCGAGGCCCCCGCGTGCGACCGGCTACCTACTGAAGAAGGCAGGCCCAGGCCAGGTCTGGCTCCTCCCTGCAGCCGCCGCACACTTCTACACACCACTCGGGCCCATTTTCCGACACTACTTAAACCTCACTGGCGCCCCGTCCAACCGCGCCCCTCGCTCAGTCCGCGTCCCACACGGAGTCTTACTCCAAGCTCGCTCCGCCCCTCAGTCTTGCTCGTATCCGCCCACGCCCCGCCCCCAGGCTCACCCACTCCCCCCGCCCGCAGCGGCACGCACGCCCCGCCCCCAGAATCTCCCCGCCCCTCCGCCTCACTTACGCCCCGCCCACGCCCTGCCTCAGGCTTGCTCCAAGCTCGCTCCACCCGTCTCGCTCTAGCCCCGTCCATGCCCCACCCCTAAGACCCGCCCCGCCCACCAGGCTCACTCATGCCCCGCCCCTAAGACGCACGTTCCACCCCAACCACGCTAACATTCCTGGTCACGCCTCTCCCACTGCGGCCCCGCCTCTAACCTTTACCCTTGCCCCGCCCACTCTCGGCTCCGCCCCCAGCCTCGCTTCTGTCTTGGACCCGCCCCGTACCTCATCCTCGCTCCGACCCGGCAGCTCCCGAGCCAATTCGGCGGCTTCGGGCTCCGGCTGGCCCTGCCGTGCCTGCAGTAGTCGCAGCAGCTGCCTCTTCTCGCGGGCGCTCCAAGCCGCGGGGCCGGTCGCTTCGCCCAGATAGCGCGCCGGGGCCGCTCGCCGCCGCTGCGGCGGCTTCATGCCGGTTAGAGAAGCGTCGGCGCGCAAGTGAGGCTTCCCCCGGTGGGCGGGGCTACGGGGGCCGCCGAGGCCAGAAAGCGCCACGCAGAGGCGGATGCCGGTGGGGGCGTGGCCCCGCGTTTGCAGGCCGAAGGGAGCCGCCTCTGTGGCAATGAGAGACTGGCACCGGAACTGAGGCGGGGGCGAACGAGACCCTCGTTTGATCTCGTTTATAAACTGGGGCCGTCATCTTGGCTCTCGTGCCGTCCCTCCAGTCCTGGAGTAACTCATGAAACTCCTAATGTGTGCTTTGCTTCTCTCAGAGGGTGGGCCCTGGCCTGAAAGCAGCTGTCCAGCTGCTGCCAAAAGCCTGGACTGAGGGATCGGACAGCCCTGGGGACTATGGGCAAGTGATTTAGCCTTGCCGAACCTCAGTTTCGTCATTTGTAAACTGGGGCTAGGAGTTCCACTCTGTCTATGCGCAGGGAAGGGAGGAGCTCGGCCAGGAGAGATTTAAGGAGACTGGGACAGAGGCCGAGGCCTGAGCGAGGGCGGGCTCGGGGCTGTGAGAGTCGAGAATGGGGAAGGGTCGGGTTGGGGGAGATCGCAGGAGGCAGGTGGGCTAGGGGAGACGGGGCTTATTTTAAACCTAAGCTGGCTGGGTTGGGTGTCACTTTCTGTTTGAGACAAAATGTCCTTGAGTCTCTTCTGGCCCAGTTGAGCACACTTGTCTAAGGGCGTATGAGCCCCGCCCCCAAGTCCCACACCTCCAGTTGGGACCTCTCCCATCCCGGAATCCCCTGGAGTCCTGGTCCCAGGCCCCGTCCCCAGCCTCCCCTTCCTGCCTCCACCCCCATGCATACACACTGACTCCACCAGGACTCAGCCAGTCGGTCCAGAGGTTTATTTTCAGCCCAGGAGGGAGGACGGAGGGTTGGGGGGAAAGGAGAAGCTCAAGGGTCGTGGTCCCATCGGGTCCGAGGTCCAGGGCGGAAGGTCGGATCCTGGCAGGCCTGGTCTCGATGCTGTGTCTGGGTGCATCTCGGACCTTGCAGGGGGCGCGTCATCCCTAGGGAGGGGCGGACGAAGCTGAACGAGGGAGAGGACACTACGCTGGCCTCCCCCTTCCCAGCAGACCAACGTCCTCTTCCATCAGTCTGTGTGCCGGGGTAAGAGTGGGAACTGCGTCTGGTTTGGAACTCTCTTCTCCTAGTGCCTGTCCGAGGTTTGAGGACCCTTCTCTGGACCCAGAGCCCGCAGCCTGCCGCGGGTGACCCACTGGCTGAGTTCGAATCTCAGCTCCACCAAAATTTGTGACCTTGGACAAGTTACCTAACTTGAGAGAGTGCTTCATTTTGCTTGTCTCTAAAATGGGATTGGTATCTACCTGAAGGTTGCTATGAGGATTAAATTAGTTAATATGGGTAAACATTTGGAACAGTGCTATGGCGCAGAGTAACTTTGCGTAGAGTAGTGCTATGATGTCATTGTCGTCACCTCCCTCCTCCAGCTCTTCCTCCCCCCATGCTTACCTGCTTTACTGGGGCCTCCTGGGCTGGGGGCCTCCGGGCGAGGCTCTCGGGGGCGGCCCGGGGGGCGGGGGCGCTGGAAGGGAGAATCGGGCGGCTGCAATAGGGGTTGCGCGCACTGCGCCAGGGTAAGGGCGCCCCCTGGGGGCTTCTGCGGACGTAGCGGAAGCAGGTCTAGGGATGGTCAGGCCCCGCAGACACGATAACCGCGACCCCGGGTCCCGACGCACGGGCGTAGGCTGGGGGCCCGGTGGAGGTCCCGGCAGGACGGAGGTCGTTACCTGAGTGCGCGCAAACGAGGCAGAGCCCGGCGGCCAGCGCAGCGCCCAGCACGAAGGCGGCCACCACCAGCGCCACCACCGGCGCGGGCTCCAGAGCCACGGGCGCCGGCGCGGGAGGCTCGGGGCGCACGGCCCTGCCCGGAACGCTCTTGGGTGGCCCTGTGGGGAGTGCAACGCTGAAACGGGGCCCGGGACCCAGATGTCCTCCTCACCCCCCTCCCCCGGTCCCAGGGCCCTCTACAGGAGGGGACTGAGCGCTCACGGGGGGGCGGCCGTGGCACGGTGACCACAATGGGCTGCGTCAGCGTGTGCAGGTGGGAGCTGTCGCCACCCAGGCTCTCGCCACTGCCACTGCTGGCGCCCGCGCAGGCTTCATCCTGAGGCAGACACTGGGGGGAGGGGGAGGGAAAAGACGCATAGGTCAAGGCTCTGGGATCCCGGATCTGGTCCCCAGGGCTCCCAGGAGATCTAAGCCTCCAGCCCTCCACCGCAGCCAGAAGGCTACCACTGGATCCCTGGGAATCTGGCCCCTTAGGAGTCTCTGAGCTCAGCCCCAAAGTGTACAAGTGGCTAGCTGCTCAGCCCCTGAGGACCCCAAGTGTCAGCTCGTCAAGGAGGTCATACGATCGCACCCTCAGCACCTAACTTGCGAACCAACATTAGATGCCCAGAGATTTGGCCCCTTGGCAGCCTTCTGCATCCAGTCTCTCGACCCAGGGGGATTTCAGAGCCCCGCCCAAAGGATCCCAGCGCTCTGTCCAGGAGGGAACCCAGTGTCCACTCCCTGTCCTCTTAGGAACCTTGCTCAGAGCCCTACGGGCCCCTGGGGGTCCCTGCTCCTAACCAGCAGTCTGAGAGAGACCCAGCGTTTACCCCCAGCCCCGACGGACCCCTGCCCCCAGATCCCAAAGCGCCCCAACCCCCAGATCCTTAAACCCTGAGGGTCTTCTCCCTCAGCTGCCAGAGACGCTCGTGCCCAGCTCTCGAGGGGCTCCCGGCGCCCAGATTCCCGGCTCTGCGCTCGCGCACCCGCGATGGCGGCGTCAGAGGCGCCGGCGTCCGGAGGGCTCCCCGGAGGCGGCGACAGCGGCTCAGCTGGCAGTGCAGGAACTGCACCGAGGCATTGAAGACAGGGCGCAGGCGGAAGCTGAAGCGCGCGAGGCCGGCAGCGCTGCTGGGGAGCGGCGGCGGGAAGGCGACCGAGGGGTCTGCGGGGCATCCCCCACGCAGCAGCGCCAGGGCGGGCCCCGGGGCCAGGCGTGAGGACGGCGTCACCGAGCAGCGGTGCAGGGCCAGGCCCCAGCGCGGGGAGGGGCGGGCCAAGGCCGCCTGGGGAACAGAGGCGCCATCAGCATCGCCCGCCCCGCTTGTCCCCACCACGCCCGGTGCTCCCGTGTCCGCACCTGCACGAACACGCGGCTGTCGGCCGGGACCTCGAGAGGCCCCGCGCGGCGTGGGAAGGTGTCCTCTGCATCCGACAGCTCCAGACGGAAAAGAGGCCTGCGCAGCCAGGGGCCCGGCGCCACGGGGAATGGGGGTGCTGCCGGGGTGGGAAAGGGCGGCACAGAGGAGGGAGGACGCGCTGCCTCTTAGGCCCTGAGGGAAAGTGACCCGAGCTCCTCGCCCCGCCTTTGGAAAAGGGATGCAGCGGTGGTGGCGGCTCCACCCAAGCTCAGCTCTGCCCCACGTTCTCCTTGAGCGGGACAGTTACTATGTCGTGCCCCCAGAAGACCCTGGATGTCACATCCCAGCCTCTGAGGCCATGGGCAAAGCTGGCCACCCCTGGAGAGGAGCCTCCCTTCCCTGACCTCCAAAGTGGGCGGGAAAATCCCTGGGGCAAAGGGGTCGTGGAGGCCCGGTGGTGGACAGTCCGGTGGTGCACTCAGAGGTCTATCCCCTTCACCCCAGCTGCTCCCCTTTCTCAGGAGAGGCCGGCGCTGTGGTCAAAGGGGGAGGGGGAGAGGGAGGGTGCCCTCCCCGAGGCTCTTCTGGGCACAGCCAAAGCCCAGCCAGGCCACCAGGCGCTTGCGTCTGTCCAGGCTCCGCACTCCCAGGCTGAGGGCAGTGGCAGTAAAGGGTGAGGGACTCCCATCCTCTGTGGCCACATGTGCGTGACACACATGCACACTGCCTGGCGGACATAATGCTGTCTACCTTCAGGAGGCGCTCAGCCGAGGTCCTTGTCAAATCGATGACCTCAAGCACTCGGGGTTGCCTGCACACCCATTTCCAAAAAAACATTCGCAGACTGCCCCCCACTTGCACAGCCTGGCCCTGCCCATGGCTGCTGGGGACCTTGAGGAAGTGCAAGCTGCAAGCCAACCCAGGGACCAGAGACAGAGGCAGACTCCACCCCACTCTGGTGCCCTGAAGTGGGGTGGACGAGAGGTCAAGTTGAGAAAGAACAACACAGGGATGACAGTGTGACGGGCACAGGGTACCCCAGCCCATACATACCAGGTGGCCCACTGGGTAAGGTGGAGGTGTCCGGGAGTAGGGCCAGTAGCAGGAGTGTGGCACCCAGCATGCTGGACTGGCTGAGGTCAGGGTGCTCAGGGCCAGTAGCAAAGGCACCAGCCCTGGCTGCTTCCAGGCCCGGCAAGTGGGCAGGTGGCCCTGTCCTTGGCTGGGCAGCCACCCCGGGAGAGAAGGAGGGGGGGTGGTGGGCGGAGGGGCTGACATCAGAGCCCATGCCCAAGGCCTGCTGGGGATTAAGGGCTCCTCTCCTGCCCGACCTGTGGCTAATGGGGGGCAGGGGGTACCTTACACTAGCAGCTTGTGACAAATGCCACCCTCCTCGTCCCCTCCCCACCTAAATTTCCCCTCGATGCAGAGGTCTCATCCACCACAACAGCACTCCTCCTCCAGTCCCTTCCCACCCCTCCCTGCCAGGCTCACAACACACCACAGACTTGATGGAAGAAAAGGGAGGGGTTTTATTCTCAAGCGTCTAAGGATTTACAAACGAGGGCATTTTGTTTTAAAAAGGGACGGGGCAATACTGGCAGCCTGAGGAGGAGTCCCTGGGCCAGTGGGCTGGGCCAGGCCACCCCAGGCCCCTGCCTGCCCGGTCTGCCCTCTGCCTGGTCAAGAGGGATGGCTGGTGACAGAGGGGGAGGTCTTGGGAGATGCAGGGAAGTAGGAGAGACTCCCCCAGGGCTCCCACTTAACACTGAAGGAGCGGGGCGGACACACTCACAAAACAGAAAATAAAGTTAAATAAAAATAAAACCAGGCGGCCCAGCCTCGGGCCTTTGCTGACCCTGGGACCAGCCAAGTGACCTTCCAGACACCCACAAAGGCCCCCGTGGCTGGGCCCAGTGAGGGAGGGAGGGGGCCAGGCCCACTGGCCACCCACCCTACCCCCATCCCCTCACAAAGGGGATCAGGGGCAAGAGAAGGTGGCCTCCCCCAGGAGCAGAGAGAAGATGACTTCTATTACTTATTAAACATGCGGCGTTTTGTGAATATCATAACAATAATGAGATCAGGACAACAGGTAAGAAGGGACAGCGACGCCTAAGCCTACATTGCTTCAGGTGCATCCAGCGAGCTTCCTCACCTTTGGCGTTGGTTGGTTTTTGTGGTTTTATGGGGTTTTCTTTTTTTTCTTTGTTTTTTTGTTTTTGTTATTTTGTTTTCTTGTCCACTTGATGTGCATGCATTACCAACAAAAAGGAAACACACCCCCTCCTGCTCTGGCCGCTGCTGCAGCGGGCTCCAAGGGACACCTGGGCCTGGGCCCTGGGGTGGGTGCCTGGTCCTTTCCAGCCCAGGCCTCAGGGTGGGCTGGGGGCTGGCCAGCTCTGAGTGAGTCAAAGGACGCTCAGGGCACGATGGGGGAGCCACCTTGCATTCCCATGCCTCAGCCTAGCCTCCCCTTTCACTCGAGCCACCGTCACACATACTCAAACCCCTACATCCACTCCCTGCACTTTCAAACTGATCCCCTCCGGACACCTTCTCTCAGCCCCATGGCCCCACTCCTGCCATCGATCCCCTCCCGACACCTCCCTGCTGCAAGCTGCTCTCTACCACGCCCACGCTACTTTCCCTGAAGGCCATCCTATGTGGCCACGGCCCCTCCCTCGGGCTCCCTCTGTGCCCCCTGAGGTCTTCAACTCACCCCCAAGCTGTGGCCAGTCTCCAGCCCCAAGGGCTGACCCCTAGAGAGGAGGAGCTCCCTGGAGCTCACCTCTGGGCTGTCAAGGAGAAGCGGCCCAGGCCCCCATGGCTTGGGCCCCCATCCCCAGCTCCCCCAGTGCCCGCAGGCAGTCAGGGGCCCCACCACAAGCAGCTAAACGTGACTTTGGTAAAAGTTTCTGAAGGTACCGACAAATCCCATGAGAACAAGCTCTCCTCCTCCCCCCACCCCCTAAACACCCCACCAAGTACAATAAAATACAATAAACTCCAAAAAAGACCCCCTGAGATCAAAGAGAGAGAGAGAAACAGAGAGACAGAGACAGAGAGAGAGAGAGAGAGAGAGAGAGAGAGAGAGAGAGAAAGAGAGAGAGAAACCAGCCCCGGTCTGGCTGCAGTTGCAATGCCCACACCACCTTGCTGGGGCGAGGATGCCAGCGACCAACTTGGCGCTCCACAGAGACCTAAGC
This sequence comes from Cynocephalus volans, assembly GCF_027409185.1. Classification (NCBI taxonomy): domain Eukaryota; kingdom Metazoa; phylum Chordata; class Mammalia; order Dermoptera; family Cynocephalidae; genus Cynocephalus; species Cynocephalus volans. Next base: position 99,641,134 of record NC_084469.1, read on the forward strand.
GGACCCAGGGGTCCCGCCAGGGGGTGGCTGAGTCCAGGCTTAGGCCAGGAGAGAGGCAGAGGCAGGGAGGGAGACAGGGAGAGCCAGATTGGGACAGAGAGGTAGAAAGGGGAGACAGAAGGAGACAAGAACAGCATGTGCGTGGGGGCAGGCAAGGGGACAGCACGCTGGGCGTGTGGGGGATGCGGGACAGGGGGCTCTCTCCCAGCCCCTGGGGGCCGCTCCAGCCCAGAGGTTACGACTGAATAAATAGCGAGTCCACTTGCGGCCTGCTGTCTTCCGTTCACAGTGTCTGTCAGGGGGATGCGTGCGGCCGGCCGGCCCCGGGGCAGGAAGGGCTAGGGCCTGGTGGGCCCGTGTGTCCACGGCTGATGGGCAGGGAGTTGGGGGTGATAGGCACCCCCTACTTTCTGTCTGCAGCCCTCGGTGGCCATCCAGGTCCCAGGTCTCCCCTGGCAGGCAGCTGGGTGGCCGGGTGGGGAAGTGGGACCTATGGCCATGCCCCTGGGCCCCTGTGGGGCTGGCCGCCGCCACGCGGCTACCTGAAGAAGGGCAGATGGTGTTGGCTCAGGACTCCACTAGTCCGCGGAGACTCGGTCTTCGCCATGACGTCTTTGAACCAGGACGCCACGTCCACCTCGAGTGTCTCATAGCGCTTGATGAAGCTGTGTTCCTGCGGGCCCAAGAAGCGGGGCTCAGGATGAGAAGTCTTCCTTACAGGCCTCATGCTCAGGCCCTGGGGCTTCCCCATGGAAGGGACAGGGACCAGGAGGGGCTCCAGGTACTCACAAGTAGCTTATTATACTTTGGTCTCTTCCTGTGATCTTTAGTAAGGCTGGAGGGAGAGGTGGAAGGACAGAGATGAGAGCCGGGGAGGTGGAGCCTGGTGTCCCTGTGCTCAGGCCCTCCTGGGTGAGCCAGGGGTCTTGAAGATCTGTGGCAAGCAGCTGCAGATGTCCTCAGACGCCCTGCTTACAGCTGGAACCTGTCCAGCTGTGTATCCCTGAAGCCTCCTGGCCCAGGGTGGTGTGGTGAGGGCTGGGGATGTAAGGCTCCCACATCGGAGGTGGCTGGGGCAGCCCAGGGAGAATGGACCATGGACCTCCTGCACGTACAACTCTGCGTGCCGTCCCAGAACGCTCAGAGGTGCTAGCGCTGGGACAGCACTGCCTGTTCACCACCTCCCCTGGCGAAGCCCAAGGGCCATCCAGCCCAACGCCCACGGGGACAACTGTCCCCTCAGGCTGGGTCCAAACCCCACTCCCAGAGCACCAGCTCCAGCTCCTGTCTGTGGCCCCCAACCATGGCCCCCATAGCTGCCACCCTCCCCTCCCCTCCTGCCCCAACTCTCCCCAGCTGCCCAGGGCGACAGGCCCCATATGACCTCCCCAGCCTCCCAGTGTGGAGAGGATGGGGCAGGGCAAGGATTCTCACCAGTCTTTGACGAAGGACTGGAAGTCCCCCGAGAAGCCCATGTGGCCAGGCAGGAGCGGGGGCTCTTCCTGTAGGACTTTGGTAAGGACCTCAAAGTCCGTCTTGCAGTTCTTGTAGGGAAACTGTCCCGTTGCCAGCTCCACCTGGGAGAGAGACGGGCAGGGCTGCACTGCTGGCAACAAACTCATGCCCCCCTCCATCCTTCCACACCCCCAGAAGACCTCATTCCCCTCCCCCTAAGATTGGACACAGGCCCCCAACTCACCAAGGAGATGCCTAGGCTCCACACATCAGCCCGGATGTCGTAGTCGGGCTTGGTGGGGTCCGGGGGGTCGATGCGCTCAGGCTGGAGGGGGCAGAAAGGGAGGGCGCACGTGAGGCTGGGGGCCAGCCTCCCAGCCCCCACCCCGCCTGCCGGCCCCCACTCACCGCCATGTAGGCGGCACAGCCTGCGCTCCGCGTTTTGGCCTTTGAGTCGACCAGGCGGCCGCTGATGCCAAAGTCGCAGAGCTTGATCTGGCCCCGCTCGTCCAGCAGGATGTTGGAGGGCTTGACGTCACGGTGGATGACGCCGTGCTTCTCCTTCAGGTAGTAGAGCGCCTTCACGATCTGCAGCATGCACAGGAGAAGGTGCTGGTGATGGGGGGACACGGACGAAGGCTGCCAGCCCGGTCGCCCGCACCCCTGCCTGGCCGCTCACCGCCACCGTCATCTTGCCCAGGATCCGCTCAGGAATGGGGCCCTGCATTCGCTTCTTGAGCTTCTCGGCGCACGTGCCCATGAGCTCCATGGCAATGAAGACGTCCGTCTGCGGGGGAAGGGGTGGCACGCGCGGCTTGGGGTGGCTGTGCCTTCCTGCCCACCCCAGACAGGGGCTCCTTTCCCAGGGAGAGGACGGAAGGGGGCCAGTCAGGCGCCGCTCACGTTGGTGATGAAGGTCCCGAAGCACTGCACGATGTAGGGACAGTCATGGCTCTTGAGCACCACGTCCAGGTCCATGAGGATGCGCTTGTTCTCCTCCTTGTTCCCCGAGCGCCGCATTTGCTGCAGGGGAGGGACCACAAGGAGGGAGCCTCAGGGCGGGGGCCCACCAGGGTCGGGGGCCCACCGGGGGCGAGGGCCCAGGGCTCACCTTGACGGCAATGACGTGCCCTGTCTTTCGGAAGCGCATCTTCCACACCTGGCCGCAGGTGCCGCTGCCCATCTCGCCTAGGTTCTCCAAGTCGTTGATTTCCGCCTGGTAGCGCTGGGAGGAGAGCGAGGGCTGAGGGCTGCAGGGTCCCCAGGGCCTCCGCCTGCACGCCTGGAACGAACCTAGCCCGGCTGTGTGCCCTGCCATATGCCCTGCCCGCCCCTCCACCGGGGTTGCCGAGCGAGGGTGGTACCTGGCCCCCGATGGTCAGGTAGCCCGTCTGCTTCATGATCTCCTGCAGCTTCTGGTCAATCTCGATGCTAGGGGAACAAGGAGCAGGTGCCAGTGGAGGAGGGTCCTGACCACCCAACGGGGTTCACACAGATTTAACCACTTTCCTCCTGGGGCCACACAGCAGTGCTCCCCACACTGCCCTCCTGAGTGCCCTATGGCCAGCTGGCCCAGCTCAGCTCGATCGCTCACCTCTCCATGCTGCGGGGCGTGAACAGGGTTGACGGAAGCCCCAGCATGTGGCGGGGCCGGGCGGGGGGCGTGGGGTGCTGAGGGGAGCTCTCCGAAGACGGTGAACGGATGCCCCCATCGTTGGCCAGCGGGAGCGGCAGGGCTGGGGGGGTGAGAACCAGGGGTGGGGAGGGGTTAGCGCCCAGCTGGCCTCAGCTCCAGGTCTAGCACTGGGAGGGGACTCGGGACTCTCATCTTGCCCTCCCTGGTATCCCTCAGCTAGGCTGGCACAGCCCCCTGCCCTACTGGGCGGGAGCTGGGTTCTCCCTCCCCACCCTCTGGAGAGTTCTCAGGGTGCCTCCTCCACCCCCTGACCTGGAAGGAGCTGGAGTGGGAGGGGTAGTCCCCAGAGGCTGAGGGCTCATCCCCAAGTCTATGCTGACAGAGAAAAAAGGGGGACCCATGGGGGTCCCTTGGTCCTGTGGCCTCCCTGGTATGTCCCTTCCCTCCCCACCTCTGCCCAGGAAACAGGCCCAGGGCCTCAGTGCCCACACACTCTGGACCACACCAGCATGGAATGCCTGCCAGGATCAGCCTGGGCTCTGGCTCTGCTGGCAACACTGAACTTGGCAGCCAACCAAGAGGGAGAGAGACCACCCTGGGAGGACAGCAGATGTGGGACCAAGACTTCTGGCTGCTCCAGGGTCAGGGAGGGTCACCCCTCTCTGGCCAGCAGGTTGATCTGTAAGCCTCCCTGCACGGCCTGCACAGCTGGGGCCAACCAAGGTGGGGGCAGGGGCAGAACACCAGGCTGGGCCCATCTTCTTTAGGTGAGGGGATCCAGGTGGCAAAGCCCCTCCAGGGGCTGGCGGAACTGGGCTGGCGGGGAGTGGGTGCTGGGCCAGGCAGGGGGGTTTGGTTTTCCCCAGCAGCCTGCATGCAGACAGCTCGGGCATGCTACAGGCAGGCGGCAGGCAGCGGGCAGGCAGCGGACACCCCAGGATGGGCAGGAGGCATTAGGGGGTGGGAGGGCAGGAGACAGAGACAGACAGGAGCCAAGACTCAGGGCCTAGCTGCCCAGAGCAGGCGCTGCAGAGACAGGCCAGAGAGGGGCCTGGGACAGGAGAGCAGGTGCCCTGAGGAGCTAGGGATCTCCCTGGCTGGGCTGGCAAGGGGTTGGAGAGCAGAGGCCAGTGTGGCGCTGGAGGAGCTGATCCTCCACTGACCCGACACCCCAGCAGCCTGGTGCCCTGGAAGGGCAATGGTTTGCTCACCCTACACACACCCTCCCAGGCTCCCCTTCCCATGGGGCCCAAGGGCCTGCCACTCTTCACAGCCCTCAGTGGACACCCCCTTCCCTCTCTCTACACTTCCTGCCTTGCCCACCTTTCTTCCCACAGTTCTGCAGGCTCCTGATGACTTGGGCTCAGTGACCAATGAGGAGAGACATACACGCGTGAGTTGCTGGCAGCAGGGCCCTGTCCTTGCCCTGTTGGCCTGGGAGCCTAACCTCAGCCAGCAAGAGAGGGGAGGTATAGGACCCTGACGTGCAGTCTGAGAAGGGCGCAGGTCCCACCAAGGCCTGGCAGGAGCAAAGGAAGGGCTCTGGGGACTCAAGGACATGGCTGAGCCCAGTGCTCACGACCACCCTGGAGGCCCCACCTCCTGCTGCTCCTGACCACCTCCCCTGCTTTGTACCATCCCTGTGCCGCCTCTGCCCTGCCCATGGCCGGAATCACAGTCCTGATCCCTTCCTAGCTCCTGAGGGTCCCTGACCCCCTGCACCTGGACTCTCCTAAGACACTGCCTGGTTCTCCCTCCTAGGAGAAAGGGTCCCCTTTCTGCCCTGCACCATCAGCTCTCTGGGGGTGAGGACAACACCTCAACCTCTCCACACCTTGAGGAGCCCTATCAGTCCTCTCCCTCGAACAGTCCACCAAGCCCTCTGGGGGTTGCCCCAGAATCCGAGGAAAGAGCTGCTGGCCCCACAAATGGTGGAGATTTGAAGGGGGCCGGTGGGGGGAGAGGGAGGGAGATACACAAAGGCCCTGAGAACGGAGGTCACAGAGGTGGTAATGGGGCCACAAGGCAGGTCTGGAGGGTGGAATTGGGAGCAAGATGGTTGGTGAGAGAAAGAGAATGAATAAGGGAGTGAGAGCAAGAGAACGCGTGAGGTACACGCTGGCTGTCAGGAGCCACGGATGTCAGCCCACCGAGCATGCACACACACGTGCAAGCACACACACACAGGCATGGCACAAACCCTACCCACATGCAGATGGGGACAGAGCCATCCCCTTCACCAACCATCTGACACACACACACACACACACACACACAGGCTGTACACACACAAAGGGCCAACCTAACCACACTTACACACAACCACCCACAGGGCCAGCCCCCCCGCCCCCTGCCCCAGTCTCTCTCCCAACACACGCATGGGGCACAGCACGCCCAGGAACCAGCAAGGCCCAACTGCCCGACACATCTGCTCCCAAACACACTGCCACCTGCGCACAGGGCCTCTGTCCCCTCCCACCTCCTCCAGAGGCTTCCCCTGACCGGCCCCCTGCAGAGCTTCTCACCAGGCTGGAATGTTCTCCCTGGCCAGGAATGTGCTCACTTGCCACCAGCAGCCCCCCGACTGCAGCCTCAGTGCTGCAAGGGGATGGTTCAGTCTGTTCTGCTCATTGCTGTGTCTCTGATGCCCAGACAGGCGCAGCACGCAGTGGGGGGTTGGAGGGACACACATTCACCCAATTGTTGAGACAGATCAAATAGGCACCATCCATGGGCCTGGCCCAGCTCTCGCTCTCTCTCTCTCTCTCACTTATAAACACACACATGCACATGTGCACACACACATGCGCACACACTTGCCCACTGGGCAGGCAACCGGCTCCCACTCAGTGGGGGAGCCTGCTTCCTCCTCTAAGGAGTCCAAGCCCAGGCCCAAGAGGAAGGGAGGAGAAGGAGGTGAGAGGGCACAGAGGAGGCCAGGGCTAGGCAGGACACTGCTCGTGTGGAGTGACAGAAAATGAGAGTGACAGAAGGAGACAGGAACATGGGAACACACAGAGCATGGGGGGATGGGGGATGGCATTCTGCGGCTGGGGCAGCGGTTAGGTCAATGGTGCAGATGTCCAAGCAGCGATGATAAAAAGGCTGGTACCTGCTCGTTGGGACGGGGCAGGAGCAGGGCTTAGAGTGATCACAATAACTGGATGGGGAGAAGGAAGAAAAAAACAACACCACGATAAATCACAACAGAAACGACCGATTTGTCCAAAAGAAAAGAAATCAAATCATAACAGAAGGGGGGGAGGCGCGAGGCACCAAACTGCAGAGATGGGTAGAAACCAACAGAGATGGGAGGATGGGGAGGATGGGATGGAGCGGACAAAGACACAGACACCTGGAGGGGGCTCCTCAGGGGCCTGCCCGCCATGGGCCTCTCCGGGCCTTGCTCTGAACTGGGGACAACCCTGTGTCATTCATGCTGGGGCCTCGGAGGGAAGCCCTGCAAAGCCCAGCAGTGACCCTCCATGTCTTGGCTGGGCTTCCTGACCCAGGCAGTGTCCAACACCAGCATCTCCGCCCTGGGGCTTTCTCTGGATCCCCAAGAGACTCCCCAGGAAGGAATGCATGCTGGCCCAGGTCAAAAGAAGGAGGGATGGGGTGGGGGGGGGGTGTCAGGCTATGAAGGTCAGGCTGGGTGACCAGGGAGTGGATGGAGTACCCAGATACAGGGGGTGGCTTCCACCTCTTGTCAGGATGACCTCACAGGGAGCCGTATAAACCACAAGGGTCATATCAGTGGGGATATTAAAAGTGGGCATCTTGCCAGGTCAAGAGAGACAGAGAAAGGGTCATGGGGGGAGGTACTGTTCACAAGGTCTGTGGGGAGGGGGAAAATCAGATTCTTTCCAGCAGAGAGGATTTAGGGATGGGGTTCTATGGGATGCAATGGGGAGGCTACATGTGGTCGTGGTGATCCTACGCCAGGTGTGTGTGGAGAGGGGTTGGGGGAGCTGTTGATTCAGGGTGACAAGATGTCAGGGAGGTAGGCACTGAGATAGTGGGATCGATCAGAAAGAAGATGCAAGTGTGCTGGAGGGGCCCACGTATAGTCACGTTGGCCTTCAGTGTCCCTAGGTCTGGTGGATGTGGGGAGAAGGGGAACAGTCACTTGAGCCCAACTGACAAAGGCACCAAGCTGGGGGTTGAGTGTGCATTTCTGACATACTCGCCAAGATGGTGGTACTGACTGACACTAGTCACAGGGGTATGGGGGGGTCTGCTGAGCTCAATGACAAGGTCATCCCAGGCTGGGGAGAAGAAACCAACAGACAAGGCCACAGAAAGAGCGAGTGGGAGAATCTTCAGGTCAGAGATGGGAGGGTTATATGAGGTCAAGTGACCTCAGGTGTCCCCAGGCCAGGTGCGCGCGAGTGCGTGTGAGTGGATCATCCGCTGAACCCGGACAAGTTCCCAGGCCGTGGGGGGAGGGAGGGGTACTTGACAGTAAACCTTCATGGCGGGAATAAAATCATCGGGTCGAAAGGGATGTCTGTTTGCAGGGGGACCTGGACGTGGACGTGGTCGCGGTCGCGGTCGCGTGGAGTGGAGGCACCCGGCTCGGAGCAAGTGACAGAGGCTCTGAGAGTTACGGCGATGGGAACAGGTGACCAGGTGGGGGCCTCACCCGGAGCCGGGTAATTAGGCTCCCAGGCCCCGACGGTGGGAGCCCCCAGGCCGGGGGAGGGCCTCCCGGAGCCCTCCGGCCCCACGTCCCCCGGGTCACCGTGATTCTCCCCGCGAGCCGACAACGGCGGGGCGGAGAAGAGGAGTGCGAGAGCCCCGGAAGCGGGGGCGGGGCCTGGCGGTGGGGGCGGGGCCTCCCGCGGCGCGCGCCCCGCCCCGCCCGCCCCCACCCCCACGCCGCCGTGCTTACCGGGCCTGGGCCGCTGGGGGCTGATATCCAGGTTGAGGTCGATCCTCCGCCGGGCCTCGCGGTTCTCCTGCTTCAGCTTTGCTTCCAGGCGGGACAGCTTCTGCTCCAGGGAGGACGCCGCCATCTTCCCCGCCGCCGCCGCGCACCGCCCGGCCGCCCGTCAGTCCGGCAGACAAACAGCGCACTGCGCTTGCGTCCAGATGACCCCGCCGAGCCGCCGTCTCGCCGTACACGGCGCATGCCCGCGGCGCGCACCCGCCCTTCCCGCGTGCGAACCTCTGCGCGTGCGTGTTTCGTCCCGACCTGAGGGATGACGCCATCTAGAGTTCGCGTCTGGCAACGGACAAACCACCTCCCCCATCACTACCGTGGTGCGCATGCGTGAATCCCCGACAGCACAGGACACGGGCGCTGAGTGGAAACTCACCGCTCTTCAGAGCGCGGTGGGCGGGGAAAGCGATGCGCATGCGTACGGAGAGGGTGAGGGAGACGGTCACGCGCGTGGCTCCTGCCGCGCACGCACATTCCTGGAACCCCTTTAACCTGCCGCGGTCACCCGTGGTCTCCACCGCGGTGCGTCCTCGGCCTCCCCCTTGTTCTTTCCGGCCTGGTCCTCTCTGGCAGCCTCGCCCTCGAACAACTGCCTGTCTCGCCTCGGATACTGTTTCATTAGGATCCCTGTTATGCTTAATTGCTGCCTGGCCTTCCGCTGGCAGCGCGGTGCCGCTTCTTCACCATAATTAGGCACCCGTGGGGATTCCTTTCCATTTCAGCCTGTCCCAGCAAGCTCAGGGTGGCCGAGGCCAGGCGGGAGGGGAGGGTCCAGCGTCGTGACCCCTGACCCCGGCGACGAGAGCAAGGTCAAAGCCAGCGTCCCTGGCCAGACCCCCGAGGGACCTTAAGACGCCTCGACCCCCAATCTGTCTCGCCCCTGGCATGTGAGCCCACCTCCCGGACATGCTGAATTCCTATCTGACGGTCCCTGGGGTTAGGCTTCTCTGCCCAGCGCCCTGACAGCCTTTGCAGCTCCTTTAATTGAGTTGAAGGGTGTTGGGAAAATGTCCCCATCTGGAACCCTGGGTACCCCCCGCCGCCAGAGCAGCCTGCCTCTGCTCTTAGGTGCCAGAGACACCCAGGAGGTGGCCAAGCCCAGGAAGTCACGTGTTCTGCCCGCTCTGGGTCTAACTTGAGAACACTTTGGGGTGGGTGTCAGGGCGTGTGCTTATGGGTGGAGCAGACACAAAAGTATGGAGTTAAGAAGATAAAAAGAGAGGGGTAGAAGAAAAGGGATTATCCAGAAAAGGCTGGGCAGAAGATGCCACCTAAATTCTCCTTAGCTGAGGTCTCTACCTTTTCCTCTTCTGGGCTGCCTTCTGTGCCACGGCTCCCACGAAAAGAGACAACCTTGATTGTGCATACGGGTGTCACCACTTGGCTCCGTGAAATACAAGGCTTAGACAATGACAGGAATGGACATAAGAGATCAGACTTATAGTTCTAATAATTAGTATTATTTATTAAGCACCTACTGATAAACGCTCCCTCACAAAGGGAACATTCAAAAGACAGTTTCTGCCTGTCCTCAGAAAAATGTAGCCTTCACAGCAGGTGTTCTTAACCCGGAGTCCGCCAACCTTAGGAAGTTCATGAACAGTCCTGCGGGGGATCTCTCAATTGTCTGAAGTTGTCTGCAGAGTTTTGTCTGTGTACATGACTATTTTCCTGGGGAAGGACGTGTTCAGCTTTCTTCAGATTCTCAGAGTCTAGGACTAAAAAGATACTTCTTTTTTTTTTTGGCGGCTGGCCAGTACAGGATCCGAACCCTTGACCTTTGTGTTATAACACCATGCTCTAACCAACCATAGATACTTATTCTTTAGGTAGGCGTTTCCCAACATGCAGTCTTAGGACCACCTGCAATCAGAATTACCTGGGATGCTTATTTATGAGCAGGTTCCTGGCCTCTACCCAAACCTTCTGAGTCAGTCTTTCAGGGGTGGGGCTGGGGATGTTTTGTTTTGTGCTAGCTTCCCAGTTGATTTTGTTGCACTGCTAAATATGAGAACCATTGTTCTGCGTTCACATGTCCTTAGTAAACAATTTATAAATAAGGGATTAGCATCAGAGTTGGGGTAAGGGGGTGGGGAGCTGGTCCTTGTGTCTGTGTCCCCTCCTTGGGAGAGAACCCCAGATATAAGCTGCTTTGTTGGGGCAGGGGGAGAGGGTTGGAAATCCCATTGGGATGTGCCCCCATCCCATATGTGGCACTAATTGAGCTGCAATTTCCGGGGGTTGGTAGCAGTTCTGGTGTAGGGCTGGATGCAAGCCAGCCAGCCAAAGAGACAGGTGTGGTTTTGGTCTGAGAATCCTATGACTGAGTTAATCCCTCCAAATGGGGTTCCACCCCAAATCCACAACCTCCTCTCTCTCCCTAGACAAACCAGTCCCAGGATCTTGCCTGGGCCCCACCAGGCTGACATGTTGGCCCCTCCTCTCCTGGCCTGGACCTACTTGGTCACCTCCCTTGGAAGACAATAGTGGAGATTCTGGAGCAGAGGCCTCTACCTCCACCTGCCCAACCCTGGCTTCACTCCTCCTCCATCTTCTCTCGCACCTCTGCTGGCAGGCCCTCATAAAGGGTGTCTTCCACCAGCAAACCCGCCTTCTTGAGCCCCGCACAGTGGCCAAGTTCTTCTGGCAGAGCCTCCAACCGGTTGCCGCTGAGCTCCAGGCGGCTGAGGGCTCTGAGGGCCCCCACGTGGGGCGAGAGCTGGCTCAGGTGGTTAAAGCCCAGAAGCAAGGTCCGTAGCTTGCGGCAGAAGAAGAGCTCATCCGGCAGGGCCTCAAGGGCATTGTAGGAGACAGCTAGGTGCTGCAGGTTCTGCAAGAGGCCCACTTCTGGTGGCAGGGAGTGCAGCCCATTGTGGGACACATCTAGCAGACGGAGGCTGGAGCACAGGCCGAGCTGGGTGGGCAGGGTCTCGAGTTTGTTGTGGCTGAGGTAGAGCTGTTCAAGGCTCCTGAGCTTCCGCACATGCTCGGGGACATAGGCGATCTGGTTGTGCCAAAGCCTAAGTGTGACCAGCTTTCGACAGTGCTGGAAGCTGAGGATCTCCTCGATGGACCGCAGGTGGTTGTCCTTGAGGTCAAGTTCCTGCAACGCCCCCAGGCTGAAGACGGCATGGGGGATGCGCTCCAGCCCACAGGCCACCAGCTCCAGCTCCCGCAATGTCACCAGCTTCTTGAGGCTGTTGAGGGCGAGCAAGCGGGCCCCATCATTGTGCAGGCTGAGACGCTGCAGATGCCCCGCCACATCAGTCACACTGGCTGGCACCTTCCCGGCATTGCTCCGCAGGGACAGCACCTTGAGCTGCTTCAGCTCCCGGAGGCTCTCAAGGGTGGCTGCCCGAGCCAGTTCTGGGGGGAAGAGCCCCTCCAGGTGCAACTCCTCCAGGCCACGAAGCCCGAACACCCAGAGGGGCACCTCTCGGAGCTCCTCACATTTGACGCGGATCACCTTCAGGCGGTCCCGCAGGAAGATCTGTGAGGAGAAGGGCAGCCTGGCCGGCGAGTGAAGCAAACTGAGCTCCTGCAAGTGCACCAGCTGTGACAGCCCTGGGGGGAAGGTGATATCCCCGATGGCCTCCAGCCGGAGCGCCTCCACCTCGCTGAGCTCGAAGACAGTGTCGGGCAGTCCAGGGAGCATGCAGAGGGCCAGCTCCAGCCGGCCCCGTGCATTGCGCTGCAGCTTCTGCCGAAGCTTCTCGGGCGTCCACTCGTGGTTGAGGTTGAGCTGCTTCAGGCGGCTTTCGCTGACCTCGGAGAGGAAGACAGCAAAGCGCTTGGAGTAGAGAGAGTCGTATTGGTCGATGAGGTGCAGCATGAAGGCAAAGTCATTCTTGACGTCTGGGATGTCCCCCATGCCTGTCTCCTCCCGCACAGAACGGAAGGAGTATTCTTTAAGGGGCCGGTGGAAGAGCCAGTAGAGCGTGTAGAGGCAGGTGATCCCATAGACGCACACAAAGGAGATGTAGCAGAAGGCCAGCTTCGAGAAGAGGTGGGCCTTGGTGTGGTTGCAGCAGAAGCTGGCATAGCCGGTGACCTCGGAGGTCTCCACCTTGCAGGCCACCAGGAAGCTGATCTTCTCCACATAGACGAGGTTGTAGACCAGGATGGCGAGGAACTTGCATGCTTTGAGCACCGTCTGCCTGATATACATGGTGTAGAGGATGTCACCCTCTTCCACATGCACACGGAACTTTTTGACCTTCTCAAACAAGGCTTTGGCCTGCTCACCTTCTTTCTTGTCTAGGAGTGTCACAGCCGGTGGCTCAGTCACCACCTTCTCAGGCTCCACCAGCACCTTCTCCTTCTCCTCCTCATCTGCCTTCCCCAGCCCGGCCCCTGCAGAGGCCACCATGGTGGCCGTGGCCCGTCCAGCAGCCGGGCCCTTATGGTTCTCCCCGGAGACCTCGGACAGGGCCCGTGTGGTCCACGGCGAATCAAAACACTTGCCCAGGATGGAGATGAAGTGTTCGATCTTGGAGCTGGTGCCAGGGAACTTGAACCAGAAGCTGGTGCAGACCATGAAGATGAGTGTGTGAATGACAACCAGGTAGGGGAAGTACTTGGCGTACCAGTGGAGGGCCGTCTCGTAGCAGAGCTGGTTAATGAAGTTGTACTGCTGCAGGTCCAGATTGTTCTTCAGTCCGCTCACCTCCCGGAGGCCCCCCATCTGCTCCGAGACACCCTGCGGTAGCAGTTGCTGGCACGGGGCCTCTGATGAGTTCTCGTGGGGTTCATGACTGGGCAGACAGATGATCTTGTCTTGGGTCACCTGATGATGGGGGGAGGGTGAAAGAAAGCGAGGGGGGCTGAGGATGCCTCGGGAGTTGGGGTAAGAGATGCAAGCTAAAGGCAGCAGACCCCGATCACCAACTGTCACCAGCTGGCTGTGACTCTGGAAGAGTTACTAAACCTCTCAGCATCGCTCTTCATCTGAAAGAAATTGTGGGGTTGAATTGTGTACCCCCCAAAAAGATGTTGAAGTCCTAACCCCCAATACCTGTGAATGTGACCTTATTTGGAAATAAGGTCTTTGCAGATGTAATCAAGTTAAGATGAGGTCATGAAGATGGGCCAAAATAAAATAAAATAAAAAGGGCAATGTGGACGTACACCCACACAAGATTCAGGTGACGGTTCAGGGAGAGCACCATCTACAAGCCAAGGAATGCCTGGGGCTACGAGAATCCAGGAGAAGGGCATGGAACAGATTCTCTCTTACTGGCCTCACCCTGTCGGTGACACCTTGATCTTGGACTTCTGGCCTCCAGAACTGTGAGACAATAAATGTTTGATGTTGATGCCACCGAGTCTGGGCGACTTTGTTCCACAACCCTAGTAAATTCATACAGTCACTGCAGTCCTTTCGAGATTCCAGGGATAAAACAGCATTTTAAAAGTATGGAATGTGTAGCAATGCAGAGGACTCTGGTGCTGCTGCGGAGGCTGGTGGAGGAGTAAGGGGTCAGAATTGGTCCTGAGTGGGGCTCTGGATTTGGCTTCCTCTCTCCCCTTTCTTGGGTAACAGGAAGGCATCAGGTTTCTCCAGGTGATGGCCCCACCCCTCCATGGCCCCACCCCCTAGCTGGCCCCGCCCCTCACCTGGAGGGTGCAGCCAAAGACCCCAATCATGAGCATGGCCACGGTCAGGTACTCGGCCAGCACGTCCCACCAGGGCTTGAGCACCTTGAAGGCAGGCTGCTGTTCTGTGAACTGCTTGAACTCGGCCACCGGGATCATCCTGCCTAAAAGAGGTGGGGGAACAGAGACCATCACTAAGGGACATCTGGTGGTGGGTCACCAGAAGAGCTGAATGCAGTCCTGTGCTCCCAGTCTACTCTTGGCCCTGCCCCAACCTGGCAGAACCCACCCAAGAGCTGTGCGTCCCCCCTCCCCTCTTAGCCTGGCCATTTCCCACTCCCAGACCCCACCTCCTTCCCAGAACCAAGCAGCTCCCTGCACCTGTACCCCTATTTGACTGTCCTCTCACAGCTCTGTGCAGCCCACAGAGCCACTGTCCCCCAGCCTCCCCGTGTGGCCTTCTCGCAGAACCCAGGCATACCCCTCTCATCCTCGACACCGAGGCCCAAAACACCCACTCTGTTTTTCCCTTGCTCCAGACACGAAGTGCCTGGGCTGCCAGCCTTGGCTTTCACCGTCACCAGATTAGAGAGTGTCCCAAGGCTCAGGACTTCCGGGGCGTGGGTCCCCCACCCCCTCCAGGGACACTCCAGGCACCACCTCCAACCTCCAACTGGAAAAGCCGGCTGGAGCCTGGCTCTTGTTACCAGGGCCCCAGGGGCGGAGAGAGGCCAAGATGAAGGCTAGTCAGCCCTGGGGGTAAGGGGACCTGGAACACCTGAGTTTCTAAAGGACTACAGCCCAGAATGTGAGGTAGAAACCAGAGACCTGGGCTCTGAGAGGGAGGGACTGGGGGTTGTGTCCAGATGGCCGAGTGGAGGAGGATCTGCAAATGTCAAGCTCTCAGGGTGACACCTACGACAGGGCTGGGCTGGCAGGCTCCTGCGTGGCCAGCCCACTCTGTCTGTCCTTGGGTTTCCTTCTAGACCAAGGTATCATTATTGTAGATACAGGCGGGCCAGGCCCAAGTCACATGGGGGCGTGGAGCTCAAGCTGAGACATCACCCTCCAAGACAGGCAGCCCCTTCCCCAAGGCTGGAGGGAGAACGAAATGGTGTGGCCCCTCGGCCAGTACCCAGGCTCCCCTAGTCCAAACACCCTGTCTTCTTATGCAGGTTCCTGGGAGACTCCTGTACTCATTCTGATAACCTGTCACTGGGTGCAGGCTGGCCAGGAAGGTAGGCATCTGGGCCACCAGCTGGTTCTCTCTGGCCTCCCACCCATTTCCCGGGAACGAATCTCAGGAAACCTTGGCCCCCTGTCCCACACCTGAGCCAACCGCTCTAACACTTCCATGCCTCCCTTTTCCATACGTATGTCCCCCAAAGGCTTTGGGGTGACTCCTGAGTGAGGACATGGTGGGGGAGAGGGTTGTATTATAGGATGCAGGCCCCACCCACCAGGCTGAAGGCTGGGCAGTCTGCAACCACCGCACCCCTTAATCCCCTCAGAGGCTCCCACCTCTGTCTGCGGGATCTGCAGGCTTGTGCCTGTTCACATGGGGACTCTCCTCACAAGCCTGATATGTCATGGGCCCTTGACTCAGTCCCTGATTCACCCAGAACCAAGGACATCCAAGGGGTGTCCAGAGCACAGGATCCCTCACATGACGACCCATCCCTCATGGTTACTTACACTCCCTGTCCTAAGCAAAAAGCAAAGAGTGAAAATATCCCAGCCTGTGTCACCAGAATTTAATCTAATAGGAACATGCCCAGGGCAGCTCAACAGCCCCCAAGGGATGAATGTACATGGCAGTTACCAAAAGGGACACCTGGGGGCATTTTTGGAGCATGCATACTTGTGCATGGAGGGTCGCAAGTGCAAACACACACGCTGAGCTGAGACCTCAAACCAGGGAGCCATAAGACCGTCTTTCAGTTCCTGCCACCCACTGTGGTCTTGAAGGACCCTTCCAAGGACGCTGCTCAGGAGCTGTGGCAGGGACTAACTTCCTGTCCTTGCTACCCTTCAGGACCTATCTTGGGATGGTGTAAGCTCTGCCACCCCCTGTCCTGGGTGCACAGTCACAGGTAAGAAAGCAGAAACACTCGGGGTCCCACAAGGACCGCCCAGTGGCTCCCAGGGAACAAGGTGTATGCATAGACATCACCAAGAGACAGACTTGGGGGTTGTCATTAACTGTCTCCATGACTCACACTTGACGGTCCTGAACCTGCCATTAAATTTCCGCAGACGCATGGCTGACCCCCTGTGTCAGAGCAGAGATGGTGGGAGGGCCCAGGAAGAGTGGCTCACAGAATTGGGGGAGGGGTAGAGAAACATCACAACTGTGACCACACTCAACTATGTCACTGGATTCCCTCAATGCCTCATTTTATCCCAACTCTGGGAGCGTGGGTGTCGGAACCCTTGTCCTCCAGACTCAGGGGAGAGAAATGACTTACTTAGGGTTTCACTGTTACAAGTCCTGTTCAAGGTCTGGCCCATGAGCCCCCCATGGTCTGTCTGTCTGATCGCACCCACTCTGTTCCATGTGGGGAGAAAACTTCTCACTGAGATGCAGCACCTTTGCCAGTAGAGACTGAGAGCTGTGTTCCTGCTGGCCAGGCTGGGGGGTCTTGTCAGCCTAGGCGCCACCCATCCAAGCCTCACCCTGCTTCGCTTTAGGCCCTCCTCAAGCCACTTAGTCTCCAAAAGTAGGGAGGGCCAGTTCCTGCCATGGGGTTGGCACGGGAGGGTGCCTCCGCCCAGCCCCCTCCCCACCCACAGCCCATGCGAAGCAGACAGGAAGAAACAGCCAACAGTTCTCAGCCCTGAGAGGGACCTTGGAGAGCCCAAGGTCCAACCTCTGCGTTTTACACCAGGGGGAAACTGAGGTCTAGGGTGGACGAGTGTCGCCCCTTCATAGCAGACCTTGGCTCCGTGGACTCCCAGCCTAGTATTTTTCCAAGCTGCCCCTGCCAGGACTTGAGGGTCTGGGGAGTCTTGAAGTTCAGGAGCCCCAGCCGGCAGGCTGCTGGAGACCCCCAAATAGGAGGGTTTGGGGGCTTTGAGGGGCTATCAGGGGTGAGTTGTCACTGCTTTCTCAGCCCTCGGAGAAGAGAGTCAAGGAGGTCAAGACCCTCAAGGTTGACCCTGCCTGTGGATAGTTCCAGTCGCTTAGCCAGGCCTGCCTGGCTCCCAGGACAAGCGCCCCTTGGGCCAGGCGTGGGTTCGCGCCGTCCCCGTTCCCACCCGCACCCCACCCCGTCTCCAGCCCCGCAGCTCCTGGTGTGCCCCGGGGGCCCGCCCAGGCCACAGTGCCAGCTGCACCTGGGGCGGGTCCTCCCCTCCGCCACAGCCGGACCCCCACCCACCGCCCCGTCCCGTCCCCAGCTCTCTACTCACCACTCCGGGACACACGCTGAGCCCAACTCCTGGGTCCCTGGGAGCGGAGCGGCCGGGACTCCCGCAGAGTTCCCGGGCGGGCCAGCCAGGGTGAGTCAGGGCGGGCGGGACAGGAGCCGGGGAGCCACCCCGCCCCGCCCCCGGGACGACTCGGCCCCGCCCCGCTGCAGGCGCTCCCAGGTCGACGCCCCTCCTGGCGCTGCGCAGTCGGGGACGCAAGTGACCCTGATCTGGCTCTGCCCGAGGTGGGCACGGGGTCGGCCGGAGGTGCAGGGGCCTTAAAACTCTGCAGTCCCGCTGGACCCTGGTCGTGGGGGAAACTGAGGAAGCTGAAGGCCCTGAGCCACAAAGCCGTCCTGGGGCCACCCTTCTGGGAGCCAGGACATACAGATCCTCTCAGGAAGGTGGAAGTGCTTTCTCCAACTCTCAAGGTGCAGCCACTTGTCCTCAAAGCCCAACCAAGGCACAGGTGACCAGATTCTTCAGGTGCCCTGGGGGGCAGAAGACAGGGGAGAGCATCTCCTTTTCTGCTCTGGCCATGGGGTAGGAGCTGGGCTGAGCCAGAGGAAGCCTAGCAGAGTAGGGGTGGTCTCTAAAGGAGGACTTTGCCTCCCCACCCCCACCCTGGCCTGGGCTGGGTCTTTTTTTTTTTTGGTGGCTGGTCAGGAGGGTATCCCAGCCATTGACCTTGGTGTTATTGACACTGGAATTCTAACCAAGTGACTTAACCTTCCAGCCCTGGGCTGGGTCTTACAGGAGCAAGCCAAACAAATCATCCCCTTCATTCCAGAGGCATCTGGGGTTGAACCTTGATCTGCTCTGTCTGAAAGACCCTCCTCCTCGGAAACCCTCTCACTTGGACTAGGGTGGGAGAGTGAGACACCCCCACACACAGGGGAAAAAAAGCCCAAGCATTCACCAGATTTGAGACTGCCTGAGACTTGAAACCTCTAGAGTTGGGACTCCTAAGCCTGGGACCCTCTGGGCCCCAACCACAGGAAGTCCAAAGATGAACCAAAGACAAGCCTTCCTGTATGTTTAGCCAGTCATTAAGAGCACCTATTGTGTGCCAGGCCCTGAAGCTTCTTTGGAGATAAACAACACCCCCTTCTAGCTTCTGTCCTAGTGGGCAGGACAGACAGATGCTAAGCACACAGACCAATGAAGGAACAAGATGTCAGTTTGTGACAAGTACTGTGGCTACAACAAAGCAGAGTGAGGTGGTAGCAAGGGACAAGGGGTCCCTGAAAACCTCTTTGAGGAGGGACATTTGAGAAAGGTCTCTCCTTTCGATCGACTATTCTCTTTTGAGAGACTTCCAGGATCCATGTGTGTTTTGTTTGCAATGATATCCTGAAATAAGTATTTTGATGCACATCTCTTTGCTGTTTGTGCAAGAGTGTGAGGTCACTAGAATATAAGCCCCATGAACCCCAGACAGGTGTCTTCTTGCACCCTGCTGTGTCCCCAACACTTGGTGAGGTGCCTGGCACACAGGGTGCATTTAATCAATGATGGATGAGTGATCGATCAGGTATTGTCTTGGTTTGGGCTTCTCTAGACTCAGACCGTGAGACGAGGAATTGGATGTGAATAGATTATTGTCAAGAGCCATCCTGCTATAGGCAATGGCATGGGAGCCTGAGGAGTGATACCCCTTGTTCAACAGGCTGCAAGGGGGTCCCCTTTGTGTGACACGACTCCATGGAATTTCCTGTTTGTTCGCCTTTGGTTGCTTGACAAGGCTTCCCAGAATTAAACAGCCTAACCTTTTGGCTTAGAATGGCTTAAGATTCTGAGGGCCCTGGAGTTTCTCAAAGAACATGTTAATAATATATCAAAATTAATTGGTTTATTTAAAAGGCATTGTAAGTGCTAAAGGTGTTTTTGATGTATGTTCCCGGTATGGATAGGCTTGATTTAATTTTGTTGTTGATTTTTCCTGTTAGTGGTGTGTGCATTGACCCATAATTTTAGAATAGCTGGCTCTGTAGTTGTGATCATGCTCTTGTGCACGTGGAATGAAGTTATTATGTTAAATTTTTATAAATCTACGTCTCCTAGGGAGATGGTGGGTCCGAGTGCAGTGGTGTTTACAACTAATGGATCCCAACCAGTTACAGATTTCTTTGTTCCTTCTCCACTCCCACTGCTTCACTTGACTCACCAAAAACATATCATTACATAGTAGCAATAAGAATGACGCAGTGTACTTGAGTAGCATCATTTAACTTTTCACTTTGTCCCCTGTGCTGTTCCCGGAGTCTCTTGGCAGGGAGATGAGCAGTTTTGTTACAAAGATGAATAAGTTAGATAGTAGAAAAACATAAATTTTGATATTAACAGGTTTTGTTTAAATCAGTTTGTAACATAAAACTTATATCAATAACATAAAGTTTAAGAGGTTTATAGTTAAATTTTATGATGAAAAATCATGTTATAAATATTGTGATTTTGATTATAAACTAAAATGATTATATTATATAGAGTATAAACAATTGTCAAACATAAGTAATCAAGGTTATTAAAATCAAGTATAGTAAGTATTAGTAAGATTTAAAAAGGGTTATATTATAAGCTAAGAAGGTTAAGAATTATAGCTCAAACTAAAAGTCTGATGCTCTTTAAAGCCAAACATGCTGCTATTGCATAGTTTTCTGGCCACAAGCCACAGGCTTTGGGGTGAACTACTGATGCATAAGTAGATGTTTTTGTCAGAGCGTGAGGGCTTTGGAACATTTTGACCTTTCCTTTCAATAGAAATGAAATAAAAAATGTTTTGATTAAAGATAAATCATTATGTAGAGGATTAAGTAAAAAAATATAAATAAAACAAAATTCATGTGGTTGTTGTCCACACTTCCACTAGACATCTGTGGTCCACATCTTTCTTTTTTCACTGAATCCACACCACCTATTCAGGTCCAATGAATCCTGCGGAGCTGGTCTCCAGCAGATCATCTTGAAGGTGATCCCAGGAGGCACTAGCAGAACAATAAGGAAGTAAGGGAGGGAGTGGAAAGGTTATCACCATGGGCCACTGGGACTCAATTCTGCTGGAGATCAGATTGCTGAGAAATGGTGTAGGCCACACCTCCAAGTTGTCCCACCCAAGGGGTGAGGGAATTGAAGTATTGATTCACCAGTTTCTGTCTGTCCTTGTCTGAGCGCTGCCCTGAAGGAGGAGTGTGGAGAGGTGTTAACTCCCTGGCAGTTCTGATCTCTGCACATGGTGACTGCAAGGGCTCAGGGATATGGAGATTGTGGTATGGCACCTGCCACAGGTATAGATGCCTGAGTGGACTCTACAGGAAACACATACTCAACATGCTTCCGATTGTTCTCCAGAAAGCCTACCCACATTACATTCCCTTTGCTAGTGTGTGTCTTTCCAAATGATAATATCCAGCTTTATAAAAAAGTGATGGTAAAATACATGTCTTAGTTTGTGTTGTGCTGCTGTAGGAGAATACCTGAGACTGGGTAATTTATAAAGAACAGAGATTTATTTCATATGGTTCTGGAAGCTGGGAAGTCCAAGGTCAAGGGACCTGCATCTATTGTGGGCCTTCTTGCTGCATCATTCCATGGGAAAAGGTGGACAGTAAGAGACCACACCCATGTGCAAGAGAGAGTGAGAGAGTACAAAAGGAGGTTGAACTCCCTTTCATAAGAAACCCACTCCACGGGCCGGCCCATGGCTCACTTGGGAGAGTGCGGTGCTGATAACACCAAGGCCATGGGTTCAGATCCTATATAGGGATGGCTGGTTGGCTCACTTGGGGGAGTGTGGTGCTGACAACACCAAGTCAAGGGTTACGATCCCCTTACCAGTCATCTTTAAAAAAAAAAAAAAAAAAAGAAACCCACTCCTGTGATAAATACATTAACACATTCATGAGAGCAGAGCCCTCATGACCTAGTCACCTCTTAAAAGTCCCACCTCTCAATATTGTTGCATTGGGAATTAAATTTCCTTTTGGGGTTATAGCTAAATCATAGCATTCCACCACTGGCCCCCCAAATTCATGTTATTTGCACATGCAAAATACATTTATTCATTCCAATAGCTCCACAAGTCTTAGCTCATTCCAGCATCAACTCAAAATTCCAAAGTCCAGACTCTCATCTGAATCAGATATGGGTGAGACTCAAGGCACTATTCATGCTGAGGAAAATTCCTCTCCAGCTGTGAGCTTGTAAAATTAACAAGTTACCTGCTTCCAAAACACAATGGTAGGGCTGACCCATGGCTCACTTGGGAGAGTGTGGTGCTGATAACACCAAGGCTGTGGGTTCGGATCCCTACATAGGGATGGCCGGTTAGCTCACTTGGGAGAGCATGGTGCTGACAACACCAAATCAAGGGTTAAGATCTCCTTACCGGTCATCTTTTAAAAAACAACAATAACAACAAAAGCACAATGGTGGACAGGCATAGGAAAGACATTTCCATTCTAAAAGGGAGAGATAGGCAAGAAGAAAGGGATAACTGGTCCCAAGTAAGTCCAAAACCCTAGAGGACACCAGTATTAAGTCTTAAAGCTGGAGAATAATCTCCTTTCACTCCATGTCCCACATGCTGATCAGTGGGTTGGGGGTTGGACACCAAGGCCTCAAAGCAGCCCCACCTCGATGGCTTTGACAGGGTTAGTACACCCAGCAGCTCTCATGAGTTGGAGTCCGTGCCTGCAGCTTCCCCAGGCTGCAGTTGCATGCTGGTAGCCTTACAGTTCTGTGGACTCAGGCGCTGCCCCTTTCTATGGCTCCACTAGACATTTCCCTAGTGAGGACTTAGAACACCTGAAGAATTAGCACCATGTGGATGCCACCAAGGTTTATGGCTTGTACCTTCCAGAGTGGTAGGTTGAGCCACACCTGGGCCCACCTGAGCAATGCCTGGGGCAGCCAAGGGGTGCTATGCTGGAATACAGTGAGCAGAGTCCCAAGGTGGTGCAGGACTGTAATTATTGATGTCCCCTGGGCAAGGTTCTAGCTTAACTCAAAGATCTCTTTGGGGTCATTCTTCCATTGCCTTGATGAATAAAACTTGGCTTCCTTCTATTCATATTAATCTTTTTAGCACAGTAGCTTGGCCACACCCTTAGTGTTTCTCTTGAACATGCTTTTTTATTCTTTACATGGCCAGGATGAGAGTTTTCCAAATCTTCCTGTTCTGTTTCCCTTTTAATTATAAATTCTGTCTCTAAATCATTTCTCTCTTCTCTCATGATACTGTAAGTTGGCAAAAGAAGCCATGCAGCATCTTTAACACTTTGATGCTTAGATATTTCTTTTGCCAGATGACCTAGTTCATCACTCTTAAATTCTGCCTTCCACAAAGTCCTATGAAATGAACACAATTCCATCAAGTTCTTTGCAACTGTATAACAAAATACCTTGTTCCTCATTTCTGAGACCTCATCAAAATGGTCTTTACCATTCATATTTCTATCAACATTCTGATCAGGACAACTTAAGTGATACCTAAGAAGATTTATACAGCTCTGTCTTCTTCTGAGTCCTCACTAGAATTGCCCTTAACACTCCATTCATGGCAACCTAAGCTTTTTCTAGCCTGCTCCTCCAAATTCTTCCAGCTTCTGCTCATTACCCAGTTCCAAAACTGCTTTCACATTTTCAGGTAATTGTTATAGCAACAACCCCACTCTTGTTACCAATTTTCTTAGTCCATTTTATGCTGCTACAACAGAATACCTAAGACTGTTTACTTTATAAAGAACAGAGATTTATTTCTTACAGTTCTGGAGGCTGGGAAGTTCAAGGCTGAGGGGTCCACACCACATGTGCTGTATCACCCTCGTGATGGAAGGAAGATGGGCAAGAGGACTGGCATGTAAAAGAGAGTGCAAGAGGGAGCCAAACTCCTTTTTATAACAAATCCACTTCCACGATAACGACATTAATCCATCAAACCACCTCTCAACACTGTTGCATTAGGAATTTTTTTTTCCTTTTTTGGCAGCTGGCCAGTGCAGGGATCAAACCCTTGGCCTTGGTGTTATCAGCACCATGCTCTAATCAACTGAACTACCTGGCCAGCCCACTGCATTAGAAATTAAGTTTCTAAGATGGAAATTTTTGGGACATATTTAAACCATTGCAATACACGTAACATAAAATTTACCATCTTGGCTGTCTGCTTAACTCAGTTGGTCAGAGTGCAGCCTTATCACACCAAGGTTATGGGTTTGGATCCCCATACCTGCCAGCTAAAAAAAAAAAAAAAAAACCATCTTAACCATTTTTAAGTGTACAGTTTAGGGGCATTAAGTGAATTCACAGTATTGTGTAATCATCACCATCATCCATCTCTAGAACTTTCTTCATTTTGTAAAGCTTAAACTCTGTCCCTATAGAACACTGATTCCTGATCCCCCCTCCTCCAGCTGCTGGCAACCACCATTCTACGTTCTGGTTCCCTGAATTTTCTACTCTGGGTACTTCCTATAAGTAGAATCATACACTATTTGTCCTTTTGTGATTGACTTATTACATTTAGGATAATGTCCTCAAGTTGCATTTATGTTGTAGCATGTGTCAGAATTTCCTTCCTTGGTATGGCTGAATAATATTCCATTGTATGGATGTACCACGTTTTGTTTATCTATTCATCAGTTGATGGAAATTTCAGTTGTTCCCACTTGGCCATTGTGAATAATGCTGCTATGAACATGGGTGTACAAATATCTCTTTTGAGACCCTGTTTGCAATTTTTTTTGGTATAGATCTGCTGTGAGTTGAATGTGTTCCCCAAAGGCTCATGTATTAGAAACTTAATCCCTCCTGCAACAATGTTAAGAGGATGGGAAATCCTATTATGATAATTAAAAGGGTCTTTTGGAGGTGATTAGATTGTGAGGACTGGGCGCTCATGAATGGGTTAATCCATTGATGGTTTAATGGGTAGTTGTGGGCATGATTCTGGTGGCTTTATAAGGAGGGTGAGTGAGCAAGTTAGCTTTCTCTTGCTCAGCCCACTCACCATGTGATACCCTGTGTTGCTGTAGAGCCACCAACAAGAAGGCCCTCATGAGATGTGTTCCCTGGACTTTGGACTTCCCAGCCTCCAAAACTGTAAGGAATAAATTTTATTTCTTTATGAATTACCCAGTTTCAGGTGTTCTATCATAAACAACAGAAATAGACTAATACAGAAAATTGGTACTGAGAAGTGGGGTCTTGCTTATAACAAATACCTGAAAATGTGGAAGCAGCTTTGGAACTGGGTGATGAGCCTAGGCTGGAAGAATTTGGAAGAGAAGTCTGAAAAAAACCTAGAGTTTGTTAAGGGCTTAGAAGACAAGAAGACCAGGGGAAGTTTAGAACATCTTAGAGAATGGTTAAATGGTGGTGAGCAGACGGCCGATAGAAATATGGACAGTAAAGGCCATTCTGAGGAGGTCTCAGATGTAAATAAGAAGGAGCTTACTGGAAACTGGGGCAAAGATCACCCTTGTTATGAACTTCAAGCAACTTGGCTGCATTCTGTTCATGCCCAAAGGTTTTATGGAATGTGGAACTTAAAGGTTCTGGCCCAGGGTATTTGATGGAATAAATTTCTAAGCAGTAAAGCATTCAGGAAGCTGGGTGGATACTTGTAACAGTCTGTGCTGAGTTATGGCAGCAAAGGCATGACATAAGGGTGAAATTTATAATTAAAAGGGAAGCAGAGAGTAAAAAATTGAAAAACTCTCAGCCTGGTCACATAAAGAGTGAGAAAATCTGTTTGAGAGAGGAAACCAAGAGTGTAGTCCAGTGACCATTTGCTAGGGAGATTAGTACAGAAGAAAAGGATTATCCAGAGAGCGGAAAAAAGACCTTGAAGGCATTTCAGAAATCTTTGGCTGCCCCTCCTATGACAGGTCCAGGGCCTAGGGAGGCAGAATTGTTTCAGGCAGCAGACCCAAAGCACCACCTTGATGCCCAGGGCCACCTTGGGAAGTTGCTCCCTGCATTCCAGTGGCTCCTGCTGCTCCAGATGCCCCAGTCATGGCTAAATTGGCCCCAGGTGGTGCTGAACCTGCTGCTTTGGAAGATACAAGCCGATAACCTTGGCGACATCCATGTGGTGTTGTCTGCGGGCTGGCAAAATGTCAGAGCTGTGCCAGGCCTCCACCCTGATTTCGAAGGACGCGTGGGAAAGCCTGGGGGCCCAAAAAGAGATCTGTCAAGAGCTACTGCAGACAGCCTTTGCTAGAGCAATGCCAAGGGGAAATGTGTGGTTGGAATTGTAGCAGAGAACTCCCAGTGGGGCCATGCCTGGTGGAGTCATGGGAGTGGAACTGCCATGGAGACCCCAGAATTGTGGAGCCACCAGCATGCAACGTCAGCCTGGGAGAGCTGAAGCACGGGCTGAGCCCAGGAAAGCCATAGGGGGAGGCTGCCCAAGGGATTGCAGGCCCAAGCCCTCCACCAGCGTGCAGAGGATGCTGTATGTGTAGTCAGGGGAGGTTATTCTTTAGCTTTGAGAGCTGATGTCTGCCCTGCTGGGTTCTGGACTTTTGGGGGAACTATTACTGCTTTCTTTTGGCCTCTTTGTGTGTGTGTATTCATGGCTTCTTTTGTTCAACATGCTTTTGAGCTTAGTCTGTGATTTGAGTGTATTGATAGATGTTCCTTTTTATCACTGAGTAGTATTCCATCTGCTGTGGGTTGATTGAATTGTGTTCCCCAAAGTGCATACATTAGAAACTTAATTCCCACTGTAACTGTTGAGGGGGGAACTCCTGTTACGGTAATTGAAAGGTGGGGCCTCGAAGAAGTGATTAAATTCTAGGACCGAGCAGTAGTGAATGGATTAACAATGGTGGCCATGGACGTGGTTCTGACGGCTTTAAAAGAGCACATGAGAGTCTTTCTCTGTCTCTCTGCTCTGCCATTTTCTGCCACCCCTGAATTGCTGTAAAGCCACCACCAAGGAAGACCCTCACCAGATGTGTTCCCTGAACTTTGGACTTCTCAGCCTCCAAAACTGTAAGCAATAAATTTTTTTTTTTTTTATAAATTACCCAGTTCTTGGTACTTTATTATAACTAACAGAAATGGACTAATACAGAAAATTGGTCCCAGGGATGTGGGGTGTTCTTCATAACAAATAATTGAAAATGTGGAAGTGGCTTTAGAACTGGGTATTGAGGAGAGGCTGGAAGAATTTGGAGGAACAGACTAGGAAAAGCCTAGATGCTGGTGAAGATTTATAAGACAAGAAAATCAGGGAAAGTTTAGAATGTTTTAGAGACTGGTTAGATGGTGGTAACCAGAATGCTGATAGAAATATCAACAGTAAAGACCATTCTGAGAAGATCTTGGATGTAAAAAAGAAAGGACTTATTGGAAACGGGGGCAAAGATCGTCCTTGCTATGAACTGTCAAGGAACGTGGCTGCATTCTGCTCATGGCCAAGGGTTTTATGGAATGTGGAACTTCAAGGTGCTGACCCAGTGTATTTGGCAGAAGAGATTTCTAAGCAGCAAAGCATTAAGGAAGCTACATGGCTACCTGCAATAGCCTATGCTGAGTTATGGCAGAAAAACATGACATAAATCCAGAATGTATGATTAAAAGAGAAGCAGAGCGTAAAGATTTGGAAAATTTGCAGCCTGGCCATGTGGTAGAGAAGCAGAGAGCATTTTCAGGAGAAAAATGCAATTTTGCTAAGAGAATTAGTACAAGAAAGGGATTATCAAGAGAAGTGGGAGAAAGGCACTTAAAGGCATTGCAGAAGCCTCTGGGGCCAACCCTTCCATCACAGACTCAGAGGCCTAGGGAGACAGAATGGTCTCCGGACACAGGCATGAGGTGCCCTCCACGGACTCACTGCCCAGGGCCACCTTGAAATGCTGGACTTGCACCAGCACTCTGGTTGCTTTGGCTGCTCCGGCTGTGGCAAAATTGACCCCAGGTGTGGCTGTACCCACAGCTTTGGAAAATACAAGCTGGAAGCCTTGGCAGCATCCACGCAGTGTTAGGTCTGCAGGCTCACAGAATGCCAGAGCCATGGAGGCTTGGGAGCCTCCACCTTGATTTCAAAGGATGTATGGAAAAGCCTGGGGACTGAAGAGATCTGTCGCAGGGGCAGAGTCACCACAGACAGCCTTCACTGGAGCAATGGTGACTGGAAATGTGGGGTCAGAGTTGCAGCAGAAAAACCCCAAAGTGCCATGCCTAGTGGAGCCATAAGAGCGGGACTGCATAGAGACCCCGGATTTGTGGAGCTACCACAGTGGAATGGCCAGCCTGTGAGAGCTGAAGTGTGGCCTGAGACCAGGAAAACCTCAGGAGCAGAGCTGTCCAAGGACTTGGGACCCAATCCCCACACCAGCATGCAGAGGACATCGAAAATGGAGTCAAGGTACATGATTCACCAGCTGTAAGATTTGATGCCCGGCCTGCTGGGTTTTGGATTTGTTTAGGACCTGTTACCCTTTTCTTTTGGCCTATTTCTCCTCTTCAAAATGGGAATATTTAGGGTTGGCCTGTGGCTCACTTGGGAGAGTGTGGTGCTGACAACACCAAATCAAGGGTTAAGATCCCCTTACGTCATCTTTTTTTTTAAAAAGGAAATATTTACCCTATGCTTGTCTCACCATTGTATCTTGGCAGTAGATAACTTGTTTTGATTTCACAGATGAGACTTTGGACCTTTTGAGTTGAAACAAGTTAAGACTTTGGGGATGAAATGAGTGTATTTACCTATGAGAAGGACATGAACTTTGGGGATCGGGGGCGGAATGCAGTGGATTGGTTGAATTGTGTCCCCCAAAGTCCATATATTAGAAGCTGAATCCTCACTGTAACTTTTGAGGGTGGGAAGTCCTATTATGGTAATTGAAAGGCAGGAGCTTGAAGAGAATGATTAGTTGTAGGACCGTGCTGTAGTGAATGGATTAATAATGCTGATCAGGGGCGTGATTCTGAGCGCTTTAAAAGGAGAGCGCGAGTCTCTCTCTGCTCCACCATTTTCTACCACGTGAGACCCCTGAACTGCCGTAAAGCCACCACCAAAGATGACCCTCACCAGATGTGTTCCCTGGACTTTGGACTTTCCAGCCTCCTAAACTGTAAGCAATAACATTTTATTTTTCTTATAAATTCCTCAGTTCCAGGTATTTTCTTATAAGTGACAGAAACGGACTAATACACCATTGCAGAGTACACTTTGGTGTGTATTATCTGTCCACTGGTGATGGATGTTTGGGGAGCGTTTTTATGAGTGTAGAGTCCAGATCCGGATTAAATAAGGGTGGGTGCAACATTGCCTTGGAGGAACGCTTGCTCCACAATCAGAAGGCAGGAGGGTAGTTGATGGCCACCTCCCTCTGCAGGGTCACATCCCCTCCGCACCACAGTCCTCTATGCAGGCTGTCTACTGAGGCCCCTGCGCTGGCCGATGAAGTCACTAAAATGACACCTCTCACTTGCTGGGCTGGGACCCTAGGACAGGACCTTGTCCACTCCCTCACGCAATTGTTTTGACACCTCCCAGTCACCCCTACTCTTGTCCCCCCAAAGTCCCACTCTGCCGCGAAGCCTTTGGTGATGTGACCTCCTGTGAGCTAGGAGGGTGTGGCAGGTGGGGGTGCTCTGCCCTGCAGGAGGCTGGGTCACTTTTCTTCATACTCTATCTCCTGTCTCTCTTCCTCCCTCTTGTCGTCCCCCTCTTCTGAGAAATCTGGGGTCTACCTCGCATCCCCTTACTTCCTAGGGCTGCATTCTCTCAGCGGCCCCCCACCCCCCAGCAGGTAGGGGCTTTCCTGGGATCTGGAAAAAACCTTCGGTATGAGAGAGGTGGATGCCCCCAGGGACCCTGGGCGGCCTGGCCTTCCCAGTCGCGAAGGCGAGGACAGCGACCAAGGACACCGAACGGCGGGATTGGTCGGTGGTCCAGAGAGGCACGGTGGTCCCGCCCTCTGGTTGCCAGGGCCCAGCCTATCCTCGGCCAGGAGGGCATTGGTCGCCAGGTGTCTGGGGTGGGGGTCGAGCAGGTGAGTGTGTTGGCAGTGGGGGGACGGTGGGGGACCCCATAGGACCTCCCCTAGTCCCTCCCGTTGGGTCTCTGGGGTCCTCGGGCTCCCCCGCGGAGACCCGCCTCCTCTAGACCGCGGAGAAGCCGCCCCGCCCCCCAACGCGCGCCTCCTACCCCCCTCGGCGCGCTCCCGCCTGCCGTTCCCGGGTCTGCAGCGCGCGCGCGCGCGCCCCCGGCTCCCCCGCCCGCGGCCGAGGGGCGGGGCCGGCCGAGCTCGCCGGGCGCCGGCGCCTGAAGCCCCCTCCCCTCGGCCGGCCGCCGCTCTCGGCCGCCGCGGCGCTCCGATCCGGCCCCACCCGGGCGACCCTGCGCGGAGCGGCGGGAGGCCGCAGCCGGAGGTGAGCGCGACGCCGGCAGGTGGAGGGGCCGGGCGCCCGCCAGGCCCGGCTGGGGGAGGGGGCGGCCCGGGACGAGGCTCTTTGTCTCCCGGAGCCCGTTCGCGGGCAGCGGGGCCGCTCTTCCCTCTCGGCAGGTGCCCGCATCCCTCGGGGAGGCCGGGGAGGGCTCTGGGGCTGGCGGGGAGACCCGGCCGTGCGCTCCGGTCCCCCGCATCTGGAGCCCTCGGCGGCAGCCCCCTGTCCCCGAGGCGGGTCGTCTGGGTCCCTGCGGGGGCCACGGGTGGGGCGTGGGTGTCAGTCCTGAAAGGGAGCGGACGCGAGGGAGGGGGCGGGCTGGGCCTCTCGGCTTCGGGGGAAGGAGGGGGTGGCGTGGGGCTTGAGGACGACGATGAGCAGCCGGCTGGTGAGTGGGGGTGGCTGGGTGGGTGGGAGGGAAGCAGATCGAGGCCCAGACCGACGTTGAGGCGCCCGTGGGTGGCGATGCTGGGGAGAGGGCAGCGAGGGGCCGGGACCCAGATCCCCCAGGCAGCGCAGCCGTCCAGGACCTGGGATGCTGATCGGTCTGTCTCCTCATCAGGTGCGGGATGGACAAGAGGGACCAGGCCAGGGCCGGGGCCGCCGCGCGGACGCCGGCTTCTCGCCCTCCCGGCCTTCCGACCCCCAGGCTCCCAGGGTCTCCTCGACCCCCTCCCCCGGTAACCTCCGCAGCCCTCCGAGTTCTGGGAGCAGCAGGAGCTGCGGGGCGAAGGCCCCTGGCGGAGCGAGCCGGGGGTATCGGCGGAGCCGCTCTTCCGGAGGCTGCCCCCCGAGTGGGACCGACGCGGGGCGCCGGGACAGGCCCCCGGAGCCCAGGTACCCCAGCCTCCTTCTTCAGTTCCGGCCCCATCTTCTCACCCCCTCTTCCTTCTGAGATACGCCCCCCCTTACCCCGACACCGTTGACTGGGCCTTCTCGCTGCAGCCTCCAGGCCCCCAGCAGCTGGGAGAGGGGAGCGGACCCCCACCAAGACTCCAGTCCCGGGCTCTGTCTCTAGCCCGGGGCGTGCCAGTGGGACCACCAGGTAACATGCTCTCTCTCCCCCAGTCCCCTAAGCAAGGGTTAGTGTCACAATCTGGAACCTTTAAACTTTTTATAAGAGTTGGGACATGGGAGCATTTGCAGATCTCTGGTGCAAATTGGGTGAAAGCCATTACGGGTGCGCAGCGAGGGTACATGCCCCATTTCAGAGATGGGAAACTATCAACTCGGGAGGTAAAAGAAGGAGCTGGGGCTCTGCCCTGAGTGCGGCTCCTCCTGTCCCCAGGCCAGGCCCCCTCGGCCAGAAGGGTCTCCGTCCCACAGCTGAGGAACTTGTGGCCAGAGGAAAAGCCCCGGAGGCTCCCAGAAGGAATGCCCTGAGCACCGGGGCACGGAGAGGTACGTGACCTGGGGATGAACGGGGTTCCTGGGTAGCGGGGGGACCGGCTTGGAGGTGTCAGTGACCCTTCGGCCTCTGCTTTGTCTCTAGATTCTTCGGGGCTCACCCCAGGCGGCCCCTCCCCGGCCATCGCCCGTCGGTCCCAGGCGGCGGGCGGTGAGGTGGGACTTTCCAGGCCAGGTCCGAGTGCTCGGCCACGGCCCCCGACCGAGGCCCCCAGGAAATCAGTGAGCAGCAGCACGGAGCGCAGCGTAGTCGAGCCGAGCCCAGCTGCTAGGAGGCGGCCTAATGCCGGCGGGAGCCTCCAGAGACCAGCCTCGCGGCCCCTGAGCTCCAGCTTCACCCCTCTGTCCTCCCCAGCCCGCTCTGGAGCCTCGCCCCGTGGAACACCCCGGGCTCCTGCGCATCCCTTGCAGCCCAAGTCCAAAGGGCTGCAGGCTCTGCGCCCCCCACAGGCCACATCCCTAAAGAAGGACACAGCCCCACTGCAGCACCCTCTCTCTTCTCCCTTGGCCACACCCTCTCCGCTGGGTCCCCACGCACAACAGGCACCGCCTTCCCACATCAGAGACGCGTCTCTGCCGGACACACTCCCACCCTCTCCACCGACCACGCCCCCTCCACTGGCCCCGCCCCACAACCAGGCTCCGCCCTCCCCACAGACCACGCCCCTCTCACAGGATTTTCCTTGTCCCTTGGCCACGCCTCTTCCACTAGGCCCTCCTGCGCCTGCTCCACTCTCTCTGCAGACCCTCCCTTCTCCACCGGCCACGCCCCCTCTTCAAGCTCCACCCCCACACCTGAGTGCATCCTTTCCGGAAGCATCTGCCTCTGCCCCGGCCACGGCCGCTTTTGTGGCTCCATTCTGTCCATCGGTTTCCCCCACTCTGCAGAGTATGCCTCCCACCCAGGCTTCTCCGGCTTTGCCCCTTCTTCTGGCTCCACCCTCGCCCGTGGCCACACCTCCTTTGTCAGCTCCACCACCAGCCACGCCCCCTCCACTAGTCCCTGTTTCTCCGGCCACATCTCTGCGGAAACCGCCCTCTCCCCTAGCCACATCCTCTCTGCCGTCCCTTCCCGCCCTGACCACGTCCCCTCCACGAACACGTCCTTCTCTGTCTCCGCCCCCTCCTCAGGCCACGCCCTATCCACCTCTCACACCGCCCTCGCAGGACCCTCCTGTCCCTGACACAGCCCCTCCTCAGGCCACTCCCTCTCCCCTGACCATGCCCCCCACGCAGGCCCCACCTTCTCTGACCTCCCCGCCTCTGCAGGCCCCTCCCTCTCCTCTGGCCGGGTCTCCTCTGCAGACCCCACCTTCTGTGGGCTCGCTCCCTCTACAGGCCACGCCTCCTTTCCTCCCCACGGCCCCTATGCAAACCCAACCTCTGACCTCACCCCCTCTGCAGGCCTCTCCTCCCCCTGCCACACACCCTCTGCCCCTTCCCTCTCCTCCAGCCTCACCCCCAACCTCTCCCCTTACCACGCCGCCTCTGCAGGCCCCACCTTCGCTAGCCTCGCCTCCTCTGCGGGCCCCGCCCTCTCCCCCTCCCTCAGCTTCTCTCTCTCCTGCCTCCCTCTCTCCGCAGGCCTCTCCGTCTCCCTCTGTCTCACCCCCTCTCACTCCCCCTGCTTCACCCCCTCTCTCTCCCCCTAACTCACCCTCTCTGCAGGTCTCTCTCTTTCCCTCTGCCTCACACCCCCGGTCTTCTTTGGCCACACCCTCTCCACTGGCCCCATCTTTTCTGGCGTTGTCCCCCACGCAGGTCCCGTCTCCTACCATGACCACGCCCCCTCCACAGGCCCCGCCTTCTCTGGACTTGCCCCCTCTGCGGGTTCGTCCCCCTACCCTGACCACGCCCCCTCTGCAGGCCCCACCTCTCCTGGCCCCGCCCCCTGTGCGGGGCCCTCCCTCTCCCCCTGCCTCGCCCCCTCTACCTACTCCACGCCGCCCTCCGACCCCGGGTCCGGATGCCAACATCTCGGGCCCACGGCTGACTCTGGCGCTGGCCCCGGCCCCGCCGCCGCCGCCCTCGCGCAGCCCGTCCAGTACGCTGAGCGGCCCGGACCTGGCCGGCCACAGCAGTAGCGCCACGAGCACGCCCGAGGAGCTGCGCGGCTACGACAGCGGGCCCGAAGGCGGCGCCGCGGCCTCCCCTCCTGCCGACGCGGAACTCGCCGCCTGCCACCCGGCCTCCTGGAGCCGAGGACCCGCTCCACCGCTGGCCATCCGCGGCGCCCCGGGTAAGGGGGAATCCGCGGGACCCCGGTGGGCTGTGGGCAGGTCGGAGGCGAGGCTCCGCAACTAGGGGTGGGGCCGTGGGCCTGGGGGCGGGGCTTGTGGACGGGGCGGGGCTTTCCTCTCCCTATACCCAGCCTGGGGTCTCTCCCCGCAGGAGCGCCTCTGCCGTGGCCTCCAGCTGCCGGGCCGGGCTCCGCTGACGGCTTGTGCACCATCTACGAGGCTGAAGGGCCCGAGTCGGCGAACCCCGCCCCAGGCGCGCTGGATCCGGGGCCCGGGCCCGGCGCGGGAGGTGGGAAAGTGGCGGCTGGGGCGGGGGCGGGGGCGTCCTCGCGGAGCCCGAAGTCCGCGCGCCTGGGCGAGCTGCCGCTGGGGGCGCTGCAGGCGAGCGTCGTGCAGCACCTGCTGAGCCGGACGCTGCTGCTGGCGGCGGCCGAGGGTGCCGCAGGCGGCAGCGGCGGTGGTCCCGGGGGTGCGGAGGGTGGTGGAGTCGCAGGGGGTGCCCGGGCTGCGCTCAGTGACGCAGAGCTGGGCCGCTGGGCCGAACTGCTGTCTCCCCTGGACGAGTCCCGTGCCAGCATCACCTCGGTCACCAGCTTCTCCCCGGACGACGTGGCCTCCCCACAGGGTGACTGGACGGTAGTGGAGGTGGAGACCTTTCACTGAACCGGACCCCAGCCCCGCCTATCACACCCCATCCCTGCCTTCGGATCCGCCCCTACGGTTATGCCCGTTTGTCTTAGACCCCGTCCCCCCTCCTCTGGAACCCCCCACTCTCGCTGGATTGGTCTTAGCTCCTTAGAGCCCTAGTCTTTTGCTCCAGGCTCCACCGCTGCCTTTGGCCTAGGCTCGGGACCCACCCACACCTTTGTCCTAGGCCCTACCCTCGAGCCACGGCCCCTTGGCCTAGGACACGCTCCCTCGGGCCCCGCCCCGTGTCCCGTGTACTGTCTACCCCACGCAGCCGGAGTTTTCAATAAAACCCGGACACTGGAGTCTTCGCGCCTTCGCTGTCGCCCCGGGGCTGGGGGTCTCCCTTGCGCAAAGCGGGCGGCTGAGCGGCGCGAGGGGCCAGCTAGGCCTTGTTGGTGGCAGGTCGGAACTCTGGCTGAACCGTGTGGCTTTTCTCTTGCGGGAAAGGAGACGGCGAGGGGGGGCTGGGACTGGGTCCTGCCGAGTTCACGCCGTCCGGCGCCGCGCACCCACCCATGTGCGTGAACTTGTCCTTCTTCGTGTCCGACTTCTGGTGGAAACGTTAGTCGCAGGAGGGGCCCGGCCGCTGGTCCCACTCGCTCCAGGGTCAGGCCTGGAGGCAGAAACTCCGTGTGGGCGAAGAGCGAGGGAGGGGTGGTCGGCGTCTTCTGTTTCCTCCAGCTTTCTTCCAGTCCTGGGCGCAACGATGGGGCTGCAGTGCAGAAGGCAGGCCAGCAGCTGGGCCTGGGGCTCCTAAAGAGGACCCTCCACGGGTGGAGGGTCCCGACTGCTTCGGCCGGGGAAGAAAAGGGCTCTCCCAGGGGTGGGTGGGAGACCGGGAAGTCCTCAGGCCGCACGCTCCTCTCCAGTCGTCCTCACCGTGCCATTTTGTGCTTCTCCGCCCCGTGGGCATTCTTGCCTTGTTCCTTACCTCACTTGTCCTCAGATCCTCAACCAACATCCTCACTAGCCTCCTCCACTCAGAATTCCTTGCCCTTCCTCCCACAGCGCAGGCCCTCCCTCTTCCCAAATGTCCCTGTGGGGAGCTCACCCTCTAGGTCTCTCTTACCCGAGGGTCTCCTGCTTGGCACCAAGAATGATGGACGGCTCCAGGTGGGTAAAAGGACAGCCTGGGACGCTGTGCTGGGCCCTCAGCCCTGTCTCTGTGCCTGGTCCCAGTCTCTTTCACCCTGTGGCCACCCCAGATGCGGTTGCCTACCAGCCTAGGGTCCAAGGAGAAATGTGCCCTGTCCCATAGGGGCACTGCCATCTCCATCCCCAGGAGCCAGTGGAGGAGGCCAGGATGCTCCCTCACTCAAGCTCTGAGTTTTGTGGCAAACCACAGAGGTGTCTCCAGTTGGGCCCTGGTGGGGTCCCCAGCGTCCTTGTTTCCAGACTCTCAGACAAGCCCAATGGTAGAGACTGACTCTTGACATGCTAGGAAGCCAGGACCTCAGGACAGCTCCCATGAAGGACAGTGCAGAACCTCAGGCTTTCTCTGGGGCCTGCCCATCCTGGGGACCAGCTGGGCGGAATTACCCCGGGGGAGCATGAGGGACAGACAGTGACTGCTGGGGCTTCAGTGTTAACTCTGTACGCTGGGAATGGTGCATGTGGCCACAGGAGCTATCGAATATGGTGGAACAGTACATGGGACTTGGCTGACCTAGTGTGTAACTGGCGTGGTGCCCTCCTGCTCAGCAGTTATCAGGCAGCCACAAAGTGGCCCCACACTGGGTGCAGAGGGCAGGGCCTGGCTGGCATTTGCCTCCACCCAATTAAGTTTCTGCTCCCAGGAAGCCTTGCCTGGCTCTGTTCCCACACACCAGCTGGGACTCTGTCTCAGCTCCATAGGGAGCCCCACAAAGGACTCTGCATGTTTGGGACCTCTTCTCCCAGGAGAGTCCCCCACTGTCCCCACATCCAGGCTCAGCTTGTTCTGTGCCCTCGCCTCCTCACTGACCCCCAACACTGTGGTCCATCTGATGACACCCCTCTCGCCTAAGCCCTCCACTGGCTTCCTATTGCTTTCAGTTCAAAACCCAAACTCTCGTTCCTGATTTGAGAAGCTCCCTCCTGGTCTAGCTATGCCCAGGGTCTCTTGTTCTTCCTCCTTGGGGGTGCATGATACGCCTCCTGGTGGTCCTTGCAACATCTGGCCTTTATGCTTTTGTCCTTGGAAAAGGCTCCAACACCACCACCTCCAGGAAGCCTTCCCTGATCTCCCCACACATTTGTCTATTGGGCACTTACCACATCATTGGCAAGCTCACCTCCCCACCCACATGCCTGTCTCCTCCACTACACTGGGGGTCTCTAAGAGCCAGCAGGCACAGTGCAGAGCACCCCAGAAGGCCTCTGAAGTGTGCGCTGAATGATTGCAATGAGATCCTGCTCTTCCTGAAGCCTAGGGATTCGGCATTCCTCCATGTCTCTCAGGGGAGGCCCAAGTTGAGTCCCCCAGGTGGGGTATCATACCCCACCCCGATACTAATCTCTTCCAACTCCCACGCCCTTGCTCACACTGTACCAGTGAATGCCATTCTTCTCTCTCCCACCTCCGACTCCATCAGGAAGCTTCCAAGATCAAAGACAGCCCACACTCTCAGCACTGTTTTGCTGGACCAGGGGCTGGGCATCCAGGGCTGCTCGTGCGTCCCCCACTCCAGGCCTGCCCCACTCAGCGCCCCTTGTCCGTGACTGTGTAAATACACTTTATTTTCCTTCTTTCCCGCCTGGGCGACACGTGGAGTGTGAACAGACAGTGTGCAAAATGGTGGTGGGCAGTGTGGGGGGCACGTGGGAGAGCCCTGACGGTGCCCGCCCTGGTCCCCAGGCTTTGTAACACTGAAGAGTGGGTGACCAGGAAGGGGGCACTGAACAGGGGTCCCCACCCCTGGAAGCGCCAGGGAGACTGCTTGTGACATCACCCTACTCCAGGCTCCAGGAGCACCGAGAGGGTCAGCCCCGAGGGTCATGAGGCCCCAGGGGCTGGGGGGAGGAAGGGGTCTGGGGGGCTTCACTGGACTTTGGCACCGTTCTCAGCGCTGATTCAGCAGAGACCACGGGACCATCACAAGGTAAGGGAAGCCAATTCCCTTGAGAAGCTGCTTCCCTGGGGCCTGGCCCTGGCCTGAGGGTGGGGCTGCGGACACAGGAAAGGAGGGAAGTGGATGGAGGCTGAGAACCCCCACAGAGAGGGTACCCTTCCATCACTGGCCAGGACGAGGTGATGTGTCTCCCACAGGAAGATGTGGGGTGCTGGGGAGAGGGGTCTCTTTACTTCCTTGCAGCTGCTGT
Organism: Cynocephalus volans; assembly: GCF_027409185.1. Taxonomy (NCBI): domain Eukaryota; kingdom Metazoa; phylum Chordata; class Mammalia; order Dermoptera; family Cynocephalidae; genus Cynocephalus; species Cynocephalus volans. The sequence goes on from NC_084469.1 coordinate 99,678,215, forward strand.
GGCCTCAGAGAAACGGGAAAACACTGCCCAGGCCTGGGCTGGTTCCCACAGGCCACTCACACCCCAGGTGGCCCTGCATACAGTAGGGGGGACTTTGGTTTCTGCTGCAGGGGCCACTATGCCTGCACCAGGCAGGAAAGCCCAGCCTGGCCATCTGTCCCCGGCAGCCAAGGGCTGGTCAAGGATGACCGTGTTGCGAGGAGCATCGTGGGGTGCTAACATTCAGCCCAGAGCTGCCCCTCCTTCCTCAGGCTTCCTCCAGCTCCTGGGCCCTTCCCAGCAGGGCCTCCCTTGTCCCAGAAGGAAGTTTGCTGGGAGGAGGGGGCTTCCTGCTCATCAGTCCTGGTGCCCCTGGGTCTTCGGTCCCCAGCCTTCACTGTTAAGAGGGCAGTCCCTGCAGGTAACTGGCCTCGGCACCCTGGAGCGCAGGAGGGCCCGGAGCGGTACAACCAAGATGGGTAAACACTGCTGGGGAGGGACAGCCTGCTGGGGGTCCTGAGGCGCCTCAGGCCCGGGTCCTGCCCTCTGCGCGTTGCCTGGCATGAAGTGTGTTCAGAGCGGCCGGTGGAGGAGCTGGCCGCGGACTGCCCCGGAGCCCCCCGGCGGTGGCAGTTGCTGCCTCCCGGCTCTGGGCGCGCGGGGCACGCCCTCAGTTGTCCAGACCCTGGCTATAGGGCGCGGCCAGCTCGTCGGCCTCGCTGTCTGAGCTGCCCTCGCTGTCCTTGGCCGGCCGCTCCAGACGGCGGAAGAAGCGCGCGTCGCGAGGGGACAGAGGGTAGAGTGCGTCCTGCAAGGCCGCGCCCACGCCCACGCCCACGCCGAGCAGCTCCTCGTCCGATGACGGCAGCGAGTCCTCATCCAGGTGCCGCGCCAGGCTCAGACCGTCGAAAGCCAGTGGGTCCTCGAAGGGCGGCGGGCCCTTCAGCAGCCGCACCTGGGGCGGGGGTACCGGCGCGCTGGAGGCTCGAGCCGACGCGCCCATGCAGGAGTCGGGCCGCCCGGGACCCTCCGACCCGGCCCTCCTAGCCGCGTCCTCCCCAGGGCACGACGTCTGTCACTGACATGCCCCGCGCCCGCCAGGGCCGCCCGGCGCTCACCTCGGCCTTCAGCTCTTCGATCTGGTCCTTGAGCTCGCGGATGTATTGCGACGAGTCTGAGTGGTTCAGCTGGCCCTGGATGCGGCCTTCCTCCCTCTGCGGGGTGGTCCGGGTCCCAAGAGGTCAGAGCAGCGCCCGGCCCGGGGCCTGCCCGGCGCCCGCCCCCGCCCCCGCCGCTCACCTGGATCTCCAGCTCGGCGATGCGCTGCCGCATCTCGGCCACCGCGGCCATGCTGTCCGCCTCCCGCAGGCGCACGGCCATCACCTCCTCCTTGCTCTGGGGAGGGGAGGAGAGGGCGGGTCAAGGGGCGTGGCGGGTCAAGGGGCGTGGCGGGGCGGGTGGGGGGCGCACCTTGCACTCGGCCTCGGCCTGCTTGCGGCGGCTTTCGCTGAGCTGTGTCTGCAGCCCCTTGTTCTGCGCCGCCAGGTACTGCAGCTTCTCCTGCAGCGCCGCGCGCTCCGCCTCCACGCGGTTCAGCAGGTTGCGGTGGATGTGGTCCTGCGGAAGGAAGAGAGGGAGGGCAGACCGGCGGAGGTCGCAGCCTAGCCTCTGACACGGAGTCCCCTCCCGCAGACGGGAGGGCGTTGGAGCCCACCTGCGTCTCGAGTTCCACCACGCGCTGCCGCAGCTCGCGGCCCTCGGCCAGGGCCTGGGCCTCCCGCAGTCGCACGCTCATCAGCTCGTCCTGAAGCTCGCCCAGGACCAGCTTCCGCGGGGACTCCTTCCAGCGGCCGCCGCGGGACAGATGGGCCTGGGGGGGAGGGTCCGAAACTCGAGTGGCCAGCCTCCGCGGGAACTGCCTTCCCCGCGGGGACGGCCCGAGGGGACTTGCGGGCCGCGCTGCCCACCCCGCGTCCCAGCCCGCGCCCTCACCTGCCAGGTGTCTGACAGCTCCTGCAGCTGCAGTCTCAGCTCCCGCGCTGAGGCCACGGCCTCGCCTTCCCGCACCTTGAGCGCCTTCAGTTCCTCCTGCAGCCGCGCCACGTTGTTTTCATCGGGCAACGAGCTGTTCCTCTGGGGAGAGAGAGGTGGTCAGGGCCCCGGGGAGCTGCGCAGACACATGGTGCCCTGCACCCCATGCCACGTTTCCTCTGAGCTCCTCCTTGGGCACAGTGGCTGGGGGAGGGCGGCACCCTGGACCAGAGGATACCTGGGGAACAGGGACCAGACCCATAGGAGCAGACCCCATCTGTGTAACCCCAAGCAGAGATCTTCATCTGTAAACTGGGTGCAGTAACACTCTCTACTCTCACAAGGCTGTCCTAGGACACCCAGTAAATCATGGGTCCTCCATGCACGTCATGGCTGATGACATCAGGTAGGCTGGGGGAGTGAGGGTTGTTAACAGGGGCTCACCCACCTGGGAGTCAGAAATCCACGCCCCTCGGGCCTATGACCAGACTCGGACCTGCCCCAGCAGGAGCTGAGAAGACTGAGTGGCAGCTCCCTGTGCTCCCCCAGGCCAGGCCAGGCAGCCACTCTCCCTGGGGACGGGCTGTGGGCCAGCCCTAGTCCGCATCCTGGCGTCCACAGGGTTCAGCAATGGGGGATTTGTGTTCCAGGCTCTTGGACCAAAATCTAGCTTACTGGACCAAGTCCTCACTGGCCCTTGTTTGGATCTGGGGTTGGGAGTGAGGGTAGCAGGATCTTCTGGATGTGCATTTCCCACCACCTCTTGGTTGGTGATGGGGGCCAAAAGGCCAGTGGCCCTTCAAAAGCTACAGAAGAGACACGGGAGGGAGGGGGGACTCCCCAAACAGCACAGGCATCAGGGGGTGGGGCATGGCTACCGCAGTGTGTGAGCAGGTTCCGGCACCTCCCTTTTTCTGGCGCTCCATGAGAGAGTTGGGTCAATGCCGAGTCAGAAAGCACTTGGGGAGGAACACAGGCCTAGCACCCCCTCCAGGCAGCAGGCAGGGGAGAGTGGACCCTAGTCTGCCCTCGGGTGGTGTCTCTGTGGGAATGGAGGGGGCAGCCCTGATGGGCCTGGGTCTTCCCTTCCCACCCTCCCACTTCCTCCATCCTGGAACCCAGAGCCTGGAGGAGACACATGCAGGTGGGATAGAGTATCCAGAAAGTTCACGAAGGCCACTACACTGCTGGTGTGCTCCACGTGGGGTTCTGCTGTTGTGTGAGCAGGCGGCCAGGCATGAGTGTGTTCTGTGTGTGTGTGTGTGTGCATGTGTGTGTACCCCCAAAGGCTTGGGAGGGTCTGGGGGCAAGGTGTCCAACTTCCCATCCTCCCAGATCCTCTTGTGCAGACCACGGGGGAAGGGGCAGGTGCCGAGTGAGCCAGTGAGGCACCCCAGGTTGGAAAGTAGCAGGCAGAGGATGCCTCCTCTGCAGGAACTGACCGGGGTGGGGGTGGGGGGATTCTGACCTGGGGACACTCCCCGCTGGTCACCCTGGCTGCCCCTTCTCCTTGGCTCTCAAAGCTTACCCAGGGCCCCCACCCCAACACCTGCCCACCCACCCAGTCGCACCTTCTCCATGTCTAGAACCTTGTCCTGCATTTCCCGAAGGGCACCCAGGGTTTCTGTCTCCCGCAGCCGCGACTGCTCCAGCTCTGTCTCCAAATGGGACACAAAGTCCTCGGTGAGGCGTGGGTTCTCCTGGGGGAGGCAGAGCGCTGCACTGGGTCCCAGGCTGTGGCTGCGGGCTGGGCAGACTCCATGCTAGCTGGCTGTGGGCCCAGGCTTCAGCCCCCTGCCATGCTCTGTGTCTAGGAGTCCTGGCATCTGTGCAGCTGGCTGGGCTGAGCCACTCTCCTGGGAAAGCCACACAGAGGGGACTTTCCATGGCCTCAGGATGTCCCTCGGGGGACGCCAACGACTGTGGTTTCCCGGGATCACCGGGTAGGGGTGGAGGATGGGTTTCTGCTGTGCGGTCAGTGGCTTAACCACACATGGGGATGAGGGCGCTGCCTCGGGCAGGGGTGGGGCTCCAGGCTACGTGTCCTGTCTCTTCTCCTCCCTCCTCTACATCCCCTGCTCTGCCACCACTTCAAAACAGGAAAGCTTGGGGGAAAAGTCTGCTGGGATCACTCTCAGTGCCCAGAAGCCTTCTCAGGGGCACTCCAGTGGGGGACCCAGGAGTGATGGATGCTGCGAAGCTCAGGCTGCCACCTGGGCCTGATAAAGGAGAACTAGCCCCTGGGTTGTGGCCCCCTCTTGCTGTCCTGATGGCCTAGCCCAGCCCCTCTTGTCTGCCACCCCTTCCTCAGCAAGAGATTCCTTCACTGGCGTCCTGCTCCCTGCCCTTGACCACTATGTGTCTCTGAGATCCAAGGGTGCAGTGCCCAGATGGGCTCCAGGCCCTGTGTGGATCCCCTCCCAGGCTGTGCCTTCTCCAGGCCACCACCTCTGCCTGCAGTGGGCTCCTTTTGGGCCTGAGGATGTGAACCTGGACTCACGCATCTCTGCATCCCCCCATGACCAGAGCTCAGGGGCGGCTGGTAAAGTCTCTCTGACTGGCCTAAAAGGGGACATCGTGCCATGGGGGGTGGTGGATGAGCTCAGCCTCAGTTTCCCTATCAGTATGCTAACTCAAAGCAAGGTGGGACTACAGTGCTCACAGGCTCTGAGGGTCCCAGTGCTGGTGTTATACCAATGTGGCCCATGAGGGGCAAGCGAGAAATAGTGCAGCTCTGCCCCACCTCCCCAGGGCCAACGGAGCAACTTGAATCCCACAGCCAAGGCCTGAGCTAAGGTCTCCAGAGCTGGAGGCCAGAGCCAGGGGGTGGGGGCGCCCCCTGAGCAGATAGATGATCCTTCCTGCTTAAGCCCCCATGGTTTCTCCAAATCAGAGACCTACACCCCACTGCCAGGCCCTGCCAGGTCAGCCCTGGACTACAGGTAGCTGGCAGTGCCTACAGCATCTCCCTGCCTCCAGGCTTGGGCTATGCACCTGCGGGCAGTTCCTCCAATAACGAAGGCCACCTGTTGGGTACAGCTGCAGGAAAACCCTAAATGCCCCTTCCTGGAAGAGAAGCGGACTTTTTGAGTGGTGCTGTACCTTATGGGACTGCCAGCACCAGATCCAGAGTTCACACCCCACAATAGACAGGGGCTGCCCCTCACCTGCCAGCTCAGAGCGTTGGGCACAGACCAGACTTCTTGCTCCCCAAACGACCCTGACTACCCCACTGCCCTCTTCTGAGGGCAAAGTCCTGGCACTGGAGGAGGGAGATCCCACCCTGCATGGCTGGCCGGAACGGGGGTGGGGGGGAGCCCAATGATCCTTCAAACCCTTAGGAGATGCAAGGGCTCCCCCAAGGAGTCACAGCCCCGTTTGGTGTGGCTGTGTGCCTGTGCCAGGGAGGGGACCCTTCAGGGACAGCCTGGTTCTCGGAGGCCTCCGTGCTGGGGACCAGGGAGGTAGACTGCCTGGGTCTCAAAGCAGACACCCACCGGGTGGCGGGGAATGGTAATCACCGGAAGCATCTGAGTCTGGGGCCACTCGCTGTGGGGAGGGGCTCGGGGAGAACCTGCTCTTCTCTGGGTCCCCCTCCCCTCGGGAAGGAACAGGAAGACCACGGGCTGAGGCAGGGCTGAGGCAGGGCTGATCCGAGGCCTGAAGGCCGCCGGCTTGGGGCGTGGGCGTGGCCCCGCCCGGAGATCCCGCCCCCGCGGCCGGTACCTGCTGCTCCTGCAGCTGGCGGATGGTGCTCTGAGCCTTCTGCAGGTCCTCGGCCGCCGAGCTGCACTGCTGCCGCACCACTGCCAGCTCCCGTTTGATGACGTAGTTCTCCTCGGCCTCCTGAGCCCGTGTCACCTGCCCCTGAGCACAGCGAGGATGGGGAGGAGGGCGTGACCCTCTGTTCCTACTCCAGGCCCTGCCTTGGGCCACAGCGGGGAGGTGCGGGGAGGGGCAGAGAGGGCGGAGATGCGGGGAAGTGAGAGGAGCGAGGCCTCCCGCACTCAGAGCCTGGCATGGGGTGCCCCATTGGGCCTGGGGACGTGGGCGGGGGACAGGCAGGAACAGACCACCCTGGGCCCAGGCTCTGCCAGGCTTAAATGGCGATGGAAGCTGCCCACAGCTCCCCCACCCCCCGTTCTGGCTTTTGGTCTCTGCCCCAGGTGAGGTGCGGAGAAACAAGTCCTTTTCCAGGGCCAATCGCACAGCAGAGGTCACCTCTGCCCGTTCATGCCGGGCTCTGATGGTGAGGATGGGGGTTGGGGGCAGTCACAGCCCCAGTGGCTCCCTGGGGCTGGCTGTCTTCACTGGCCTAGGAGGTGGAATACACCTCTCCCAGGGGTCTCCACCTGCCTGGGGCTGAGATCCCTCTCCCCCACCTCATCTTCTCACCCCACCCAATTGGGGTCCCCCATTCCAGACTCAGAGCCACCAGTTGGCAGGTGGAAGCTTCCAGATCAAGCCATTCAAGATGAGGTGGCAGCAGAAGCAGGCGAGTGAGAGAAGATGGCAGGCTTTGCAGGTAGGAGCAGAGAGGAGCAGCGTGAGGGGCCAGATGGGCAGGGTGTGTGTGTAGCTCAACACACACCAGGGCCTGAAGCTGATATGCTCTTAGGGTCCCTGAGCCCTCCTGGTTTCCTAACCAAGTCCCTTGGAGGAAGGAAGCTTTCTGTACATGTGCATGTATGTTCACACCCAGACACACTCACAGACACCCTCCTCTCCCCAGGAAAGCCTCTGTCTCCCCCAGAAGCAGTCCCCAGCTGCCCCATGCATGGTGCCAGGCCTGCCCCCCTCAACCCCGGAATGGTAGCAGCCAGGGAAGAGGCGGTTACTGGCTGTCATGTGCAGGGACCAGGGAAGGGGCCAGGATGGAAACCGGAGAGGGAGACGAAAGCTACAGTACCTGGATTAACCTATCAGCCAGAGCAGCGCTCTCCTGCCCGGTGGGCGGGCGGGCGAAGGGGGTTCCGAGCGACAGGGGGAGGAGGCAGAGCGGAAGGCGAAGGGACAGGAGTGGGGAGAGACAGACAAGAACCACTTGTCACTAACGCGGTGGACTATCTCTAGAAGCAGGGGAGAGAGGAGTGAAGACCAGAGAACCAGCAAGAGAGGACCCGGAGGAAGACCAAAGCCAGAGCCAGCTCCGTCCCAGAGAGGGGATCGTGTGTGATGGAGAGGTTGGGGTGCCCAGGGATGCTGAGGAGCTGCAGGGCTGGGACACCCATGGTCCCATGCTCCAGGGCCACCCAGGCTGGAGTGGGCTGGGAAAACTCAGCACTGACCCCTCCAGAGAGGATAGGGATTGGGGATGTGTTTGAATTTTGAGGCAGAACAAGAATTGAAGCTTTGGGACAAGGGCAATAGAATCCTGTTGACGACCCGCTCCCTGTGGTCTGTGGAGGATCAAGAGAGAACAAGGAAGCAGGAAGTGGGGACCCCAGGGCTTGGAGCCCAGGAAAGCCCCTAATTCCACCCCCATTTTTAACATTGGGTCCAGGGTCAAGGCTGTGGCTCCCCACCATGGCTGCCCCTTCCTCCTCCGCTGTCTCTTTCTTTTCTTTCTTTTGAGGGCGAGACTTCCAAATTACAGGGTGGGGTGCCTTGCAGCCCAGTGATCGGGCTCCTCCATCAAAGCAGTAGTTCTGTCCCCCCGCACCTCCTCCCCACAGCCTGGGTGGGCACAGAACACAAGCGGATTGCTGTGTTTGCAGTTCTCTTGGGTTATACCTCAGCCCCAACCCCAGGGTTAATCACGATGCGATCGAGTGGAGGCTTCCCAGAGCCCCCAGTCACAGGGCAGCCCACATCTCAGGGGAGTTCATAGGATTCACTGCACGCTTCTCAGAGCCTGCTGGCTCAGGGCAGGACCTGGGACTGGGGCAGGGGGGCAGGGGGCTGGCTGGCTCCCCAGCTGCTTCCTGCCCAGCTGCTTCCTGCGAGAGACCTGGAGGATTTGGAGCCCCAGGCTGGTGGCCACACCCCTCACCTTCTCTAGGGTCTCAATCCGTTGTTTCAGGAGCCGGTTCTCAGTCCGAAGCCTCTATGGGGGTGGGGGGAGAGCATGTCAGAGCGGGTCCTCACTCCTGTACACACATACCCCTCATTCACCCACCAACCAGGCCGGTGCTGTTAGGTGTCAGGCTACCTCCAGGCAGGACAATGCCAGCATCTTATGTTCTGGGTCAGCAATTTCAGAAAACAGGGCCAATTTCTGTTTAGAATGGCCCATTTAAAAAAAAAAAATTGGGGGGTGGTGGGGGCTGCTGGCTGGTTAGCTTACTTGGTAGAGCGTGGTCATGATAACACCAGGGTCAAGAGTTTGGATCCCCATACCAGCCAGCCACCAAAAAAAAAAAAGCGTTTTTTAAAAAACAAACCTTGGCTTAATAAAAGTAACGTGAGAGTTTTCATGGCTCTGTGGCCCCCAAACTCCCCTGAGAAGTCTGTTCCATCCCACGTTTGCGTCTGTCAAGGGCAAAGGCCTCTGTGTTTTGGAGGAACCTGCTGTCAGACAGCCCCCCGCCCCACATTGCTTTGCTCCAAGCTCCTGGGTTAAATTCTGGGAGGACAGCCTCCTCCCAGAGTTTGGGCCTTGAGCGCCGAACACATATGCTTGCTTTGGCTCCACAACTATATTTCCGTGACTTGCCAAAAGCAAGCTGTCCCCCAGAGGTTGTCACTTTCCCCGGCTGGGGTTTCAGAGATGTCTCCCTCGCTTCCACCTCCTATTCTGCACTGATGGACATTGGTTAGATATTTGCGGAGTTAGGTCCCCCTACAGCCCCTCTGGGAAGCAGGTGAGTTTTACATACATGTTGTATCTAGTCTGTCCCTGCGTCCCCATTACGAAATAGGTACAGAAATATTTGGATCAGCAGATGAGTGAGGGTCTTGCCTTGCTGTGGGTCACACAGAACATTTCCTGGGTTTCATCCGGGAAGAAAAAGTGATGGAAACACCCAGAATGTTTCCAAGAAGCAACTGCAGTCAAAGAAAATTGTAGACTTGATGGTCATTGACTCATGTCATAGGTGGGGAAACTGAGTCAGAATGGGGCAGGGCCTTGCATGAGCCTCCCAGCTCGGCCACGTCAGAGCCATCTCAGCACAGGCCTCTGTCCCTTATGGCGATCTGAAGCCCTGACCCCTAGACTCTGACACCTGAGCTGCTCTGCCCCTTCCCTGGCCTCAGCCGGTCACTGTACCAAGCAGAGCCATTCTTGGTGGAGTTGGACATGCCAGACCAACTCCCCCCTTTCTTGCTTACTCTAGAGGGAAAATGAGAAAAAACGAGCGAGAACTATGTGGGGCTGTATATTAACTAAGTTTTTAAAAAATTTTTTTGTATTTTATGATGCTTTGGCATCCTGGGGCCTTGCTACTTCTGGAGAGATTGCTTCTCCCAGGGCTAGCTAATTCCTAGAGATAGCAAACAACCTGCCTGTCAGTGCAACTTTCATTTACAAACCAACCCATCCAGAGTCCAGACCCCCTACCACCTCTTTTATCTAACACTTACACACCGAGCCAATTATTTCCCCTAAATCGCCCCAGGGCCAGGTACTGGAAAACTGTGGATCCCTGCAGTCCAGGTCCCTATAGCCCAGAGGCAGCTGAAATTATTCAAACTATCCAATCCAAAGCCTGCTCAGACCTGCCCACCCTGCCTCTATGTTCCTTCCTGCAGAAGCCACACTAAGAGCTCTGGGCCATGCTTTCCCCCTCGTTCCTTCTGCTACCTGACTGACCCTGGTATTTCCCCATGTGGCCCTGTCTGGCATGGTCTGCTCCCTCCTCTTGGGAACTGTAAGTAATAAACTCTTCTTTCAAAGGCAGTTGTTTCTGTATCTGTCACCTTGCCTTACTTGATTAAAACAAATCCTTGGTATATTTTAAGACAGCCTAAAGGCGAAAGAGAGAAGGACGTGTCCATGTGAGAAGGCATCTGCCTGAATCCTTTAAGGCCTCTGGTGCTCTCTACTGTGTCCTTGCCTTCTGCTGGCCTCTCATGGTCACCAGATAGGAGCAAGCCCTTGTCTGTACACAGGTGGGACAGACACACACGTGTGGACTGCTGCACCAGTTAAGCTGCCATTCCTGAGAAAGGAAGATGCTTCAAATCTCAGGATACAAAACTATTTCTGGAAAACATACAGATGGGTCCAGGACAGTGATGCCTTCTTCCCACCTCAGGCATGGATGGCAAGTGACCTGGATTCTAATCGAGGTTCCGCCCCTGCCTTTCTAGAGAAGGTAGGGATGATGGTGGTGATGGTGATGATGATGGTAGTAATAATAATAATAATAATAATTTGAACAGCAGAGCAAAACAAATATTTTGCAGAAGGGGCCAAAGAAGCTCAGAGAGGTGAATTCACCTGCCGGGGTCACACAGCTGGTCTGGGTGGAGCTGGGATTTGAACCCTGGTCTGTGAGACTCCAGTCTCAGCCATTGTGTGACTCTGCCCCTGAAGAGGAGAGAGCCAGGCTGTGTTGGGGTTTGTGTCCATGACTTTCCTCCTCACTGGACTGGGGCAGGGGTTGCACATAGCCCATGCTCAGTTAATGCTCGTTTAGTGAATAACGAAATCATGTGTGGAGGGATGCCATCTTCCAGGATGGTGATAGAGGCTCTGACACTTGGGGAACCCCTGACCTAGTGGGGCTGGTGGGCCAGGTACTAGGGGAACTTGGGGCCCTGGGGGAGGGGCACCTGTACCATGACCTGCACACCCTGGTGTCGGGCCCCTACCTGCTTCGGCTCTCCCACTTGCCCCCTCAAACCCCGGGGGCTCCCCCAAACACAGCCTTCTTAATATTCTTCCAGCCTACCAGGCACGCTGCTGCCTTGGTCCTTTTGCACCTGATTCCCTGGGCCTGGGGCATTTCCCCAGGTCAGCCTTGCCCCCCATCTGCACATTTTTATCCAGAGCATTTTATGGAGTCCACATTCTATTTTAGTGGTTTATTGACTGTCTCCCCATGATACCGGCAGCCGCGAGAAGGCAGGGGCCTTGACTGTCCTGTATACCTCTGTGTTGCCAGCACTGAGAACAAGAACAGGACTGGCTGGAGCAGGCGCTCACATGCTGGCCTGGCAGTGAAGGAAGGGACAGGTAGGCAGAGGGACGACCCCTCAGAGGCCAAGGCCACCTGCCAAGGACAGCCTGGTCTGCCTTGTGCACTGGTCAGGGCCTCCCTCTAGTGGCCGAACTCTAGAGCAGGGGGTGGGGGGCCCAGGAACAGCCCACCCCTATCCCCTCCCCCAGGGCCCTGGGACTCACTTTGATCTCTATCTGCTCCTCCATCTCCTTGCTCTTCATGGCTGCATACTCCTTCTCCAGCCTGCAGAGGGGGAGAATCAACACGGTTACTATCCCACCCTCAGGAGCTCTCCACCTCCCGTGAGCACCCTGGCTGTTCGGCACTGACCTCTTCATCTTCTTGGGGTTGTACTTGACTTGGTAGGCCTTGAGGACCAGCTTGTCTGGGCAGCTGTCAAACTGGTGGGGGATCACCCTCTGGAAGTACTGTGGGGCATAGGCGGTCACCAACATGTGGGCCCTGACCACCAGGGCCCCCTGATCCCCTGCTGCCCTGGAGGAGGTGGGGAACCAGTCTGCCTGGAGCATTGTTGCCATTTCCCAGCACAGGGCCTGGCCTGTCATGGGCACTCAGTGTTTGTGCAGTGAATCGCCTGCTTTCCTAAGCTGCCTGCCGCCAGGGTTTAGGTTTCCAGGAGAGAAGCAGGTGGGGGAGCTCCTGAGGACGAAGGCTGGGGGTGGGTGGGGTCTGAGCACAGTGAACCTTCACAGAAAAAGGGGGGTGGACATGCGGGGGCCCCTCAAGCCTCTGCAAAGGGTTAAGGTAAACTGGGGGTGGACAGGGCTCCTGCTCCTCAGCCCAGCTGGCCCCCTCTGGCAGCGGCAGACAATGGGCACCCGTGTTTGGGACACAACTGTGGCCTTTGTGCATTCTTCCCTGAAGCACCAGCTGGAGGACGCTGGGAGGGGGCAGGGGCCTGCATGGTGGGGAAATGGCAGTGGGAGGCAGGGGTCCTCTTCTCCAGCAGGCAGGGCTGCCAGGGCAGGCTGGGGTGGGCCAGGTGTGAAGCTGCCCTAGGCCTCTCACTCCCTCTTGCGTCCTTGCCAGACCAAGTGGCTGGGACTGAAACCACATCCAAAGACTCGTGGTTTGGCCACTGTTATATTTGCCAACAGGCTTTGAGGGACCCAGAGCAGGGGGCAGGAGGGAGAGGTGGGCTCGGCCTGGGCATAGGCCTTTCTCTCTCCCTCCTGCCAGGCTGTTGGCCCTGGACTGTGTCTGGCAGAGCCTGGGGGCTCCTCAGGGCCCACTCTGGTCCCTCAGGGAGGCCTCAGGGGACAGAGCAGATGAATAGGATCTGGGATGCTCAGGAACACCACCTTTGTCCCCAGAAGCCAGGCCCTCCCATCTGGCTCTGGCCCTGCTGGCCCACCTGGGACATCCCCTCCATGTCCAGCTGCATCAGCTCTGTCTGGTTCACCTGCAGCAGGGCGAGGCCCACCCGGAACACGATCTCCAGCCCCTGCAAAGGTGTTGGCAGCAGTGGGTCTCCTGTTCCTCCTCCCCAGGTCCTGTCTCTTCCTCCGGTCATTTCCAGGGTGGGGCATGACTTGTTCCATCCGGAGTGGACCTGGTGGGGGATGACCCGCCAGGGTCTCACCTCATACATAAAGATGTCGAAGATGCGGGTGGCGACGGGCAGTGGGAAGGTGGTCAGGAAGAGCGTGAGGAACCAGGACGAGGCGTACATGGACGTGTGGAAGCTCTGGGAGCGGAAGTGGGTGTTGAGGTCTGGGAGCTGCTCCTGTGGGGTAGGAGGAGGCCAGGTGGGCACAGTAAGGGGGGCGCTGGGCATGACTCCCTCCCACCCAGAGGTGTTGGGCCTTGGTGCCCCTGCTTCCAGGGAACCTTCCCTGACCTGCCCTGGACAGCCCTTGACTCCCTTTCTTGGGGCTCCTTGGCACTGTGCTTGGGGGAGGCCAAAACAGCCCAGATCTTTGAATAGCACAATGGGGAAGGGGAGGACACAAGTAGGGGTGGCACAAGCTGCAACAGCTCATGGGGTCCTCACGATCACCCCAAGAGAGAGCTTTTGAGGCTCAGGGGGGTTAGTTTGCTCCCAAGGTCACCTGGAGAGTGAGAGGCGAGTGAGGGCGGGTTGGAACACTGCCCTTGGTGAGAGCCCCTCACAGCTCACCTGGTGAAGCTTGGTGCACAGCAGTTTCACTGCCCTGAACTACAGGCTGCTGGAAAGTGACAGACCACTGGGGAAACTGAGGCTGGGAGAGCCGTTAGGACCCGGGGCTTCCTCCTGGAGCCAGGGACTCTCTGTGCTTGGCCGAGGGAGGACTTGGCTACCCAGCCTGAGGTGGGGTCGCCTCTTCTCTGTGGGCCCAGGACACCTGCTTGCAGCACTATCAGGTCCCCTTGAGCTACAGCATGGCCTGTCATCCTAGCCCGAGGAGTGGGGCCCTGATATCCAGGCGTGTCCCCAAGCACATGGCCCCACCTGACACTGGCTTCTGGAGCAGGCCTGTGTGTACGTGTGTGTGTATGACTGTGTGTGTGTATGTGCGTGCTCTCTCGCGAATGCGGAGCTTCTGTCTGCCAGCCAGGGGCGGGCCCTGCGGGGGCTGCTATTTATAAACAGAGACGTCTGCGGCTCTCTGGGAATCAGAAGCGGCAGGCAGATAACACTTTCCCCCTTCCACCACACCTGGGAGGGAGCAGATGGGGGTGGGGGGAGCTGTGGGTGTGTCTGATTGGAGCCATTTCTACCCCCCTGCCTTAGCAGTCCTGGAAGTCCCCACTGCAATTGGGGGGCCCCGCCTTGTCTCTCCAAGCATCCTCAAGGCAGTGCTGTGCAGCCCTGTGGGGACAGCAGCCCCTCTTGGAGGTGAAACGTTCCAGCTGTGATTTCTCAGGCCTGGGATTTTCAGTCCGAGAGACTCCTGGGGACAGCCTAGGGTGGCACCCCTGGGTGGGGACCCCAGCCCTGCTCACCTGCAGCATGTATTCGAACTGGTAGATGCAGAGCCCTAACTCAGCCATGGTGGGCTTGAAGAGCTCCCGCAGCCGATACTCCTGCATCAGCCTCACGAACACGCAGAAGGCCTCTTCCTCGGGCATCTGGGGAGGCGGGAACTCTGAGTGCACGCAGGGTGGGGTGGGGGGACCCTGGTGTGCATGGGGGCCTGTTTCTGTTCTCTCTCTCTTTTTCTTTTTTGGTGGTTTGCCAGTATGGGGATCTGAGCCCTGGACCTTGGTGTTATAACACAGTGCTCTACTGAGCTAACTGGCCAACCCTGCTCTGTTTACTTTCATTGAACACTAACTGTGCCTGGCTACCTGGACACTTGCAACAAAACCTACTACATATGGTTATCACTGTTTTACTGATGTAAAACCTGAGGTCGAAGTCACCTGCTGTGGGCCACCTGGCAGGAAACAGGGGAGCTGGGACTTGAACCTGGGTCTGGCTGTTGCCGGCAACCACAATGCTGTCCAGTCCCAACTGTCTCCATTCTCCCATCCTAAGCCTTCTAGTTTCTCTGGAGGAACCCCTCAGACCCTATAAACACCACGCTGTCTGATCTGAGCCCTCCTGAGGTCCCTGTCCAATGTGGGGAGGTGACAGAGAAGGCCCTGCATGGCTGCCCCTCTAGCCCAGCCAGGACAGGGCACAGCCACTGGAGGCTTGGCCTGAAGATTGTCAGGGGTCGCAGGTGCATGGAGAGGGAGGCTCTGACCTAGGATGACACTGCATGGAGGGAACACTCTGCTTGTGTCCACCTCTTGGGGGCACCTGGCCGCAGGCCACCTACCTGCATGAGGAGCAGGCCCACAATGAAGGCGCTGCCCTGGCAGTAGCCCACCTCCCGGTCTACCAGGGAGTACGCCTGGAAGGGAATGATGTGGTGTGAGGGCAGGGTCCTGCCCGCTCAGCAAAGCAGGCCAGTGTGGGAACTGCTCCTTCAGGAGGGGCTGGGGAGCCCTGGGCCTCACCTTCATGACGTTGAAGAGGACTTCCTGGCCCAGGCTGTCCTGGCCCTTGAAGAACTCGTGCTCTGGGTAGGTGCGGGCGATGTCCCTGCGGATCAGCTTCTCGCATGGTGATGACATCTTGAGCAGCTCTGAGTACTGGTTTTTGACTGGCATGTCTGTGGCACTGCACAGAAGCTGCCACACGATGGCCCGGAAGTGGTGCGGGATGCCCTTTCGGATCAGTTCCTGGCCACGGGGTGGGGCAGGGAGTGGGAGGCTGGGGCTGGTCTCTGTCCCAGTCCAGCTTCCCCATGGCCACCCAGTCTAGTCCCTCCGGTGTGGTCTGCCCATGCCTTGCCATGCTGCAGATCAAGAATCCACAGTGCCTAATGCTCTGCCCCTAATTCTTTGTGGACACTGCAGGGCAGAAAGCAAACGGGCACCAGAGTTGCTGGGGCCTATTCAACCCTACCCCTCCCTCTCCCTTGTCTCTGGGCCCTGGCAGGATACCCAAAAGTGCCTGTACATCTCCACTTCTGCCCCTTTGCCCAGGCGGGGTCCCTGGCAGGCCCTGGTGCTGCCCGGTGGCTGTGTGACCATGCTGGCTGCCTGCACTGTTGGCCCCGCCTGCCTGTCCGCCCAGCTGCCTGCACCACCTTGAGCAGCTTCTCCTTTCTGCGCCGCCACTCCTCCCACTCATTGGCGATCCGGCCCCACAGGATCCACGTGTCCTCCTCCAGGTGGCTCAGGTTGGAGGAGGCTGAGGAGCTGGACACCAGCGAGGAGCCGCTGTTCCTCCGCGAGCCGTTCATGGAGCGCATGGACTTGGAGTCGGCTTCCAGGAGCCTGGGTGGGAAGGGCCAGCCGAGGTGGCTCCAGTGACTCTCTGGGGAGAGGGGGACCTCTGGAGAGCCCAGCTCCTCCTCCCAGGGTCTCAGAGGAAACCAGGGATTAGGTCTGTGTCGTCCTTACTAAGTGACCGCGGCCAGTGACCTAATATCTCTGAGCCATGGTCCTCATCCATCGGCCCCAAGAGGCTTCTGTGTGTGTTCCCATTTTGTGCCAAGCACTGGGTGAGCACCATGAGGCTTAGCTCATTAATTCTCAGACCAAGTCTGCAGGGCAGGTTTTGTGACAACCTATCCTTTACAGGTGAGGTGTAGAGAGGGTAGGGCCTGGCTGAGGGCATCTAGCTAGTGAGGGGCTGTATTAGCCATGTGATCTTTGGTTTTTTTTTTTTGGATGGCTAGCTGGGACAGGGATCTGAACCCTTGACCTTGGTGTTATGAGCATCACACTCTACCGAGGAGCTAACCAGCGAGCCCTGACCATGTGTTTCTCATGCTTTGACATTGGTGACTCTGGAGGGAAGGCACCACAGCTAGCCAGTTCCTAGAGAGAGTAATGGACCTGCCTTTCATATGCATACCTGCCAATCCAGAGCCCACCCTCCAATCTTCTCCTCTATGAGGCTCTCAACTCAGGTCCGCTACCCACCTGCCCTAATCACCCCAGGGCCGGGCACCTGAAATCTAGGGATAGCCCTTATGCCCCAGAGTCCGATACAATGATTCAAACTAGTGAATCATAATGCTGATGACCCTGCCTCGCCTGTTCCTTCCCGCGGAAGCCACAGCAAAGGCTCCTGCCCACACCGCGCCTTGCATCTCTGTCCCCTATCCAGCCTTGGTCCTTCCCCATGGGGATGGTGTCCCTTCCTCTTGGGAACTGCAAGTAACAAACTATTTTTTCAGTGGCAGTCATCTCCTGATCTGTTGGCCTTGTCACACCTGAGCAATAATGAAACCTACGTTCTAGAACAAGGGCAGGCCGGAGGAGGAAGGCAGGAAGGCCCGACTCCAGAGTCAGAGGCTTTAGCTTCCTCCCGCCATCCACGGCTCAATAAACAGATTCACTTGACCTCTCGAAACCTTGGTCTCCTTATCCAAATGGATGGGACCAATCTGTTCAGCCAGAGCTGGGAGGATGAGAGGAGACATCCCTTGTCTGGCAGCTGATGGCAGCCGGACCTGTCTGAGTGTGAAGTGGCCCCAGGAACTTCTGTGTGGGGCCCAGGCTGCACCCCTGAGTCCCTCCCTGTTCCCAGGCCCCAACTCACCGGTTCTGTTCTTCGAGCTTGGCTAGCAGCTCCAGCTCATCGGGGCTGAGGTTCTCGGAGTCAGAGGTCGGGGAGCAGGTGGGGGCTGACAGGGCCTCCTGGGATGAGGAGTCAGGGCTCAGAGTGGGGCTTGCCATGGTGGGCAGGCTTGTCAATGGCGAGTAGGGCTGGGTCACAACTCTGTCTGGGGGCCAGAAACACACATGATTGGCATGGGGTGGGTGCCCACCCATCCTGATGGCTCTGGGCCAGCCAAGCCTGCCTGCTCACCATCAGGACATTTCGTCACATGGGCTGCCCACCTCTCGGTGTCCCCCTTGTCCCCACATGCCCCAGCCCCCCAACAGCCATGCTGGCTCCTTCTTGTCCAGACTCTAGCTACTGGGATCTCTGCCTTTGTAGCCAGGCCAGACACCTGGATGGAGACAGGAGTACCATGGCCAGGACCCGAGCTGTCCTGCTGTCCCTGTGCATGAAAGCCAAGGCCCAACTTGACATCTCTAATCTGCAGCAGGGCCGAGGGTAGAGGCTACTGTCACTCAGGGCCCCAAGGACCCTGCTGGGGACTTGGGGGTATAGAGCCCCTGCTTCAGTGGCCCTTCCTGACCGCTTGGCCCATCTCCTGCTGCGGCCTGCCCTGGGATCCCTGCATCAGCATCTGACCTTCCCCATCTCATCAACCAAAGTGGGCTGCTGGCACAGCCAGAAGCAATTATTCTCAACTGTTAATTGTCTAGCATTGCCAACGGCCGGAAGAGTTGGCTCCCCTTGCGCTGGAAAGCCAGGACACGTCAAAGTGCTGGGAATCTGTGTCCTGGAGGACACAGAGCCAGGGCTGTGGGCTCTGATCAGAATCCCTATCTCACCAGCCATGTGCCAGGCAAATGCCAGGCCCATATCTTGCCCTTTCAGGGTGTGGTCTGGTCAGACCCTTCTGGGGGCTTCAAGGACACTGGCCTCTTGCCTTCTACCAGCCTGGTGGAAGACAGATCAGCATCATGTTGAAAACAAAGGCTCCAGGCTCAAATGGACATGTGTCTGAAGCTTGGCTCCCCCTCAATCAGCTGTGTGACCTTGGGCCAGTCACTTGCCTTCTCTGTTCACTGTAGATTGGGATCATGTAGGACTTACCCCAGAGGATAGCTGTGAAAACTGAGCACACAATCACACATAGTGTTTAGAACAGTGCCTGACACTTAATGATTGCCCCATAAACATCGGCTGTTACTGTCCACCCTGGGGCCAGTGCTGAAGTCCAGCTGGGAGCCGGGTACTGGGCTCTGCCACTACCTGTGTGGGGACTGCGGCGGGATTGGCATCACTTTGGCCGGGGGTTCTAGAGGCTAGAAATGGCTATGCGAGGGGCTGGGGACAATGTCCTTCTGCCCAGTCATGCTTCTGTGCCACTGGGCCCCACCTGACCTGGCTCTGACAGCTCAGCCCACAGGGGAGGCCTCGCTGGGTCCCTGGAGTGGGGGGGCATTTGGCCTCCTAGGTGGCAGGGGGATAGGGGCAGGACAACAACAGACCGCTTTACACCTGCCAGGCCATTCTTAGATCACTAGGCACCTTCCCGCAGCCCCTCCAACACCTGATGGCCCACCAGTTGGCTGGACTTGACCCTGGCCATGCACTTGATTCCCGTCCTCCTTCCCGTGTTGGTCTGTTATGAGGTAGGAGAGGGGGTGCACCATTCCTTTTTCACCTCATGGGGGGCCCAGACCCCTCCCTCCCCAGGACTCTATGGCTCCCTGGGACCACTGGTTCTCCCTTTGGCTCCCAAGAGCTCCCCCAGTTGTTGGGTGCTTAGGGCTCTGGATTTTGGTGAGTGGTAGAAACCTTCTCCCATCGCCCAGCTAGCCTGGGACCACCTGCCCTAAAGACCAAGCTGCCCAACCAGGAGTTAATCATTCCTGAGAGAAGGACAGTGGGGGCCTCCTGCAGAGTCAAAGTCTGTGGCCAGCGGGTTAAGAGACGGGAACTGTGGACAAGAAGTGCTGAGTGGAAGATCTTTCTGGGCAGGGAGGGGCTGGTGAGGCACCCTCAGGGTTGGCGGGATGGGGAGGTGGTGGTGGAGGTGAAGACGGGAGCCTCAGGACCACAGTCGGATGTAGGGAGCAGTGAGAGCTCTGAGAAAGACCCCATGTGGCCAGGCAGTGGCCTGGGGCCACTGTCTCCTTGCTGAGCTGAGGGGATCCAAGCCTCAGAGAGTGTGGGCCCCACCCTTATTCCCCACAAGGAGCCACACAGAATGGTTTGACTCTGGGTTTCTGATAAGAAAAAAACAAACTAAAAGCCCAGAGGCCATCCACTAGCAGAGTTTGTTCAGCTATTTATCACATATTAGTGTGTATTTATATGTGAAATGTGCATTTCATGCAGGAAATAAAATGTATTAAATACACAGGGTTGAAATTTGCAGTCTGAGACGGAGGAACCTTTTGATCTCACCGGAACTTTCTCTTGGCTCATCTCCAGACTCTCTAAACACCGCCCAGCCCTGAATACTGTCCTCCTGAAGCATGAGCACGCATGCGCGCACACACACACTTGGACACAGTCTCTCATACCCCCCACATACTCATTCACACCTTCCACACACATACAAACTCTCTCACACATATACACGCACACTCAGATACACACATGCTCACACATATGTACACAGACACACTCTCATGTATGCATACACACAGTTGGACACACATCTACTCATGCATGTTCACATTCCCACAAACAAACAAAACAACACATATACACTGGGGCACACAAAACATACACGCTCATTCACACACACTCACACCCACCCACCCTCACGCATACAAACTCTCTTACACACACACATATACTCAGATCCACACAGACCCATATGCATTCATCACACTCTCTCCAATACACACA
Organism: Cynocephalus volans; assembly: GCF_027409185.1. Lineage (NCBI taxonomy): Eukaryota > Metazoa > Chordata > Mammalia > Dermoptera > Cynocephalidae > Cynocephalus > Cynocephalus volans. The sequence goes on from NC_084469.1 coordinate 99,698,279, forward strand.
CACTCATACACATTCACACTTACACGCTCTCCCATACACTCTCACACTCTCTTACACACATACACATGCACACACTCATTCTCACACATACACTTCCTGCACCAACCAGACCTTGCCACCCTGGGAACCAAGTGAGTTTGGGATGCAGCCTGGCTTGTGGCTGTCCTGGCTCTTGGGCATCCCTGCTCCCCCCTCCAGAGTGCCACGACTCTCACTGGCTTGGTCACTTGTTCCTGGCTCTTACTGAGGGCCATTTGGGGGCTGGGCACTGTTCCAGGCAAGTGGAGCAAGGGAGACGAGGCCCCATCTCCAGGGGACATGCAGCCACATCCTCTTGCTGGACAGGAACTGGCCTCTGAGTCTGGGGTCCCAGCCTCTCCACACCCTCAACATCAATACTTCACTCTGCTCCACCTCAGCCACCCCAACGGGGGTCCCAGCCCCTGCAAAGCAGGCAGTCGGCCACCTGCCCCTGTTCCTGCTGGCACCACTGCTCACCATGCCTCCACGGGGCGGTCCACAGCTTACAAAGCTGAGCCAGGCCACAGGGGTGGGAAGATCCCTTGCTGGAGGCTATATGGGGGTGCAAGGGCAGAAAGGTCTGGATGCTGGGCATCTCTGTGCTCCCTTCCCCTCTCCCTCTCAGGGGCGTTTGGACACTCCTGGTCACACTTCCTCCTTCCTGAAGTCCTCTTCCACCTGGTTAATGAGGCTGGGCTCTTGGTTCTCCTCTTACGTCTCTGGCTAGGGCTTCTCAGTCTCTTTCTCCATAGGTGCTGCCCTTGGCCTCAGCCCTTCATGCCCTTGGGAGGGTCTCACTCTCAGGGCTTAAATGACTAAATATATGTTGGTGATTGTGAAACCCTCATCTCCAGCTTTCCCTTTCTCCCAAGCCCCGGCCAAGATTGCCAAAAGGTCCCCAAACAGCTCCATCAGCCCCCCACCCAACCACCCTTCACAGGTTCCTGTGTCCTCCCCTTCCAAGGCAGGAATCGCCCTGTCTTCCCAGAATGTCCAGGGAAAAGAGACCAAGAAACGATCACCCAAACTTTTAATCACAGATAGAGATAAACAGTTGGAATAAAAGGTACGGTAGAGGGCTGGCTGGTTAGCTCAGTTGGTTAGAGCACGGCCTTGTAACATCAAGGTTGAGCATTTGGTTTCCTGTACTGGCCAGCCACCAAAGAAAAAAGATATGGTAGGATGGAAATCAGTCAGGTAAATCCTCAAAAACTTAAACATGGAATTGCCATATAACCCAGCAATTCCACTCCTAGGTATCTAACCAAGAGAACAGAAAACATCCATCCACACAAAAATTTGTATACCCACGTTCACAGCAGCACTGGTCACAATAGCCAAACAGTAGAAACAACCCAAATGTTCATTGATGGATGAATGGATCAACAAAATATGGTCTATCCATATAGTGGAATATTACTCAGACATAAAAAGGGATGAAGCACTGATACATGCTATGACACCAGTGAACCTTGAGGAAATTAAGCTCAGTGAAAGAAGAAAGACATGAAAGGTCACGAAAGGTCACACATTCTATGTTTCCACTTACATGAAATGGCCAGAATAGGCAAATCCATAGACAGAGTTGGTTAGGGGTGGGGGACGAAGGATGGTAGGAAGGGGGAGAAACTGCTTTAATGGGTACAAGTTTTGTTTTTAGGGTGATAGAATGTTCTGGAATTAGATAGTAGTGATGGTTGCACAACATTGTACATGTGCTAAACACCGCTGAAATGTACATATATATGTATTTGGGTGGCTGGCCCGTATGGGGATCTGAACCCTTGATGTTGGTGTTATCAGCACCATGCTTTCCCAAGTGAGCTTACTGGCCAACCAAAGTGTATACTTTAAAAGGATGAATTTTATGTTATGTGAATTAAACCTCATTAAAAAGAAGATAAGGGATGGAGCGGGCTGGCAGAAGAACCAGGGGGTGGGCAGAATCGAGGGGGAGAGGCAGGACTCCAGAAGAGGCTGGAGAGTTCTGCAGGCACCAGACCCCTCCCTGGTAGGGCCTGAGGGCCGAGGCAAAACCTGACTGTGTTTGCATTTTAGAAAGACCCTCTTGGCTCCCGTGCAGATGCTCTTCCAACTCAACACTCTCCAGATGAAAGCTGGCTCCTCTTCCTGCTGTATGTGGGCCTTCCGGGGTCCATGTTGATGCCCTACACCCATCACTCTGGCCAAGCCTGGGTGTTCCCTTCCTTCCCTCTCAAGCGCCAGAGATTAGTCAAGTCCACCACCCAAACCTCGGTCCTTACTGGCCTCTCTTCTCTGGACTCCACTTCTGGTCTGGGCCTGGGAAACACCCTCCTTACTGTGCTCTCTGTCCCTTATACATGGTGTCACCACCGCCATGGAGAAATGCAGCTCTAACCATGTTACTTGCTTGCCCAGGACACTTTAGCAGCTCCTGATGGTGAGATGAACCCCAGGAATCTCTGTATGGTGCACATGACCCCTCCGGCCTTTCCTCCTCCCACATCCCAGCCCCACCACACTCAGCCCTCTGGGCACACCTGCCTCTTCCTGCCTGTCTTTGCATGTGCTGTTCCCTCTGACTGGAAAGGCTTCGTCCAAGAGCTGGTTTAAGCATTCTTTCTGTGAAATCTTTCCTGTCAACCCCCTCCCTGCAGCGAGCATCCTGGCTCACTGCTCTCCTCTCTCTCCCTGGAAACACCTACTCCTCACACCCAGCCCAATCAACACACATTCTACAGCAATTACTTCTATACCTGCCTGCCTGCACTATGGGGTCATGAACATCTCAAGGGCAAGGGCCTGTCTTAATTTTCTATTCCAAGCCCCTAATGCACCATCTGGCATTCGGAACATGTTCAACAAATGTCTGTTGAATGAATGAAGACAAAATTGTCTGTGCCACTTGGCCAGGTGTCAAGGTCAACAACAACAGTGATAAGTCATGTGGATGTCATGTGCCCTTGACAGGAGGTGACAAGAAGGGCCTTTTGCCTCAGTGGTCTTCCTCTCAAAACCCTTCACCCCAGTCTAACCATGAGAAAAAACACCAGGCAAAACCAGATTAGGAGACATTCTACAAAACACCTGACCACCCTGCTTCAAAACGGTCAAGGTCATCAAAAACAAGGCAAGTCTAAGAAACTGTCACAGCCCAGAGGAGCCTGAAGAGACGTGATGACTAAATGTCATGTGGGATCCTGGGACAGAAAAAGGATATTAGGGAAAAACTAAGGAAATCAAATAAAGTGTAGACTTTGTTTAATAATAATGTATTTATATTGGTTCGTGGATTATAACAAATGTACCATATTAATATAAGATATCAATAATAAGGCAAACTGCATTTGGAGTACATGGGAACTCTGTGCTAGCTTCTCAAATTTTCTGTAAATCTTAAACTATTTTACAAAATACAGCCTATTTTAAAAATTAAAAAAATAAAGGTTCTGTACTAGTACAGACAGAAAAGTAAACAACAGCGATAACACAAGAGAAATACTTTATCGAGCAGAGGGTCTCTTGCTGGGTCATAGAAGAAGGATTTGAACTTGGATTTCTGACTCTGAAGCCTTTTGCCCTAAATCCACCTGCTGTGCTGCCACTTTTTCTGCATTCTTTTACTCTAGAGACGTTATATGTAAAAAACTGAGTGCAGAGGGGAGTAGGTAAAACATAGTTATTATTTTTCAAGGGGGAGAGCAAGCAAGTGTGTATGAGCAGACTTCCAGTACATGGCATTTTCAGAGGCAGGAATAAAGACCCCAAGTTTCCTTTCAATTTTTTGCTTTCTTTCTTTTTTTTTTTTTTGGTGGCCAGTACAGAGATTGAACCCTGGACCTCGGTGTTATCAGCATCATGCTCTAACCAACTGAGCTAACCCGCCAGCCCCTCCCCACCCCCACAATTTCTGATCCTCCACCTCTAATGATTACCAAACACATAGACTCATTTCTGAATCCGAAGTCTCAAAAGATGCCATGTGACCTCAATTTGCTCATCCTGATAGACTGTCAGCTGGGGCCAGCAGGACACCACTGTCCTGTCTGGCTCTAATTCCTGGGGATGTGACCTGGCCTAGTGTTTCATCCTTTTCCTTGGAAAGAGGAGGTGGGCAAGGACAGGTGAGCTGTCCCTTGGATAATAAGAACAGCAGCTGGAATTCAGAGGTCACTGCCTGCTCTTCTCTTGTCCCCAGTCCTTGCTGCTCCTCCACGTTGCTCTGGACATTTCCACCTCCTTGGCCTGGGAGTGTGGATAGTTATCCCAGATCTCTTGGCTCCAGGTAAGAACTTCACAGCCAGCAGCCCAGGTTCAAATCCCTCCTCTACCCCTTTCTATCTCTGTGATCTTGGGTACAATGTGCTTTGCCTTAGTTTCTTAATCTGAAAATAAGGCTAATGACAGCACCTACCTCACATGTTTTTTTTGGAAAAATAAATGAGCTTAAAGCAGTCATGGCTTAGGGCAGGGCCTGGCCCATGATATATATTCCCTGCTGGACAGAAATTTCCATGAGGGCAGGGGCTGGGCTGTCACTGGATCTTCAGAGCCTAGCATTTCATCAGGCTTTCAATATTTGTGGAATGAATAAATAAACCTCCCCTCCTCTGCCCCATCTGTGGTGACCCTGTTTAAAGACTAAACACTGTAAAACTATAATCACAATCACTATTATTGGTAATAACAGCAGCAGCAGCAGCACACACCTTCAGGCTAAAATCTGAGGGGTGGACCATTATGACCTGTGGAATCCTTTTTGACCTAAAAAAATAAGTTTGCTACCCTGTATCCTCAGCAGCTTCCTTTCTGCCCCCAGAACAGGTTCATTTCTGGCAAATCCCTCATGTCTCCATATGAGGGTACTTCAAAAAGTTCATGGAAAGATTCGTATTATCTTTCTTTCTTTCTTTTTTTTTTTTTTGGCGGCTGGCCGGTACGGGGATCCGATACCTTGACCTTGGTGTTATGGACACTACTCTTTACCAAGTGAGCAAACAGGCCAGAGAATGACAAAGGGGAAAAATTAAAGCCCTCATAAGTCTTCCAAGGCAGAGGAATGAGAGAAGTGGCATCTTGCAAAGATTCTTGGATCTTTGAGGCTGAGGTAGTATCTTTTTGGCTGCCCCTGCCAGTTGGGCTGGAGGGAAGGGGTGCGGTGGGCCGCCCTGCCTCTGCATGCTCTCCTAGGCAGACGAATCGCACCTCTTTCTGATGAAGAGCTCCAGGCCCTCTTTTGGAACTGGGCAAGTAAGAGAGATGGTCAGCTCCTCACAACAAACAAGGCCTTGCTGAGCACCTGCTATGTGCTTGTACTTGCCTGGGACTCAACTGTGAACAAACAGACATGTGCCCTGCCCTCGTGGGACTTGCAGGCTGGCGTGAGAGACAGATCTCAATGAAACAATCTCATGAACTCATGGCAGCAGGCTGAGAAATGAAAAAAAAAGTGCAGGTGCGTCATGCCAACAGAGCCTTTGAAATCTCCCACAAGGGGCCAGTGGATTAGCCCAGTGGTTAGAGCATGGTGCTGACAATACCAAGGTCTAGAATTCCATCCCTGTACCAGCTGGCTGCCATTAAAAAAAAAAATCTCCATCGAAGGGATGAGTCTCTTTCCTAACCCCAGCTCCCTAACTAATCTCCCTACTGCCTTCTTTTGGCTTCTGGAGAGAGTGGGCTGTGGTCTTTCCTGGAGAGAGTGGGGTTTGCTGCCTTTCCCACATTGTCCCAAGTACAGATCCCTTTTGCCAGGGAGTGCCCCATGGTGTGTGCCCGTTGATTGCATTTGGGACACCAGGCCTGTAAGATGCAGCCCATCAAACAAGGCACGGAGGCGTGCCCCCACACTTGCTCCTGCCTCCTGGGCCTCTGTCCAACCCCTTCCGCTGCCTGGAACACCCTTCTCTACCACGCCTGCCTGGTGACCGTGTCCATACGTCATCCCTGCTGTGCCTTCCCCAGGCCCTTTTCTGGGCTCCTGCAGTAGCATGTACATAATTCTGTCTCCTGCTCCCCCACGGCAGGCAGCAGGATGTGATGACAAGGGCACGTGCTGGAATCCTAGTTCCTCTGGGTTGTTTGGAGGATTAAATGAGATAATATGTAAATGGTGCTTGGCACAGGGCTTAGCATGTGGCATGGGCCTGATCAATGTGCACTGTGGGTTTCAGCTCTTGTCTCAAGGCAGCCAGGGGGGCTTTAGACACAGGGCAGAGAGCACATTTGACATTCCTTTATGCCCCAGCACCTGACTCAATTCCCGGGAGGTGGTGAGGCTCACCTGAAACAATCAGCATCTCTATTCTGCAGGAAGAAATTGAAATACACATTCCTCCTTGTTCCCTGCATCTAGCAAAGCACATACACAAAGACAGAGATTTATACCCTTGGTCTAGGGCAAAATTGTGTTGATACTGCTCATGAGCCCTCTCTGGGAGCCTTGTCATGTTTTCCTACAGAGTTCACAGTCTATCCTGGGGAGTACTCCTGTCCTACTGGGTCTGCATAAAGTCCCACCCTGGAGAGGCTGTGGAATTTGTTTCCTGTGTGCCATGTGACCTTCAGAAGTCTTTCCATCCACTCCTTCCTTCAACAAGTGAACAGAATGCACCTCTCCCTACCCAGCATCAGAGGTCCACATGGGGCAGCAGCACGGATAGCCAGCAGCTCAGTCCTCCTGGGAGGTCTCTGCATGGCTACAAGTCCTACAACAGACCAGCTTTCATCCTTGTTCTATCAGCCCTCATTCAAGCCAGCTCCCTGCGATACAGCTCAGCCCTAGAGAGACAGACATTACCCAGTGAGGTGTCCACTAATTACAACCAGGGACTATGGTGGCCAGTGATTCATAGGCACCCATTACCACCCTCCTAGACCCCACTGTCCCCTTCCACATGGCGCCTGGGAACATTCAGGGCCATACCCTAACCTTACTGGCTCCACTGTAGTACGAAGGACTGTTCTAAGGGCTCATCCCCCCATTTTTCAGATGGGGAAGTTGAGGCACTGAGCTGAGATGAATTTTTTCCTAAGGGTGTCTGGAATCTACTAGTGAATATCCACAAGAAAGCCTGGGATTTTTCTTGGGCTTTTCTGGGCATGCTTCTGTTGTTAGAAGGACCCCAGACTCACGGTGACCAGGCTGTGCTGGGCTGCACTGATCTGGGCTCCTCCTTACCCCCTGCAGTCCTAGCCACCGTGTCTTGCCAGCTCTGTGATCTCTCCTCCCTGTCTCGCCTCATTCCTGTGCCAGGGCCAAGCCACCTGTGATTCCTTCCAAACCACCCGCAGTTGATGACAGAAGCCCAGGGGAACCCAGAGGTGGGACCCCAGGGCAAGAGTGTGGGGTGGCAGAATGGGTGGAAAGAGCCAACAGAACCTAGGAAGACGCAGGGACATGGGTCCCCCAGCTCAGTCACAGCCCAGCCAAGGGAAAAAAATGAAGCAACTCACTCGTGTTCCACCCGAGCCTCTTCAGCACATTTTTTCCCTTCTGAAAATATTCCTTAACAAAGAGCTGTCTGCTTCTGGCAGGCCCCGACCCAGCCCCAGTGGGCCCCAAATGCCAGGATAGAAGGAAGCTGTTTCATTTTGACCAAACACTCTGGTGGTGGGTGAAAGAACTCATGCGGGCTGTCAGGAGCCAGCCCTGAGGAACAGTCTGGACGGCAGGGCTGGCTCTGCCATCTGAGGCCAGCAGGCGCAACAGGGTCAGGATGCTGGTCCTACCAGTCTGGTCAGACTTTAGGACCTGGGCCAGGAGCAGTCTGAACCCCCTCCCTCTCCGCTGGGTGGGAGGTGGCATAAATCAGGGGGCAGGCAGTGGTTCATTTTGGGACACTGGTGTAGGAGAGAAAGTGAGCGTCCTTCCCTTCAAAAAGGGTAAAGCGGGTTGAGATGGATGAAGGGGGAGAGACCTGTGGCAGGTGCCTACAAAAGCGCCAGGTTATTCTGGGACCCCACCACCCTCTGGGGCCCCAGTGTGGGCACCAGTCAGAGACACTGATGGCCAGGGCAGGGCAGTCATCTCATGGTCTCCCGAGTCTCTGCCTGAGCAGGGGAAGCTGTTGGGGGCTCCAGAAGGGCCTGAGCAGGTGGAATCCAAGGGCCTGAGTTGTCCTGTGTGTGTGTGTGTGTGGGGGGGGGGGGGCATATCAGCTTGGGTCTGTGTTGGGGCTCCTAAGTTTCTCTGTGTGTGTTTGGGGATCCAAGTGACCCACTGTGTGCCTAAGAGTGTGAATGTTTGGGGCTCTCAGAAAGATGAGTGTCTATGGGTGGGGAGGGGGATGGTTTGGAATATCCACTGGGAGGTCCTGAGCATGGGTGGATTCTTCAGGAAGCCGGGATCCACACTGGGTCAGGGCCAGTGTTGTGAAGCTCATGGAGTGTGCTGGGAGGACCCTGAGGAGTGATTTTTAGGGGTGCCCTTGGACATGGGATGGCTAGGGTGGGACCTGGGCCCAGCAAATTGAGGTGAGGCCAGTGGATAGGGGTAGGAATCCCTATTTGCAAAGGCTAGGGAGGGGTCCTGGGGGGTCAGAAGGGAGGGGTAGGGCCCTGAGGCTGGTGGGCTTGGGGAGAG